>NW_022900914.1:26470912-26480468 GCF_012274545.1 Fukomys damarensis
TTTTGAGACAAGCGTACTCTATAATTCAGGATGACCTTGAACTCATAGTAATCCTTCTACCTCAGCCTCCTGAGTGCTGAGATTACAGGCATACACCACCATGCCTAACTGGGTTTGGAATTTATTTATTTATTAATTTTTTTTTGGTACTGGGGATCAAATTTAGGACCTTGCACTTGCAAGGCAGGCAGTGAAATTTAAACCTAAATTTCTAACATTGTCTTTGAGAACAGATGGTTATTTTCTACTTGTTAAAGCCATGGACATGTCTTTTAAGAGGTTGTATTGCTAAGAAATTCCCAAAAGAAAAATAAAGAACAAGAACTTTGAAATGTTGGAACTGTTTTTATGATATAAAAACTAGTTTTTTTAAAAAAGAACTTGTAAATATAACTCAAGTGTGATTTGGTAATTAGAATTTACCTCTATGCTTGGTAAATGAGTAACTATTGCTATTCAAGGTATAAGTCGTGAAAAAGCTGTGAAATGAAAGACAATTCCAAAGAGGTAGAAATAGTGTTATAGTCAATGCATGTAACAAATTCTTATTTTGACCATAAGTTGCTATACCTTCTATATTAATAGAAGTTGAATTTTGCTCTATCCTCAGCTATTTAAAGAGTATTGGTTTGAGGGGTTCCAGATGACTTCTTTTCCAAGGCCCCCATGTGACCTGAGCCAGTCCTTTCTCAGCCTTCTTCCACCCTCTCCTCTCCCCTCTCCTCTGTCCCCTGCTGCCTGCAGCACAGTGTGGCCCAGCCCTCCTCTGCCATGGCTCCTTCTGGAAGGAGAGGTGAGAGTGGGGAGGAGCCCAAGGCTACGAATTAAGAAGAGGAGAGAAAAGTCCACGTTTCTATGTTTTGTTTAACAACAACGATGACAACAACAACAACAACAGAAAATACCCTCTATTACCAGACTACCCAAACATATGACAGACATTTGCCCCGCAAACGCTGCTCTGGAGGCTGAGGCGATAGGTCTTACATGTGTGTCAGTCATGTCAAATGACATTGGTTCCATGGGCTCCTCTCCATCTCTTATTTCTATTCAATGGGTAGTGAGTAAATCAAGACCTACCTGCAGATTTATATATAAAGTAATTTTGAGAAAATGTTGCTATTTTTGTCCAGTACACAGCTGGAGAAGGGACCTTTGTGTGGAGGTCCAGGTTTTGGGGTATGAAGGCATCAGGGACTCTTACCCAATCCATTCTCTCTCCACCCTCCAACGTTTCAAGACAGCCTTGGACATGTAGAAATTTACACATTCAGAAATTGAAGATTAGGGAACTGACCTTTTTGTGTAAGTAAAACCCTTCAAGCTACCACTTACCCAGGATCACAAATGAAAGGAGTCAGACTTTTGAAAAGGAGATCAACAGATTAAACACCTTCTTAGTATTTAATAGCCTCAGTTAAAAACCCTTATTTAAAAAAGTAAACAACTCAGAGATACTCATCAAGGTGGGTAGCCTTTAGTACAGAGACTTGTGATGGGAGTGGGGGTGGCACTACCTGAAATCCTAACAAGAAGAAACTGGAGCTCTCCAGTCATGACACACCTACCTCATTCACAGGATGTGTCTTCCTCCTGATACACATCAACTTTCTTATGGTAATGAATGCCTACGATGAAACTGAGGGTATTTTTTGTTTTGAAATATAGTTTGTTATTAAATTTTAGGTCAGGATCCTTTGGAGAAGTGGGCAGGGTAAGGACTATTCACAAAGCAGAGTAGGATCAGTGGGTAGAAGCAGATATTCTTCATGTCTTCAGAAATGAGCCTCCTTTCTAACCCTCTGACCTTGATTTCTATTTATTACATCTGTTCTGCCTGAGATCTTAATCTTTATGTTGTGGACCCTAAGCTGGTAGTTTGACCAAGATTTTCTGTTTCCTTGTGATGAAGTAGAAAAACAGGTTTTGTAGTCAAGAAGACGGTTTTAAATCTTGACTACAACAATAACTGGTGGTCTGACTTGGGTAATGAACTTCTGTGAGGAAGTTTCCTATTTAGTAATTGAAGCTATTAATACCCACTTCAAAATGTGGTTGGAAATTGTAGTGATGGTTCCACAACACTGTGAATATACTTAATGGCACAGAATTATGTACTCAAGAATATTAAAATGGGAATTTTATATGATATATACACATTGATATCATATATATTTATATATGTATAAAATAAAAATATATGTTTAAAAATTAGTTTAGTGTAGTTTTGTTTTTTGGTGGTACTGGGGATTGAACTCAGGGCTTTGCACTGAGCTATATGCCCAGCCCTTTTTATTTTTTATTTTGAGACTGTCTCTCCCTAAGTCTCTAAATTGCCTAGGCCAGGCTTGCACTTGTGATCTTGCCTCAGGTATGCACCACCATGCCTGGCTTAGTTGTGAGAATTAGTCTTTGTGCGATACCCATTACAATGCCTGGCACACAGAAGTCACTCAACAAATAGTAGCTATCATAGCATAGGATATTTTATACTGCAAGTAACAAAAAATAACCAACTGGTTTAAATAATGAGAGAATGTACTGATTCATGAAACAGAAAGGTCCAGAGATAGGGCAGAATTTTGAGTAAGTTCATATCACTAAAATTCAGATTTTCTATGTTGACAGTCTCTAGGGACTCCAGCATGTCACTAAGGTCTCAGTTTCTTTTCATCTTACTGCTCTGCTTTCTCCAATGTCTGCTTTACCTACAGCCGGCAACCCTTATGATCACAAGATGGCTGCCAGAAGCTCCAAAGAAGTGTCTGTTCCCTTGTCCACATCTAGAATTACTTGGTCCCAGGATTCCAGCAAGCATCCTGCCCTGGTAACTGGGACCAAAAGCCATGCATACGAGAATTGAATGTATTGAGCATTGTATCATATACCTGTAATCCCAGCTACTCAGAAGGGTGAGGCAGGAGGATTTAAAGTTCAAAGAGGACAGCCTGGACAACTTAGTGATACCCTATCTCAAAATAAATTTTGAAAAAGAGAGAGGGAAAGAAATAAACAATAAAGTGCAGTTATTTCTCAGAAAAAAAAAAAAAAAGAAAGAGAGGGAACTGGAAATATAGTTCAGTGGTAGAGCACTTGGCTAGCTTGCACGAGGCCCTGGGTTCAATCCCCAGCATGATAGGGAGGGTAAAGGAGATGAAATGTGATGGTTATAACTAACCAGAGAGTGAGTCAGCTTCTGGGTAAGCACAGAGTAAGCTACATAGGAAAGAATGGTTTCCCCAAAGGAAAATCAAGGCACTCTATTATGGAGGAGAGAAGGCACAAGTACTGCTTGAAGTAGGCAACCAACAAATAGCATATAGTAACTATTATCATTATTATTGGCTTTTTTGGCCCTTATCCCTCAGCTCTTGGCTACTTCTTTGAAAGTCATTTTTAAAAAAAATCTAAGAGAGCTCTTACTTCAAGTAATTGTAGTCTTTCCAGCAAAAAAACAAATCAATGAATGTAAAACTAGCTTTAATTTATTTGGGTGGTATGTATAGCACCAAACAAAAAAGCAGCAAAAAGCACTAACTAAAGGGGTTCAGCAAAAATGAATGCCAGGGTAGCAGGGAAGGAGCTGGAAGATGGCAATTTACCAACATGCCAAACATAGAGATTAGCTTAGCTATGACATAAGGCTGACATAAGTTAGGACAAAGGGGCCAACAACAAGAGCTAACAGAGATAACAGGAGAAAGAGCTCATTAAAACCTCACGTTGACTCTTCTGCCCACCTCTGTGCAGCTCCCATCTGCCCACCTATGAGATTTCTTTTTCTCTCTGCCCCGGCCCCCATCTGATGACTCACTAGTCACTGCCAATTTTATTCCGTCCCTTCTGCCAAAAAGGCTCTTCCACACTCCGTTGCCACATTTCATCTGGCTATATTCCTTGGTTAGGACTTTAAATTCTGGTCTTTCCTTTAGGCTTCCTGTATACCATCACCACCTCACCTCCCACTGTCAAGAAGACATGACACACACCATGGGCTGACCTGAGTAATCCTGCTTGGTGCTCCTTCCTCTAACCCATATGCAGACATCTAATGAGTGAGTGGTTTTCCTGTCCGACTCCAACCCCTAACTCTACTCCCTCTACTCCCCCACAACAGTACAGCTTCTGAAGAGCATAGACTTTACCTTGGTCATTTTTGATTCTATGATGTCCAGCACAGTGCCAGGCACATAGTAGGAGTTCAATGAAACCTTCCCCAGAGATTAAGAAATAGAATGCCACATAGAAACGAAAGTGTTTCTCAACCCAATGGTCATCTATCCTGGAATAGGAGTTGGAAAGGAGGCACAGCAGTTTGTATCCACTTCATCTTTAAAAGTGGTAAAGATGGCTTTCTCTCCTTTGGTTGGAGATGGCCCAGCAGATTGTCCCTACAATGAAGGCTTGTAGTGGTTCTGGTCTGGTCTTTTTTTTGGCTTTTTTACCTGACATATCTGGTGCCCAGACCTGGGAGGAAGGTGGTCGATTAAGTGACAGTCCCCTGCGGGACAGGGTCGATTGGCCTTTCTGCCCTCTCCTCTGGACCTCGTTGGGGTTCTTTGCCTTCATCACTGCTGATGATACACATCCACACGAATCACTGATTTCAGGGCGAGTAGGTAGTTAGCTTCCCTCTACTGGGGTCCTCTGTCTCCTTCTTGTTCTTTCCCTCTGGGGACTTCTCAGAAATCCAAGTGCTTGGTCAGAGAGATCCCCTGAGGCTACTGGGCCCAGGACCATGCCTCTGGGGGACACCCCGTTAGCCTGACTCCTCTCATTCTCCCCCTGTGGGGACTGGCTCAGGGAGTATCACAAGAAACAAAGATGTTCCTCCCTTTTGCCTTCCTCCTAGGGAGCTGACTCCTCCTCACCCACCCTAACATGGGCACCCAATGATCCAAACCCCCTCCCTCAACGCCTCTTGGCTGCCTCTGGGCACAACTTCGTCCCTTTGGACATGACTTTAAATGAAACGACTCACTTTTATTGCAACCAAGTTTGGCCTCCGTACAAATTAAACAATGAATCTCAATGGCTGGAAAGTGTCACTCTCAATTTTAACATATTGCACAATTTGCACAACTTTTGTCAATGCAATGACAAATGGTCAGAACTCCCCTATGCCACAAGCCTTCTTCCACCTACCCTCTCATCCCTCCCGCTGTCAAACCAGTTTACCTCAGGCACTTCTAGCCCAAACTCCTTCCTCCACCCCGCTCAACTCCTACCTTGGATCACTGGCGGCTCACGCCTCTCCCACCCTATCAGCCCACCAGGTCTTCCATCTCCTCATGCGCTTCTTCACTTCCGCATCTTGTGACCCTTCCTCACCTCTGTCATCTTGTGTCTCCCCACCACACATCCACTCTCTCCCAAACAGGAGAGTGAGTTAACAACCATTTCTGTGCTCGTCCTTCCTTCCCCGGCTTCCTTGGAAGAGAGAGGAAAGCAAGACTGCAGAAAAAGTAAAATCCTCTCCTGGCCCTGCCTATTTACATATAAACAGCTTGTTTGGCAGGCTGTATTACCAAGAAATTCCACTGGGCCCTATTGTTTTCTACATAAATAATTGGAAAGTAAAGTATAAAGTTTTAAAACAATTCAAAGAAAATGTAATGCTTAAGATCAGAGCTCAAAGACCAAATATTAGGTTACAGCCCAGCGCCAACTACAGACGGCTTGATCCATAGTAAAATCAGCTTCAATGTCCTGCCAAGCAGGAAAATCTTAAAAAACAACAACAAAAAAACCAAATTATAAATTCTGGCTAATTGACAAATGTAGCTTTCATCTTCAATTTAAAATAATGTTCGATTGGTGTTTGGTTTCCAGATGTTTAATCAATGTCTTTGAAACATTTCTTTTACATTGCAATCTTAAATTATAATTATAGGATTAACTTGACCTTCTCTCTACTTTCTGCTTATAGACTTCTAACAATAACTATAACACAAGATTACGCTACTGTTATAAAGCGCTATTACTCCTGATTCTAATTGCAAGAGATCTCTGTTAATCGATCTGTAAAAGTTTTGACTAGTCTTAATTAAAAGAGATGTTAGAATTTTAAAAAAGTGGTGAAGCCAATCAAAACTGCCAAGAAGATCCAAATACCCACTTTCTTTTTTTGTTCTCCACCTTAAAATAGTGTTCCTATTCCCAAACTGTTAGACGATATTTATTTACCTGTTTAGCCACAGATTGCTCACAAGTTTTGTGTTGTTTATTCTTTAGACAATAAGGGTGCAGTTATTACACGAAAGTGCCCATTATAATAGTTCACACTTACAAACACTGGCTATTGGCATTTACAGAGTGAAGTAAGCCACCTGAACTAAATACCAGGCGCTCAGTAAACTCAGTGTAATACCTCATTCCTGACTACAAAGAGCTCATGTGACCTTTATGTAGGGAATTTGCTTTTTGTTTCACTTATTTTTCCACTCTGATGGAAACAGATTCATCTATTATAGGAAGGGAGTCAATTATTGGAAAAACGTAGTAACACCTAACGACTATATCTTATTTAGCCTCAAAACATTTTGCATTTCTCAGCACACAATTAAACATATTTTAACCTTACACTAAAAAGAGATTAAAAATAATTTAAAATGTTCAAGGAGGTAGAACTCTCAGCCCAGTTTCTTAAGAAAGCTAACTGAAAGACCTTGTGTTTTGACTGATGGTTAGATTTTGAAAACAAGCTAAAAGAACACGTTTCAGGAGTGAGGGCCTCTTTGATAATCTCTTGCAGGCTTCTGTTATTTAGGATTACAGTACAGTGTTTGGAGTCAGAGCCAGACAGAGGCGAGTTTCATGATGTAAAATCTCTTTATCCCCCATCTTTGCATGATCCACGGCTGCTGTGAAAGCCTTTTACCCATTTGGTCCTTCCCTCCATGTGCTTGTGCTTGAACTCTCTGCCTTCATCCAGAGCCAAGGGCCCTCGGTCTTTCCTTGCATAATGACCCCCATAGCTTTTCTCTGGCTCCCACCATTCCCTAAGACCTCTCATGAGAATAAGAGCTTTCCTAATTCTAAAGAACACTTTCGGAAACATTTTAATGTTAATTTGAAGAAATACATGCTTTTTTTCCACACTTCAGTGTTTCTGAAATTAATCTTACAGTCTTTTTTTCTCTCCTTAAAAAGTGATTACTTCATTTTTGTCCAATCCTATAATCAAAATTATCTAGGAACTAAAAAAAATGTGATGTTAGTGTACTTTACTGAACAGTTTTTGCGTGAGTCAGAAGATATTGCTGTACATGGAGATTTAAGTTATACAGTAGAAGAAGGACATTAAGGCTAAGATATATGAGTTGCTTAGGCAGAAAAAATTGTTGGTTGTCTGTTTGGACTAACTGTTGTCAGATAATTACATGATTACCCTATTCCTTTGGATTTTCTAGTTTCGGGATCAAATACAAAGGAACTATAAAGCTTAATGTCTTCATCATATAGATGATAAAAGACCTCAAATTGTCTTACTACATTAAGGGTCCTAAGGCCTAATATTTGTATTGAGCAAGAGTCTGGGGTTTTAAATAGAAGTCTCTCCAGAGTATCCTTGATATGGACAACCAGCTTCCCTGAAAGAATTATAATTTGACCACCTCTAGTCTTACTAATAAGATGGTGGTTGTTTTTGGAGACAGGATTTCAACACAGCCATTAATATATAATTCACATTTTCTGCTGGGCATAAAATGCTGAGATATCTGAGCCCCATTTCTGATATTTAGTAAAATTATATTTTTCTAAAATATGAGACCATAAATAGAATAAAAATTATTCTAAGGATCTTTATCCAAACATTTTTAGTTGCTAAAATTAAAAGTAAGAGGAAAGTTCAGAGAGCAGTTGTGTACCTAATATTTGCAGTCGTCAAGACAAATGTATGAATAGGCTACATACAACAGATTAAATCATGTAAAATTATAAATGAAGCATTTATAACTATTAAATATGTTCTATGCATCTTCCTTGACAAGTTATCAAATATGCTCTTGTTTGGACAATATTTGAGATGTGCAAAATAATGGTTTTTATATAGCTAGACAGCAAAAAGATTGGACTTTATTGGGCATTTGGGTGTTCTAGTGATGGATTCGTGATATGTAAGAGCTAAAATGTACATAATTCATAAATCACTATGTATCTATTGCATAAAAATTGCATTTTCATTTTTTTTCAGCAAAATAATTATGTGAATTAGATTTTCATGTACTAATTTGTGTTCTGTGGACAATAAAATAGCAAAATAAACAACTTTTCTTGAAATAGTGTACTTGAAGGAAATCAGAATATGTCACCCTAAAACATGCTACTTTGATACAGGATTATTTTGAGCTGAAGGCAATTTAGTAGCAAATATAGGTACTGTGAGTATAACTCAGTGGTAGAGTGTTTGTCCTAGTGTGCATGAGGCCCTGGGTTTGACACCCAGCATTGAAAAACAAAAGTAGCAAATACTACACGAATAAAGCTCTTTGTCCTCCTGAACAAAGCTTATCCCTGGAGAAAGAAAGCCAGCCCTGAATTAGGTCTGCACAAACCACAGTAAAGTAGCCCTTATCTTCCATCACACCTCTCCCCATATAGCCCACAATTTACTGCTTTTGGAAGCTTTTTTCCTTTGTCTTCTCTCTTCACAATTTATCACCCTTTGCTAAATGGTATATAAGACCCAGGCTCTAATCACTTTGGTTCTTCATTTTTTTTCTATGAGTTCTCCAAGCACATAAATATAGGGCTGCTGAGTGAGGGGGGTTAGCCTGTCTTGCGAGCACAAGATCCCAGAAATAGGGCTGGGGATGTAGCTCAGAAGCGCTGTGCCTGCCTGGCAAGTGCAAGGTCCTAAGTTCAATTTCTGGTGCTGGAAAAAAAAAAATGTATCAGTTGGGCATGCTGGTGCACACCTGTAATCTTAGCACTTAGAAGGCTGTGGCAGGAGGATCTTAAATTTGAGGCCAGCCTGAGATACATAGTGAGTTTGAGACCAGCCTGGACTATATACCAAGAATTGTCTCAACAACAAACAAAATTTGTATTCCTTTTCTCCTGTTAATGTGTCTTTTGTCAGTTTACTTTGCAGGCCCCAAGGATAGAGGAAAATATTTTTCCTCCTTTATGTACTTCTTAGTTTTTTGCTTAACTTTTTATTATGGAAAATTTCAAACATTTACAAATCTAGATAGTAGAATATAAATAATGCCCATGGCTGGGTGAGGTGGTGCTTTCCTATAATCCCAGCCCTGAGATGGAGGCAAGAGAGTCACAAATTCAAGCCCTGCCTGGGCAATTTAGTAAATTAGTAAGACCCTGTCTCAAAAAAAAAAACCTTTTTTTTTCAAAAAGGGATGATGATGTAGGTCAGAGTGAGGGTCCTGGGTTCGATCTCCAATACTGAAAAGAGAAGAGGAGGAAGAAGAGGAGGAAGATGAGGAGAAGGAGGGGGTCAGAGAAGGAGGAGGGGGAGGAGGAGGAGGAAGAAAGAAGAAAAGAAGGGGGAGAAAGAGAGAGAGAGAGAGGGAGGGGGGCGGGGAGAGGGGAG
>NW_022900914.1:26480701-26482838 GCF_012274545.1 Fukomys damarensis
GAAGAAAAGAAGGGGGAGAAAGAGAGAGAGAGAGAGGGAGGGGGGCTGGGAGAGGGGAGAAGGATAAGAAGGAGAAATTCCCATTAGGGCCAGGGATTTTAGCTCAGTGACAAGGTCCTCAGTTTGATCTCCAGTACAGGGGTGAGGGGAGAAAGAACTCTCATTATTCAGCCTCAATAATGATCAACTCTTTCTTAATTTTGCTTCATTTGTATTCCCCAATTCTACCCTGAAATCAATCCTAGTATCATATAATTTTATTCATGAGTGTATCCGTATGAAGCTCTAGAAAAAGAACCCCTTAATGATATTTTCACATCAAATAATAATTCCTCAATATTGGATGTTTCTGGCATTTTCAATACAATTTCTAAATCAATACTTACATTTGGAAGTGAACCATAAATTTTATATATCATGTTCAGATATTTTAATGAGGTTGCAAAAATGATAATTACCAGAGAAAATATTTTAAATTTTAAATTTTAAATATGAATTATATTACTTTTATTGATTTTTTTGGCCAGGCCATAAAGCAGTATCGATCCAGTTTACATTCTTCTTTCATTTTTTTTCAGTGGTGGGATATCTATCATAAAGGAAGACAGGAGGAACAATATGTTGTTCAGCTCATTCAAATTTCTTTTATTTTTTTTATTGTCTGTTCATTAAAAAAATTTTTTTTTAATTTTTAATTTTTATTTTTTTGGTACTGGAGATCGAACTTGGGACCTTCTACTTGCAAGACAGGCAGCAGAACCACTGAGCTAAATCCCCAGCCCTGTTCATTTTTTATTGAAGAGTGCATTTGCTGGTAGGCTGGAAGAGAGGGGCAGGGTTGCTTCAGCTACTGGATTCCCCCTGGTTATTCACATTTCTTTTGGGAGAGATCATACTGCTGTTTAGAATGCATAAAAATAATACATACATATAATATGTAAAGACATGGATTTGCAGATAAATGTTCCCTTATAATCATGCATATGTTCCTGTTTCCTTGTTCAAATTTCTTTTGTTGAAATACAATTTTTGGTGGATGTCATTTTCTATATTTTTATATTCAGAAAAAGTTTATTTAAAAGTTTCAAAGTATGTTAAAATTTTTTAAAAAGTGAACTGGAAATCTGTGCCTTTTATAAGCTTTTGCTAACACCATTAGTAGCAAGCAGTAGTCCATATGAAATAACTGTGGTGGGCACAAATAAAAGATTTACCACTAGAGATCACAATTCTTTATTTATTTGAGGATCCTGTGCTATTTCACTTAACTCTTCTAGTACAACTCACTATCTTGTCTAAATTGAATCTAACCACTATCGCAGCATTTTTAAAGGCATATCCATTGTTAATTGAGAGTGGCCACAAGGTCAGATTTGATGTGTGTTTAATCAAGATGATCCAGAATATATTGTATATAATCTCTGAATCACTCCAAAGGACATCAATACTATCATCATTGTTGACGCCATGTCTCCTAGGAACGTGTTAATAGATGTTTAATAAATTTGAATGTCTGTGTATTTTGATGTGCAGAGCCCTTTGAAATATAAGACTCAGGACACAGTCCCCCCTTGCTTGAGTCTAAAAGTGGTATTGCAGACCGATAATAAATGTAAGTTTTTTTTAAATGTAAGTTTTAATACAATAATACTTTATAATATGCATGCGCTAGACTTTTGAAGTGCTTCCATATTTATGATTTCTTTTGATCTTCCTAATAACTTGACTAGATAGGGTAATTAGAAATGGGAAGTGTGGGGTTAGCGAGGTTAAGTGATTTACCTAAAATTACACATCTAATTAGTGGTAGAGTTCAGAGTAGAGCCTACATTTCTCCACATACAAGTCTTCCTGTTACTCTTACACCATGATGTCTCCATGTTTCTGAGACGAAGCAATCTAGGTCTGTCAGGTTGCATCCCAACATTTTTCACTTCTTAAATCCCTTTGGATTTTAGTATAGAAAAATAGATAGGGCAGTGAATTAAACTAGCCATAGGCTATTTCATCTCTATTCAGTCCAGGTGGGACCAATATATACATACTGACTAGGGTTTCAGAAACTAGAGAGGATTTATCTCCTTCTGGACAAAGTTTCATCTGAGTAACACAGAAAAAAAAAAAAAAAAAAAATTCC
>NW_022900914.1:26482952-26516783 GCF_012274545.1 Fukomys damarensis
AAAAAAAAAAAAAAAAAACTTCCGAAAAGTGAGGAGCATATTCTTTAACCTATTCATATGGTACTAAGTACAATTCTGGAAATATAAATAGCATCTTCCAAGAGCCAGAGCTTTTGGGAATGGTTCCTTCCTTAGGTTCAGAATACCTAGAAGTATAAAACATTAGTATACATATGAATATCATTCCCTTTTAATCATATAATCCAGGTTTTTGTTGATTTTTCTTTATAGTTTGCTCAAGTCCATCTTGTCTGTGTTCTCTGCTCACATAGATCCAAGACTGCAAATGCTTACTAAAATACTTTAAAAAATTTTAAATTAAAATGTATTTTTTGTTACTATGTATTTACAATATATAATGAATACTTTCATTGTGTCAAAATGGTACACTTACATATCACATCTTAGTCCTTTTTATTTCTTCTTCACTCCCTTTTCTCCCTTCTCCCTCCGTCCTTAGATCCTCTTCCCATCTGCAAAATGTTGGCCTCCTTGTTTCCTATTGTCTTATTTTGTTCTTTAAATTATTTACACTTTGGTTTTCTCATATAAGAGAAACCACATGATATTTAACTTCTGTGTATGATCATTTCACTTTAGCATAAAATTCTCTTTTCTCCTTTACATTTTAGCACTCTTGAATTTAGAATGCACCTTACAGTCAATGGCACCTTAAGTGAAACAGAGTACAGCGAACTGTCCATAGCAGTGACCTCTGAGGAATTTTGTATTGTTTGCATTTTCTATAAGAGTACATTATTTTTAAAATGAAAACCATTTTAAAAATTTTGACACAAAATCTCACGTGGTTTATATACCCTATCTCCTTTTTGAGGGTGGGCTGGGGATCAAACTCAGGACTTTGTGCTTGCAAGGCAAGTGGCAGAACCACTGAGTCAAATATCCAAATATCCCCCCTTTACTCTATCTCTTAATACTAGAAGAACTTAGACTCTAGTAATAGTAATCAACGTTTCATAAGGTTTAATATTGGTACTGCATTTCATAAGCTCTTACATGTCAGCAATGGACTTTATACTGCTGAGGAATTCCCCGCAGCAGTTTGGCTGTGGATTATCCATGAAGAAAACACTCCTCGGAACTCCACATTGTATTGTAATTGTCTGTGCATGTGATCACTTTTTCCCACAAAGGTAAGAGCTGTTGGAAGGTAGGAACTCTGCTCACTTATTTTTTGGTCTCAGTGTTGAACACAGAGTTGAGCCCATCAGGTTCATAAAATGAATGAAAGGTCCATAGGTACTGTATATATTTTCAGTGTTATTTACACCTATACTCTTTAACAGTTGTCCTCTGAAGAAAGTATTTATTCTCTCCTATAACATGGCTTGTTGGCTTTTCCTTTGTGAATGATGAATGGCAAGGCACAACCAATAAATATTGTAAAAACGTGTCTTTATATTCTCCCCTCAGGCATGTACAGCTTTAGCTTTCTTTTGTCACATCTGTTAATTTTTCTAATTATTGTGTATGTAAAGGAAGCCTCTTTCTAGCTTGCTAATAAATTAAATATAGTCATCATCACCTAACAACGCATATAAATTGTAAGGAATATGTTGTTAGGTGATTTTGTCATTATGCAAACACCAGTGAGCATACTTAGACAAACTAAATGGCTGTAACACTGCTCAGTGATATAGCACTGTTGCATATGTGGTCTGTCTTGGACCAAATCATCATTATGAAGTGCATGGCTGAGACCTATTGTGAATAGGGAAATTTTGCAATATTTTTTCTCACTATTTAAAATTTTGCAAGTGAAAATTTTGCATCTGGTCTTTAAACTATGGCATCGTTTTTATATAGGTGAAGTCTCTTATGTATGTATGTGTGTTTGTACATGGGTGTGTTCTCACTTCCTAAAGCTCCACGATGAAGGGTGGAACATATTTTTATAGGATCTATCTGGTACATGAATAAAAGTAAAAAATACTTGGTAACCCATGTAATGAGAGAAAACATTTGCAACTATATATCCAACAAAGGATTACTATCCAGAAAAATGTAAAGAACACCTCCAACAACAACAACAACAACAGGCAAAGGGCCTAAGCACATGAAAAGATGCTTAGCATTACATATCATTAGGGAAAAGAAATCAAAACTACAGTGAGGTACTACTTCACAACCATTAGGATGGCTATTATTAAAACAAAAGCAAAAATAGACAATAACAAGGGCGGGCAAGAAGGTGGAGAAATTGGAATCCTTGTGCGTTACTGACGGGGATTTCAAATGGGGCAAACGAGCTGTGGTGTGTACATGTAACCACTGCCCAAGATGACTGTAAACTGCATGAACTGCAAACATGCACTAACAAAATGAAAAAAATTAAAACGCAGATATCGGCACAGATTGAGAGAAAATAAAATAAAATAAAATGGTGCACTTGGAGAATACTGTGGCAGTTCCTCAAAATTTTAAATATGGAATTACTGTAGGGTCCAGCAATTCCATGACTGGGTAAATATACAGAAGAGCTGAAGGCAGAGACTTGAGTTGCCATTTGTACACAACTTGTACAGCAATGTATTAGTCACAGTAGCCCAAAAGTAGAATCAAAAATAAATGTGTTATTCAGCAGAATATTTTTCAGGAAGGAAATTCTCTCCTAGACCCAGCTACTGGAGAGGCTGAGGCAGGAGGATCGCTTGAGATCAGAGTTTAATGCCAGCCTGGGCAACATAGTATCTCCAAAACATTAAAAGGAAAAAGGAAAAAGAAAAAAATTCTGACAATGCTACCTGTAGATAATTTATGAAAATGGTATGCTAACTGAAATAAGTCAGACAGCAAAGGACAGGCACTGTGTGATTCCACTTATGCGAGTAGAGTAAGTGATCAAATTCTTAGATGCAGAGTAGAAAGGTGGCTTCCAGGACTCAGGGGGGAGGGAAGAATAGGGTGTTCTTGATTAATGAGTACAGAGCTTCAGTTTGGAAAGATGAAAATGTTCTGGAGATGGCTGGTGGTAATATTTGCATTAGAAAGTGATAGTGCTAATAATACCACCGAATGGGACACCTAGAAATGGTTTTACCGCAACAAAAATGCTTGATTGTAACTTAGCACATGAGAGTTTATAAAGTACTTGTCACTTACATTATCTTATTTGTTCCTCACAGTAAGACTGAGAGGTAGGCACGGCAGTTATTAGCTTTATGTTACACATAAGCAAATGGAAGTTTATTTAGTTTGAGGGAATCACTAAGGGACAGAAAGCCAAATAGGTATTCAACGGGGTCGGAATTAGGACTCAGGACCTCTGTCCAGATCTCTTTCCTTTATTCCAAACTGATTTTCACAGAAACGTTCCTGGACCCTGAAAATGGATCCCGACCCTCAGTTCACTAGTAAATGATCAACTGCATGTGTGAAGCTGATTTCAAGGAACGATCTTGAAAGGGTTTTCTGGAGAACATGAGCAAACAGGCAAAGTAATTGTGAACCAGGTGTACCTTTCTCCATGACAACAGTAATGTTATCATATGAAAGGCAAAACAGAAAGAGGAGGACTGAAACAACAGCTGGGACATGCCCATTAGCCATTTGTCAATTGATTATCAGAGCTCCACCTCCTTTTAAATAATTTTTAAGGAACAAAATCTTGTTGAATTAAAATTTTTGTCAAATATTTCTTAAAGTCCATTTGTGGGCAGTTAGATTATTCTTTTTCTTCTTTTGGAGACAGGTTCTCACTATATGGTTCAGACTGGCGTTGAATTCATTATGTAGCCCAGATTGGTCTCAAAATCATAGCGATTCTCTTGCCTCAGCCTCCCCAGTGCTGGGATTACAGGTGTGTGTGCCACCTCTCCCTGTTAGATGATTATTGACAATGTTTTTATTTAGGTTAAAAAGAAGTTTTATACTTGCCATGTAATATAATTAGATACATGTCTGATAGCCTCTTTGAAAAGTTATAACTTTGAAAATACAGAGACATGATGAATAACAAAATAGACTTTTATCCTGCAACTGTGCTTGCATTGTTAATTCAGTCTCATAAAATCTTTTCAGTAAATTAATTACAGCTAAGAATCAGAAGGGACCATAATGCAAAAAACTGCCGAGGAGTCACAGCCAGCTGTTCTTTAAAAATGGAATGCTGATTTTTATTTTTAAATATCTAACAAACAGTTCTAAAGTACATCCACAAGAATCTTAATCATATATTGTTGGTGGACTGTGAGGTTTTATTTTGTGCACTGAGGAAGAAAAATGTCTGTTATATAATATTAATATTCTAAAGGGTTCTGGAATTCTAATATTCTATTAACACTCAGGATATAGGTTATTTTTATGGTAAGCTGAGAGTTAAAATTTTGTGGTGTCGAAAAGTTTGGATATTTGAAATGTGATAATAATTACACAAGGCCAAAAAAAGAAATGCTTCAAAATTTTCTTGGAATATGGAGATGTTTTTCTACCCCACTGACCACTTCTCCTTTTTGTTATTTTCTAAATGAGCATATCTTACAACTATAAGGGTATAAAATAAAATTGATTTAAAAATAATAAGGGCTGGGGATGTAGCTCAGTGGTAAAGTTCTTACCTGCCATGCAGAAGGCCCTGGGTTTGATCCTAGCACTTCAGAAATAAGTAAACAAACAAATGAAATAATGATAATGAGAGACTCACACAGGATAGATGTGTTAGATTTCCTTACTATGACAAATACCTGAGCTAAATTAACTCAGAGGAGAAAAGGTTTAATTTAACTCATGGTTTCAGAGGTTTGAGTCCATGGTCACTTGGCTCTGTTGCTTTGAGCCAGTGTGACGCAGTGCATCCTGATGGGAATGCATGGCAGAGGACACCTGGTCACTTCACAGTGACCAGGAAGCAAAGAGAGAAGAGGAACGGGCTGGGATCCCTCTATCCCTGTGAGGGCAAACCCTCAGTGACCCAGCTGCCTTCTCTGGGCTCCACCTACTAACAGTTCCACCGTCTGCCAACAGGACCCTGGGCCTGGGGACCAAGCCTTAGGAAAACATCTAAGATCGAAACTATAATGCCAGGCGGTTGGGAAGGGTGTGTGTGTGTGTGTGTGTGTGTGTGTGTGTGTGTGTGTGTGTGTGTGTGTTTAAACTAAAGTAAACCAAAAGAACCCAAAAGGTAAATTATTTACTCCACAACTTCCAGATGAGTAAGTACTGTATATTACTAGTTCCATTTATAGATAAGAAGTGTGAAGCCCCACTAAAGTTAACCAAAAGAACCCAAAAGGTAAATTATTTACTCCACAACTTCCAGATGAGTAAGTACTGTATATTACTAGTTCCATTTATAGATAAGAAGTGTGAAGCCCCCCACCCCCGCCAAAATTAAGGGCTTGGGCTAAGATCAGCCAACGGATGAGCAGCAAAACAGCAAGTAAAAAGCCAAACAAACAAACAAACCGAAACCAGCAAGTAAGCCCAAACTTCTGCTTTATTGGGAGGAAGGTGGTATTTGGGGAAGATGTGTAGCTCGCTTTACCACACCGCCTGCCACCTGCCTAGTAATTCAGAGCATGATGGGAGCACTTTAAACTCAAACAGACCTGGTGTGGTGCTGCACACCAGTAATCCTAGCACTTGGGAGACTGAGGCAGGAGGAGTTCAAGGCCAGCCTGGACTACATAGTGAGGCCCTGTCTCAAAAAATAAAAACAAAAACAAAAACAAAGACAAAACTCTCAAACAATGGCACACCATTATACACGGCTAGATGAACTTGCGTATAATTAAAGGAACTCCTGTGTTACAGAAATATGGCTCATTTACCCTGAAGCATCTTTTGTTTTAATGATTTAAGCTCTTAGTTCATGGGCCACAAATGAGCCACACCTACAACCACAAAGAATTTCCATGCATGTTTTGTAAAATTAAAGTATCATTATATCTTGTCATTCATGTGTACAGTACCATTTATACAGTACGTGGCGCAAAGGATGTCTTGCTGGTACCTATAAGGTTTCTCATCCTATTTCAATTAAGGCTCCATTTATCCTCTTCCTTCTCTGAGTTTAGCTACTGCTAAATCCTGTGACTTTAGGTCCCAGTTTTGACTATAAATCTCACTTCCTTAAAGTTGTCCTCTGGTTCCTTACAATATGACACATCAAATCAATATTAATATCTACCATTTATTGAGTGCATTTCATGTACCAGTCACTTTATACCTAATATTTCACTCCCCGTGACCTAAACTTTGACTACTTCTGCAGCTTTATTTTTCACTGCTACCTAATTCCCATTTTATTTGAGCTCAGAAGTCAGCACACCATAGCCTGTGGGTCAAATCTAGCCTGGTGCCTGTTTTTGTGTCACCTGAAAGCTATGGATTTTTCATTTGTTTGTCTTTAGAAATAGTTTCTTGCTGTGGTCCAGGCTGCATTTGAACTTGGCATGTAGCCCACATTGGCCTTAACCTAGCCATCCTCCTGCCTTAGTCTCCCAAGGGCTAGGATTATAGGCCTCAGTACCATACCTGGCTCTTAAGAGTGGTTTTATTGTATTAAAAAATCATTGGAAAATATCAAAAGAGGTGTAGTGCTTTTAACATGTGAAAATTATATTAAACTCAATTTCCAGTGCCCATAAATGTTTATTTGAACATAGTCCCTCTTGTTCATTTAGGTGTTACTATAGTTATTTTTATGTGTTAACTTGACTAGTCATGGGGTATCCAGATTAAAAGCTACTTCTGGTTGTATCTGTGAAGATCTTTGGGAAGAGATTTAGAGAAGACCTCTGCCTTCAATGACAGTGTATACCGTTCAATCCTATGAGAGTCTGAATAAAACAGTGGAGGATGGGAAAATGTGCTCTCTCCATGAGCTGGAACATCTGTCTTCTTATGCCAGTGGACAGTAGCTCTTCTGGTCCTCAGGTTTTTAGGCTCTGAGTAGAACTAATGTCACTGGCTGCTCTGGTTCTTGGGCCATCAGGTTTGGATTGAAACTATGCTGCTGTTTTTCCTGGGCCTCCAGATTACAGATGGCAGTTGGTGGGATTTTTCAACTTCTGTAATTGTGGGAGCCAGTCCTTCTTTTAACAGATCTCCTATTGAATCTCTTCCCCTGGAAGTCCTGACTAACACAGGCATTGTCTGTGGCTGCTTTCATGCCATGATGGTGGATTTGAGTAGTTGGAGATGGTATGAACTACACAGTCTAAAATATTAATTAATTCATATTTGAGAATAAATCTGGTCTTGAACTCACCAGGTAGCCTAGCTTGAACTTGAAGTGATCCTTGGGCCTCAGACTCCTGAGTGCTAGGATTACAGGTGTGTGCCACCACACCTGGCTAAAATATTACTTGACCCTTTACAGAAAAGTTTATTCATTACTTAAAAAAACTAATTTGCATATTTACCCTCTTATATATGTTTTCTCTTCTATCTGGAATACTTTTCTTTCTCTTTCTTTTTTTTGAGACAGGGTCTCACTATATAGTTGAGACTGACCTGGAACTCACTATGTAGCTCAGGCTGGTCTTGAACTCACAGCAATCCTCCTGCCTCAGCCTCCCGAGTGCTAGGATTACAGGTGTGCTGGGATTGCAGGCATGCGCCACCACTGCTTGGCTCTTTTCTTTCTCTTAATTCTCTTTTCTATCTTCATTTTCATTAGGTAATTTTATACAATGGTGTTACATTTGAAGTGCAAATTTAAATTCTCAAACCTGATATTTATTCTGAACTCCAGACCAAAATATTCAACAGTCTACTTGACATTGCTAATGGGATATCTAAACATCTCAAACCCAAACATGTTTGAAATTCCACTCTGGATCTTCTTAAACCTTGTCTGGCCCATCTGCCTCATTTCAGTGGCTGGCAATTCCATCTTGCTTTTGGTCAGGCCAAAAAACCTTGGGGATTTTCTTACTTCTTTCTTTGTATCGCAGTCTGTATTCATCTACCATAAATCATGTTGGCTCTACTTTCAAAAGATACCCAGAATATTCCCATTTCTCACCACCCCCATTACTGTATCCCTGGTCTAAGGGTACCATCTTTCAGGTGGTAAAAGATGTAACGATTTGCTGAGAGACCACAGTCAAGACCTGGGTGCATAGTGGCGATGTCATGCAGTGTCCATTCGTCAGACTGTGTCATTCTTGCCTAGAGCCTTCTGAGGTTCTCCTTCATCAGTTGCATCATCAGTCTCAGCCCCTACTGCTCTTCCCTCATTCACTTTAATCTAGACCCTGAACTTTCCTTCAGGGCTTTTGTGTTTGCTGCTCCCTCTGTCTCCTCATCCCTTTCTATCCCCAGGACTTGTTCTAACGGTTTGCAGATATTAAGAGCCACCCCCCCAACACCCATGCTAGTGATCAAACTCAGGGCCTTGCGCATTTTGGTCAAGCGCTGCACCACCGACTGCACCCTCATACCCAGGGGTGACTGTCTTAATGAGACCTCCCGTGACTTTCTCATCTGCAATATCACATGTACATTCACTGTCTCACTTTCATTTCTTAGCACTTATCACTAAAATACACTTACTTATCTTGTTTATTGCCTATTCAGGAATGTCATTTTCCTTAGTGTCAGTGTTTGTGTGTTTTGCTCACTGCTGTATTCTCAGTTCCTGGGACGGCACTGGCCATATAAAGAGTGTGGTGACTGTAGAAGGAAGCCGTGAATGAGAACATTTCCCTCAAGCTCCTTCTCCGTGAAACTTCTCCTGCAGCACCCGAGCCAAGTCGTCCCTTTCTTCTGTGCTGGTGGATGTTTATTACTGCACTGGCTCTGTGCAGAGCAGTGTCTTGACTTGTTTGTTTCCCCTACTAAGCTGAACTTGCTTCATTTTGTACCCCAGGGCCTAGTGCAGCTCCTAACACATGACAAATGCTCACTTAATGTTTCCTAAGTAAATGAATGATTGCTCAACATTAAAACGTATTTTTATTTTTTAAGAAGATACTTTTCAGGGCTGGGGGCATATACAGTTCAGTGATAGAATGGTTATTTAGCATGCTTGAGGCCTATGGGTTTGATTGCCAGCAACATTCCCTAAAAAGATACTACTCAGAGATCTGTTCAAATAGTGAATGATACCAGAATTGGAATTTGATTAAAAGTACAAGAACAAAATTAATCAGACAGGGCCTGGGTTAGGCCGTGAAAGCAGCTGAGGAGGCTTTGGGTTGTACTGCAGTTCTAGAACTGTATCCCACATGTCACTGAACATGAAACCAGAGGCCTCCTGGTCAGTAACCAAGGCTGACTGCCTTACTTAGTGACATGTCACATGGCTTGTTTAATGCCATAGAGTAAGACTTCTGAATTTCTATTTTACTTCATAAAAAATGGCCATCGTCAAGAATTCAAAAACAAATGCTGGTGAGGTTGTGGGGGAAAAAGAAACTCTACATTGTTGGAAACATAAACTAAGTACAACCAGGAAACCAGTATGAAGAGTCCTCAAAAAACCAAAACCAAACCAAAACCAAAACAAAAAAACAATACCTAGAAATTCCATGTGACTTAGCTATTTCCCTTCTAGGTATCTTCTCGAAAGAATGAAAGACATCATATTACAGTGATATATGGATACCCAGGTTTATAGCAGCACAACTCAAATAGCTAAATCTTGGAAACAGTCTGCAGGCCATCAGATGAATAGATGTAGAACATATGGTATATATACACAGCGGAGTACCACTCAGCCATAAGGAAATAGAAGTCTGAGTCATTTGTAGAAAAATGGATGCACCTTGGGTCCATAATACTAAGTGAAATAAGTCAGATCCAGAAGGTTAAACATCTCCATCTCATGGTCTCTCTTATATGAGGAACCCATAGTGTAAGTAATAAAAAGAGCAAAATATAGAACTTGCTCATTTAATGACCAAGTAATGTTCCTGTGACTAGGTCATCAAATGAATTGATTGCTAAATGAGGAATTGTATATATATATATATATATATATATATGGTATGCATATTACAGTATTCAGAACAACTAAATGGTCCAAGGAAACTACAGCTTGAGGACTTTGCTTTTATATGCAGTAATGTAATGTATAACAGTACACAAAACTATAGCACTGAATTGTATGGCATAATCAGCAAAAATTACAGCACTGTATAAATAAGATGTAGGGTGCAAAAAGAAGACATTGAGGCTTTTTAAACAACAAGTACAGAACTGCACAAAAGATAGATGGATAGAAACTCCAAGTGGTGGGCTGTAAGTCTGAACAGTTAAACAGGTGGATCATTAAAGGAAGACTCTGTAAAAGACAAATGATATGAAGCAGGGAGGTAGACACTGTGGAGATGGGAATGGGGTCTGGTGACTGGGGGAGATGGAGGGAAGGGAGGAGGAGAAGTAGAAAGGAATCGAGATGCAGTATGTACATGCACCAATTTTCCATAATGAATGTATTTATTATGTATTGTAAACTTACACTAAAAAAACCCCCAACAACCCAAACCCCCCCAAAACAAAAACAGACTCGAGGTGTCAGAGAAAAATCCTATCTTGCTTTGTTTTCAGTCAAGACCTGTAAGGCCTGCTAATTGGCGAAGTGAAGGATTAAAGATCTTTAATCATTATTGGAATAAAAACCTGTCCGGATTTTTCTTTTTTGTCTCTAAATAACCTTTCTCCATTTGTGTCCAGGAAATAGTCACAGGTCAGCTAACTGAAATCTGGTTGTTCTTTAAAAACAAGCATTTACTGGGAGACCGTAGACTCCAGCCTAGTTGCGACAGTCAAGGGCACGGTGTATTTGGTGTGAAAGGGGCTGCTGTAGCAACACATTTGGAAGGAGTTGAAGAAAGAAGAGAAGTGGCAAAGAAAGCCTGCCCTCAGGCACTTGTAATGTAGTCAGGAGTCATCAATAAAGCTAGACTAGAATTAAACATTGTATTTGATCACTGAGTTCTCCCTCTCTCTTTTTTTTTTTTTTTCATTCTTTTTTGGTACCAGGGATAGAACTCGGGTCTTTGAGTGGCAGGCGGCAGAACCACTGATCTAAATCCCCGGTCCCCTTGTGTTCTCTTTTAAGTGACTTCCTATGGATTTCTTTACTTGAGTCTTACAACATGGATGTAAGGCAGTAAGGAGTGACTTGGATAAGTCAGTGACTGCTTAGGATAAGAACTCAGGGGCCTGTTCAATGGTCTTCTCTTTGGCCTTTTCTTCCACACTACCTTCTGCTTGCTTCAAGATATTTTGTTTGCTTGCTTCCTTGATTGTTGGATTTGCATATGTATAGGGAGAGAGCCAGCAGTGTTTTTCTTTTCTTTTCAAAATATTTATTTATTTTTAAATTTTAATGTAACAGAAGTACATAGTAATAAAGAAAATATAAAAACCATCCTGTGAAAAATAATTTTTCATAACAAAAACAATGGTAATACACTATGCCATCCATTCTTTTTTTTTTTTTTTGGTACTGGGAATAGAACTTGGGACCTTGCAAAGCAGGCAGTGGAACCACTGAGCTAAATTCCAGGCTTGTAAATACACTATGTATCATGATCTTAAAAGAATATATTTTCAATTGCTAATTTATCTCTCAGCTCATTTCCTAATAATACTATACCTTTAAAAAAAATCTTGGAAACAACTCAATGCCCATCAACTGAAGAATAGATTAAAAAGATGTGGCTTTAAAAAAATACAATGGAGTACTATTCAGCCATAAAGAAGAATAAACTTTAGACATTTCTAGGTAAATGGATGTACCTTGAAAACATACTCTTAAATAAATAGAACACATGTGTAAATATCACATCATCTGGTGTGAGAAGGTAAAAGCATGAATAAAGATAAAAAAGAATAACAGATATTGTGAAACAGAAAGAAATTGTTCAAAATTATACTGAGTGTGAGATGCTACTTTTTTTTTTTTTGGTACCAGGGATTGAACTTGAGTCCTTGCGCTTGTAAGGAAGGCAGTGAAACCACTGAGCTAAATCTCCAGCCCAACACTTTGTTAATAATTAAAATGTTTTATGCCAGCAGTGTTTTGGATGGTAGTGATACCGACTGTCCGCTTTGTGCTCAGTGCTGAGGCTGATTCAAAGAAACATACAAAGAAAGATAAAGCACAGTCCTTGTCTGCCAGGTTTTTATAGCCTTTTTGGGAGAAGTAAAACAGAAACATTAAGCAATATCATCAAGTGAAAAAATTCAGATTACATAAGTGTGTATGCTGAAAATGTGTAAATCTTTATTCACCTCATTTTGCTAAAAACCCTTGTAAGATCTGTAATAGAGGAATAAACTCTTCACTTCTCTACTCGGATCCAGAGCATGTGGCTACTTCTCCTAATTGATCTAATTTCCCACCCTCCCCATTAAGGTTATCTCCTCCAGTTTAAGTAATCTGTTGAATTAACAGTCTTTGATTTCAAGTAGGTCTCTCCTGGATAAATATTCAATCAATTCAAAGTTCATTCTTCCTACCAAGAGCCACCTTCCTACTCCAGCCTCCTCCTTAGCACAGAGGTGGTTAAGCACCGGGGCAGTCAGCAGTTAGCATGGGTGAGGTTGTTCTCCGTGGCAGGCAGGGGCTGTGGCTCATGTGCACCACCTGCTCCCCACCTGAGGCTCAGCAAATTTTTAGTCCCCCTGCCACTGGAGAGGTCCCTCGTGCCCCACAGTGGAACCAAGAGGAGTTTGGGATTGCCATTCCTCCTCAGCTGTCTGGTCAGGTCCTGCTGTCACTCAGCTGTACCTCATGCCCCACCCTTGCTCTAGAATGGGATCTTCCTGAGCTGTGTCTCCTTCCAGGATTTTTCTGAGGAGCAGATAAAAGGCTCTTTTCCCTCTGAGTTTACTCTTCAATCTGTCCAACATGCTTTTCCCTTCAGGAATTTAGTCCACTGAGTGGTCACACAATATATTTTTCTATCTTGTTTCCCTTTCTCTATTTTCTTCCTTCTCCCACAATCCCTTGAGGCAGCCTGCAACCTCTAAAACACACACTAAAAGTATACATCCTATATCTTGAAATTTCTCTATTTCTGACTTTTGATTTAACTATGATTAATATTTAAGTATGATTTAATTCATTGGCTCTATCTCTTCTTACATTGAAGAGAAATATCAAGCCATTAAAAATTACTTCCTCAGTGTTCAAAGTCTGATTTTCAAAATTCTTACTGTGTACACAAAAATCTTATTTTTGAAGTAAGAAACTGAACAATGGCTTTTCCCCCTTACTCTTTGCATTCCTGCTCTAAGAATGCTAATCACCTCAGGAAAAAGGATGCTTCACACAAAATGGGCAGTGGTGACATACAAGGAAGTACAAAAGAGAAAAATCACATTAATACAGTTCAAAAATATTTTCCCTGTTACATAGAAAAACAGTCTGGAAAAAATACACTAGAAGAAATCCACCAAAGAGAGATTCATTAAGTTAGATTCTCTTGTATTTTCTAATTTTTAAAGAGTACATATGAGGTAGAAGATTAGGGCAAATTAGACAATAAACTGGGTGGAATGTGTCAAAGGTCACAAAAACCCAAGGCTAACACGTTGAGGGAGATGGTTCCTAAAAAGAGAAGCCATGTCTAGAAGAACACAGGACTCAAAATGATATCAGACTACAGCTTCCAAATACTATGGACCCATCAGAGAAATTCTATTTTCAGTTCTTTGAGTCTCACCATGTTTGCAGGACCAGTCAGAGGACACTATCCTCAATCTTTCACTTACATGGGGAAATGACCAATCGAAAGACACTTTTCTGATCCTTCGTTTACATCTGGCAAGAAGCAAAGTGAATTTTTCCACAGCATAGCTTACATCCGGCATGAGGCCAAATGAATTTTGAGAGGACCAATGCCCCAATGCGTCATTTGCATGAAGTGGAGATCTGTCCAGGTACAGCAAAACTTTACAATATGAATAACTTGTTCTGTGAGTGTTCTGCAAGATGAGCAAACACTGCTAATAAATTTTAACTTGGTAGGGCCAGGGATTTGGCTGAGTGGTTCCACCACTGCTTCGCAAACAAGAGGTCCTAAGTTTGATCCCCAGTACCAAAAAGAAAAAAGAAAAAAATAAAAAAGAAAGTACATTTTAATTTGGTAAACAGGTGATGTCTTGCAATGAGTAGTATGTGATACCCAACGTGATCACAACTGAGCCAATGGCTCTTCTCTCTCCTCTCCTCTCCTCTCCCCCATCCCCTCCCCTCCATTCCTCCCTCCTCTTCTTTCTTCTGTCTCTGTCTTTGCCCCCCCCCACCTCACTATCAGAGGGATTGTGGGTCATCCTTTCTCAAAAGCAAAAGGTTATGGAGGAGAGAGAAAGGCAGAGGAATCGCTCACTCTGGATGAGATTAAGAAGATGTGTAAAATGTGGGGAGCAGTGCAAAATTGTGTAGAAAAAGGGCCAGGGATTTAGTGCAGTTGCACCTTGCTTGACGTCCCTGAGTTCGATCCTCAGTATTGGAAAAAAAAATTGGTGTGTAAAACTGTGTAGAAATGCAGCAACTGAATAAAGCTCCGGCAGTGTGAGTGATGGACCTGTTCAACGACAATGCAGCATCACATTTCTGCAAAATCCTCCGAAGGAGGCAAAAGCAAGTGTTATTGGACAGATTCCTTATTAAAGTCGCATCAAAATAAAAAGATTTCATTGAGCCAGTAGGTATCAGTGATTCTGTTAGTGATAGTGAAAGTCACAATAACACTCCTCTCTTATTTCCCTCATTGTCACGATGATTTTCAAAGGTCAATCCTCATGCCTCAGCCTCCTGAGTCTGGAATTCCAGGCATGCACCACCAGACCTGGCTACTTAGCGGTGAATTGTATATCTACACAGTTGTACAGCCATCACCACCATCTCATTCCAATATCTTTTCAACACCCCCAAAGACGCCCTTACACCCCAAAGCAGTCACTCCTGTTTCCCTCTTTCCCCAGCTCCTGGCAACCATGAATTCACTGTCTACAAATTCAGCTATTCTTGACATTTCATGTAAACGGAATTACACATTATGTGGTCTTTGTGTGTGTGTGTGTGTGTGTGTGTGTGTTTTCACTCAGCATAAAATTTTCAAGGTTCACTCCTGTTGAGTTACACTTTTCTTGATTTCTTTTTCTGAAAGCTTCCCCTCCAGTCCTGTAATAATACTCACACTCTCCCCTGGACCTTGCTATGCAGTCTGTACAATGTCCCGCCACCCCCCATTCAGACTACTTTTTGTTCCAAATTTGCACTAACCTGTGCCATGAAACAAGAAACCTCTCCCAATGAACCATCACTAAACAATATGTAGCTCTGGGATACATTATAATATGAGAATAGGGAGTGGAGAGAAAAGCAGATTTAGGTGAGGCCCAGTGATTTTGTTTTATTAGAATCTAAGGCTGATATGATTAAAAGCTTATAGGGAGCAAAGCGCAAGTGAATGCTGAGTATCTTACATTATTTGCTTTGTAAACAGATTGAATTCTATGTTTTATTCTGGATAATAAACTTTCTTAGGTAGTAGATGTTAACACTGGACAAATAGAATGTATGTATTCATTTGAATCTTATTTTATCATATTTATTAGTACAACTACATATTGGTTATATCTTTAGATAGGAAATGAAATAAGACTAGGATTCCCCAATCCTGAAGTTTCTTATAATCCTACAGTATAAGAATATAAAAGTCACTCTAAATTATGATCTGTAATCTTTTTGAGGATCATCGACTTGGTCCATTGAGTCTAGAAGAAGAATTTTGGCCCCTTTTCTGAAAAATGTAACATAATCTCTAAAGGTGTGCAAGTACTTTAAACCCTTCAAGGTATCCACAGTATCTTAGACACTTGGGCTGCTATAGCAAAATGCCACAGACCGAGTGACTTAAACAACACACATTTTATCTTACTTTCTTATTGCTGAGACACAATACCCACAGCACTAAGGAGGAAAGTTTTATTTTAGTTCACAGTTTATAGAGGTTTCAGGGTGGCCTGAGAGGGGAAAGAGCTCATGGCATGGCAGCAGGAAGCAGAGAGATCAAGGGAGAAGGGGAGAGACAGACCCTTCCAGGTTATGTGCCCAGTGACCCGACTCCTCTGACTGAGCTTCAGCTCCCAACATTAAATTTAGCTATAAACTTGCTAGTGGACCCACTGATGAGTGTCACAGTGCCATGATCTAATCACCTTCCAAAAGCCCCGTCTGTGAGTGCATGAGGCTTTGGGGGACATTTTAGATATAAATCGTAACACATTTATTTCTCATAGTTCTAGGAGCTGGGGAGTCCAAGATGAAGATGTTGGCAGATTTGGTATATAGTGAGGGTCTCTTCTTGATTTGCAGATAACTGGCACTCTGGCATTCTGTTGCAGGCCCAAATTTTATATCTATATCTATATCTATATCTTTCTTTTTTTTGGTACCGGGGATCGAACTCGGGTCCTTGTGCTTTTGAAGCAGGCGGAGGAACCACTGAACTCAATCCCTGGCCCCTATATCTATATCTTTCTATGGGGTACTAAATCCCATCACAAGAGCTCTATCCTAATCTAATGAGCTAATCTAACTGTACTTATTTTCTGAAGGCCCTCCTTCCAAATACCATTATATTGGAGAATAGGAGTTCAAGACATGAATTCTGGAGGCTCACAGACATTCACATAGAACAGACAGTCCTCAGAATGAGAACCTCTGCTTTTAAACTTCCCCTTTATTGTACATTACAGTTTCCATTCTAGCTTCCAGTCTTGTTTCTCATTCTGATAAACTGTGTGGGAGAAGACCTCTTGGCTTTATAGGGTTTCCTTTTTTTTTTTGGTACCAGGGATCGAACTTGGGCCCTTGAACTTGCGAGGCAGGCACCAGAACCACTAAGCTAAATCCCCAGCTCTCTTGATTTATAGGGACTCCTCTAGATCTCCCACTCAATCCTACTCCATCATAATACACCATCCAATGGAGTAAAAAGAAGGGAGAGAGTGACAAGGAGGATGAGCTTTGGATATCATCTTTGATGTGTTGCTACATTAGGTTCTGCTTTTATCCTTGATTTCATCCTTGTTCTTCAGCAGAGTTTATGTCCCTTGCCTTTAGAACAAAGTGGGGGAAAGCATTAGTTCTTTAGTGTGGGAGGTAGGAATGCTCTTGGTAAGCAATAAATGCTTCTAGCCAGGTTCACGAGTAACTGAGGGCAGATTCCAGGTCAGAAAAAGGAAGTGATCCTGGAAGATAGGAGGAGACATCTGGAAGACATGGATCTGAACTTAAGCAGCTGATCTCTCTCAACGAACAACACAAGTCTTTGAATTCCCTTTGTTTCGGAGTCTGGCAAAACTCAAATGTGATCATCTTAAAAGCATGATATTGATTAAACATTTGTTTGGTTTTGTTGTGGCTAAGAGATGGTGTTTTCTCAAATGGAAACAGAGGAGGAGCTCTGTGTTCTTAGTGTGTGCTTTGATTTGCCCTATTTCTGTGTAGTTCTGCCTTATTGTGGCTCTGCTCCTGAGAGTGTCTGAAGTACCCTGTCTCCTTGGTAATAAGGCTGGAAGGGTTTATTCATTAGAGCTCTGAGAAGAATCTGCAGGTTTGTATCACCTGCAGGAGCCTGTGGCTGGGTCAAATGCCCGTTGACCTTGTCCTGAGTACTGAGTACTGAGTTGTAGGTGATGCCTGAGCAAGAGACAGCAGCACTGAAAACTTTCAGTGGGCTTTGATGTGCAAAGATGCTATTTTTAATTAGCAGACATTTTAGTATAAATAAATGTGATAGTGTCCATGAACATAAAATTTCTTAAATCTTCTCTAAGAGGGATTGTTAAGGAAAACACTAGTCTACATTTTGCTAAATTTGGTGATCATTCTTTAGTCCTCATCTTACTTGACCTATCAATAGTATCTGATATAGTTTGTTCTGCTACCTTCTTGAAATATTTTTATACTTGGCTTTAGGGATATCCCACTTGTCTGGTTCCTTTCTATTTCTTAGATGTTTCATATTCTATTTCATTATGATTTCTCCTCATTTTCCCACTCTACATACTTGGTTTGTTTATTAAAATACTATTGCCCAATCCCTCCCCCCCGGCTTGTTCCTGTCCCATAAATACCAGAATCTTTTAACCAACTTCCAACTTGCATCTCTACTTGACCATCTGTTAGGCTTTTCAAACTTAATTGGGCTAGAACAAAATTCTTGCTCTCTCTACCCCACATCTTCTTCTCCCATAGTCCGGTCCTTAAACCCTGCATCATTATTGACTCTTCTCTTCCTTTCCATTCTACACCCAAATGACTGGTTATGTTTTAAAAGATATATCCAGATTCCCACAATCTCTCTCACCATATCCATTGCTACTAACCTGGCCACCATTAATCTCTCACCTGAATTATTACAGTAGCCTTTTGATTGATTTTTCTACCCCAGCCCTTGTACAGTCTTTGTAGTACTTCAAACAGATCATGACATTCTTCTGTTTGACATCCTGCTATTGGAGCATTTTCACTATCTGGCTATAGGTACCCTGGATGCCTGCCCTGATGAGCAGGCTCCCATCTTAGGGCTTTGCCACAGCCTCCAAGGCTTTACCTGGTTAATTTGTCCAAGATCACACAAAGGTAAGTGGCAGAATTGGGGAATCTAATCCACCTCTGATTGTAAATCCAGTGCTTTTATTATTGTATTATGTAAACAGTATTCAGCCAGTCATTTAACAGGTGCTGTTCTAGGTGTTCAGGATACAGTAGCTAACGAGACCAAATCCTTAATTTTGTGGAACTCATGTTGTAATTAAGGAAGATAAGCAGTAAACCAATTGAAATCACTCTATATCAAATGGTATTAAGTGTTATGGAGAAAAATCAAGCATGATAAAAGAGATAGGAAATGTGCTATTTTACTAATCTACTGGTGGTCAGGAGATCTCATAATAAGGAGACACTTAAGATGGGTGTGGTGTGGCATGGCCCCTGGAATTTTAGCACTCTGGGAGGCTGCAGCAGGAAGATTGCAAATTCAAGCTCAGCCTGGGTAATTTAGTGAGAATCTGTCTCAAAATTAAAAAAAAAAAAATTAAAAGGCTAGAAATGCAGCTTAGTTGGATGGCTCTTAGTACTGCAATAACAACAACAACAACATGAGACATCTGAGCAGCACCTGAGCTGAGCAGGAAGTATGGGAATAAGCCATAGGGATAAGAAAAGGGGAAATGATTTAAATTAGAGGCCAAAGAGATTCGCATTCCCTTTCAATTTATTTTCAATGTTAAGAATTAACATATCGAAATATTTCTAAACTACTATAGCTCACCTGTGTTTGAAATATTTTTGGAAGTGTGATAAACAGTTTGCTCTTGTGCTGGTGACCACACAGCATGCAAATGAAGCAAAGTCTCTGGCCTATGGAAGCACATATCACCAGGCTATGATCATGGGCCCCAGAAGTAGATCACATGCACCAAAATCCCAGCTCTCCTATGTATAGTTTGTATAATCCAGGACAACTTATTCCCCTGTTCTAAATCTGTAACAGGGCAGTCACAGCTGTTTGAATTTGAGTCAGTATATACCTATATTTTGTGTTCTGATTGTACATTTAAGTTCATTACTTTCAGTGTCAACCTTAAATAAGAGTATTTACTTCATGGGGGTCTTTGTGAAAATTACATCAGGTAAGCACTTATTATTGCTATACATTTATTATTAGATTTATCATTATTAGTCTAAATCGGGGCTCAACAATGTATGGCCCATAGGTTAAAACCAGGCCTTCTCCATCTCTATAAGCTGTGTGGGTAATGTTTTATCCACACACATCCATGCCAATCCAGGTATGTATTGTCTGTGGCTGATTTCAGACTACAAAGGCAGAGTTCACTAGCAGAGTTGGCTGGACTCGATAAGTTTAGTCTAAATGGCCTAAATGGTCTTGGCCTAAATGGAGACTGAATCCCAGTTTATATTCATCACTAAGTAGTCTAAATGGCTTTGCTTTCTATCAAGATATTAACACTTTCAACTAGTCCTTGATAGCCTGGAAGGAAATTGTACTTTGCTAAACTTTTCAGGGCATTTGCTAAGGATCTACTTGGAGGTGAGGGAATGTCTCTCCCCATCTCAGATGAAGGTGTCAAGGACAGAGATCTTCAATTAACTCTGAGATCAAATTCTCAGAAGAAAAAGCCCTCTGTGAACATGTGATACTCATGTGTACAGTGAAATATGTTCACGCGTCTTCTTTCCATTTTCCTTTTCCCACCAGTTGCCCATCTTTTACTTTGCAATGATGGACAGAGGCAAGGGACAGAGGAGTATTTGCAGGGAAAGAAGAGAGAGAATACATTTTCTATGCTTACTTGAGTGGAACTCGAGATCAGGTTTACTCTTCAAAGCACTTCAGTCCTTCAAAAAATTATTTGGCTTTTGTTTGACTTTGCTTCTGTAGGGAAGGCCAAGTGGATTAGGAGTTTTAGTAGTTTTAAAAGAAGTTAATTTACATTACCCTCATTAAAAATAAAAACAAACACAGTTCCAATCTCTGCAAGAAATCAGGTGAAATCCATAGGAAGTGGTCATATTGAGGTCAAAGATCTAAAACACCAGAGGGTCATACCCCTTTTCTATTCTTTTGCTGGATTTGACTTGTAGGCATGTGTGCCTCTGGGAAGGCTGAGAGTGTAACTGAGCTCTTTGTGATGGTCTCATTTTACTTCAGAAGCAAGCTGCACAGCAAAGGCAATGGAGCCAATGTATGTATTTGATCAATTAATTCCACGTGAATTCTTATCGCACACAAATCGTTGTGTTTTTCTAGGTATCTCATATAGGCCCAAAGAGTCTTCAAACCTACACGCCAAGCTCTAGTAGCTGTGTATGCATAATTCATGTTTTTAGAAGTCATTACTTTTGTGTTTGGAAAGGAAACCTTGAAATGTTTAATATTGGTTTCAGGAGAAGACTAAATGTATTGACTTCTTATTTATCATATATTTAACTAAAAACTTTTATCTTGTATGTAACAATCTGGCCATCTTGATTTTTTTCCAAGAAAGATCTGATTGGAAATCAATTGTTTTTTACAGCACATAAGTTGTTTCATAGCAGCTGAGAGAGAGTGGGAGATGTAGTGAAGATTCCTCTTACAATGGTATAAGTACTATGGGTTATGTCTCTGTCTGGGTTGGAAGACAAAATGGTCTCAGCGGTTGACCTTCCGCACGAGCTCTGGGATGAGGTGAGTGATCAGGCCAGGGGAGGGTTGAGCACAACCCCCTTGGTTTCCTCTGCAGAGGCGTGATGTGACATCCTGGCTCCCAGGGACTCTGAGTGCGTCTCCAGCCAGGACATGCTTTCTTGTCTCCCATAACCCAAGCTTTCCCCTTCTAAAATATGTCTTTCTTTCCTTATTCCAACAGATCGCTGCTGAGCATAATTCATTCATCTTGTTGGAAGAAGACAGAAGTATGAAACAAAGGTACGCTTCTGCAAGGGTTATATCTTTCTAGTGGTGTCACAGGCTCTGTACCTGCTCTCTGCTTCTTCCTTCTCTCTCCCCCGGGCTGAGACTGGCTCCCAGCAGAGCGTGTGACTTCCTGTTAAACCTACCTCAGAAGGGAAGGGCTGGTAAACACTCTGAGAGTATTTGCATTTATCCCAGGAAAACCTCATTAAAAGGTGAAACTCCAGCATAAACTTTCAGGTTTTAGTAGGTAGTGGAGTCATTTGAAGGCAGCACAGCTCCCTTGCACCATTAAAATAACAATCTACCAAGGCTGCGGTTTATTGCAATTAATCTCAAATATGAGATTGTATATTAATATATGAACACAATTTATATTCATTTTAAGGAGAAGGAAAAATGTTTGGTTGCCATCCGAATTGGCTTATTTTAGCTTTTTTTTGAAAGTTAGAAATTTCTAAAGTCAAAGAGTAGAGCCAAAGGAGACAGTTATCTTTTAGTCTTTCAAAAGAAGACTTCAATCCCATTGGCTTTCCTCTAAAGATATCTGAACAGGACATTAAGTGACTGAAAAGCCAAGGTTTTCAATGTTCCATAGCTGCAATTAATCCTGTGCCTTAATCTTAGGGAAAGATTAAATTATAAAAAGTTGCATATTAAGGCAAGTGGCTCTAAGGGTTGAATTTTCTTTCTTATTCTTTCTTCTTTCTTTTATTATATTTATTTATCTATCTATTTAGGTGGGGAGATGGGAGATTTTATTTTAGTTAATGTATTTGTTTTAAAAAAAAAACTATGGATCAAGGAAAAGAAAATTTTTTTTGGCACACAGCAAATTTTCCCACAAAACTTTCTTTGGCCATGAACTAAGTGCAACACACATAGTGCCAAAGGGGTTTTATTCCTTCTTTTTTTTTTTTTTCTTTTTTCTTCTGCAAGGAAAACAAAACAAAACAAAACACCAAGCACAGGATCAAAATAAAGCTAGAATGAAAACCACATTTCCATGTCATCAGCTGGACTTCTACCCTGCCTCTTAATAATCATTTCAAGGATTTGGCTTTGTCAAAACAAATTAAATACCAAGCTACTATCCCCCTGCCCCCCAGGGAATTCTGTGAGCTGAGATCCCATTGCCGTGTTGGTCAGGCATATTTATCAAACTCAATTTGGCCAGCAGCTCCTTGGTGAGCCCCAGGGAGCCCAGGGAGCCAAGTGATCGAAACAGCAGTGTCGCAGCAGGTTCTGTCTGAGTACTGGTGGCTTGTAGAGCAGGGCGAACCTGGTTAGCTGGCAACCCTCACTCTGGTCTTTGAGACCCAAGCCCCTTAGTTTCTAACCTAACTCCACAGCCACTCTGTTGCTGGGATCATTCTGCCCAGAGAAATCAGATGAAATAGCAGGGATATTCTTTTCTGTCATGGGATTCAGGGAAGTAAGCAATCATATTGTCAGAATTACATTTTCAAGATTTTGTTCAGGATGGATTCTCCTCTCCCTTTTGAACCCAAACTCCAACTTCCCTACTGTAGATAGTGAAGATTTTTAATTGTTTTACAGCAAAAGGTATATATGTTCATGTAGTCACACATCCTCTATATTGTGACTATATGCTTGATACCTACACTTGATAGAGATTAGGGAAGATTTCCATAAGCGTATCAATAGACCCCACTGTGTAAGAATTTAATGTATTTTCTATAATAAGAGAAACTACAAATAAATGAAAAAAGATAACACAAGTAAAAGGCAAGGATTAATATGCTTACTAAGGAATTTTTACACAGCGATGAGAAAAGATGTTACTATCCCTCCACGAAGGTGCTTGAAGAACACGCTGAAGGACTTAAACTCTGAGATACTTGTGGGATCAAGACACCAAGACATTGGCATAAGAATACAAACCAATTTATGAAGGGAACAGGATGGAGAGTCCAGAAACAGAACCACATATATAGTTCCCTGGTTTATGACAGAGGCAATAAATGTAGTAGGACAGACGGTAAAAGTGCTGTTGAGTGAATTGAAAATCTGCATAATATACAGTGTATCTGGATCCCTACCTCACACCATGCATGAAAATTCCAAGTGGATTACAGATCTAAATGTGAGGTAGGAAACAATGAGTTATTAGGGTAAAACACAGAAGAGCGTCTTTATGATCTTGGAGTGGTGGGCCAAAATAAACCTTTTTTCTTTTGTAAATTTATTATCCTAAGAGTTTGTTATAGTAATGGAAAGCTGGCTAACAAAATGAATTATTATGCACACAATGAATATCAAGTTTTTGAGCCAGGCCTAGTGGTGCAGGCCTATAATCCCAGCACTCTGGGAGGCTGAGGCAAGGAGGATCACAAGATTACCCAGAATCTGTGCAATTTAGTGATTTAACAGGACTCTGTCTCAAAATGAAAAATAAAAAATGGGATGTAGTTCATTGTGAAGGCCCTGGATTCAATCCCCAGTACCATCACCACCAAACAGGAAAAATCATGTTTTTGAAGAATAGAAAATTATTTATATAATGTAGCTCCAATTTTATTATCTATATAACTCACCATAATACATACATAAATACATATAACCAAGAAAGAAACATACAACCAGGTCAAAATTGGTCATCTGTGAAGTGGAACTAGAGAGTGTTTACCTATTCTTCTTTTTGCATTTTTTTCTTTTTTTTTTTTTTTTGGTGCTAGTCCCTGGGGCTAATTCAAAGGTTTTGTCATAGGATACCTACTATCACCACTTTTGTTCAATATAGTTCTGGAAACACTAGACAGAGCAATTAGACAAAAGAAATGAATAAAAGGAATAAGGATAGGAAAGGAAGAAGTTAAATGATCATTATAATTATTATTATTCTTTGGTACTGAGGATCGAACACAGGACCTTGTGTTTGTGAAGCAGGAGGGAGAAGGCCGGGGAATCTGTAGACTGGAGAAGAAAGGGGGATAATAGGGAGAGCTCGGCAGGAAGGGATACTTAGACCACGAACACATGGATGGGAGCAGAGCTCCCATTAGGGGTACCAATATACTAACCACGGTAGTCAGACAGGATTATCATTCCACGAAAATGTCTGGTCTAGTCGCTCGACAACCAAGACCAGCAGAGAGCCAAAGGACATCTCAGGGTTCCCAATAATGCTTCTACTACCTGCAGTCATTTAGACTATACCCTGTGTCTGCATGCCCGTTTGCCATCTCAGACGGGAGGAGGGGGAAAGAGAAGAAGTCCGAAATATCGAACAGTTTATCCTCAAAAGACTAATAACAAAAGAGCTCTGGCTAGAGGACGTTGGGCACTAAGAGCCTGCCCTCTTCTCAAACTGATGCTGGAGAAATGGGTTCGGGTCGTGTTCCTGGGGTCCCCTCTGTCACCCTTTCTAGGATATGCAGTGTACTCCCAAATTTGTTCTATTTCCTCCTGACCTCCATTCTAAGACAAAATCCTTATTTTCTCTTTGCCTTGATCTCAATTAACAGTCCAAAGGAAAAAGTCAACAAATTAATGCAAAATGTTATGAATTCCAATAAGGATTTAAAGTTATACACATACATAACAGCTGGATAGTGGTTAATACTTAATTCAGGAAAAATTAAAAATCAAAACAGTGGAAAGAATATTGGAGAGAAATTTAATATTAAAAAGCTTCCTAACTTAAACAGAATTACCTTATGACCCAGCAATTCCACTCCTACATATACACTTAAAAGAACTGAAAATAGGTATTCAAAAAAATTTTGTTCATTATGTTCAGAGCAACACTATTTATAGAAATAAGCACATGTCCATCAACTGATAAATGGATAATTGAGATGTGGTATATTCATACAATAGAATACCATTTGGCCATTAAAATAATCGGAATACTGACATGTGCTATAACATCCAAATTTTAGTTGTTCAACAGCTACTGATTAGACTTTGCATATTATAGTACATTTCCACCATGCACAAAAATCTGTTGGAAGTGCTCATGTTTTCAGGAGGTGAATTCATGGTATGTAAATTATCCTTTGGAAAAAAGACAGGACAGTTTAAAAGAAACATTACAAAGGAAAATATTGATCTTTTCAAGAGCCACTGTTTGGCTTCATTGATTTTCTCTATGGTGTTTCTGTCTTCAATTTCATCGATTTCTGCTCTAGTTTTTATTATTTTTTCTTTTGCTTAGGTTTATGTCGCTCTTTTCTTTTCTCTAGTGTTCTAAGGTGGAAACTCAAAACCTTGTGATTGTGAGGCAGGCGGCAGCACCACTGAGCTAAATCCCTGGCTCTCTTCATTTTAACAGATAAATTAAATGCTCAAATTTCCCCTCTCAGAGCTGCTTTTGCTACATCTCATAAATGTCAGTAATTTGTATTTTTTATTTAATTCAAAGTGTTTAAACATTTAAGACTTCTTTGACCCATATGTTATTTAGAAGAGTTTTATTTAAACTTAAAATATTTTGGAATTTTCCACTATCTGTTATCAATTTCTATTTTAATTCTACTGTCGCCTGAAAACATTGTTTAATTTACATTGTTAGGGATGCTTGATAGCCTTGAATGTAGTTTATCTTGGTGACTGTACCATGTGAGCTTGAAGAGTGTGTATTCTCTGGTTATTAGATGAAGTTTTTGTAAATGTCAACTAAATCCAAAATATCCACAGATTTTTTTTGCCCACAGAAGCTATCAATTACTGAAAGAGCGATGCTTGAATCTCCAGCAATAGCAGTCCATTTCTCCTTGTAGGTCTTTCAGTTTTTGGCTAATCTATTTTGAGGATCTTTTGTTAGGCATATAAACATTAAAGATTGTGAGGCCTTTTTTGGAGAAGTGATACTTTTATCTTTATGTAATGCTCCCTTTTCCCGATAATTTCCTTGTTTTAAAGTCAGCTTCATCTGAAATTAATATACTCCAGATTCCTTTTTTTTTTTTGGTGTGGGGATTGAACTCGGGACCTTGCACTATGCGAAGCTCCAGATTCCCTTTGATTGATGCTACCATGGTATGTATAGCTCTCCCCATCCCTTTACTTTTAACATTTGTAGTTAAAGTGGGATTCTTGTAGATTGGATGTGCTCTGTTAGTCTGTTTAAATGATATGCTTGGACTAGTCACATTTAAAGTGATCGACATAGGTGGACTAATATCTATCGTAGCTCTTAACTGTTTTGTTGTTTTTGTATTTGTTCCTCGGATTTTGTCTTCTTCTCTTTGACTGCCTTTGCTATATTTAATGGGGCATTTTACATGATTAATTTTCTCTTTTCTCTTAGCACATCCATTATGGTTCCTTAAAAAATTTGTAGTGATTGCCACAGTTTGCAATATACATTTGCAGTTATTCTAAGTCTACTTTCAAATATTATTGTGCAGCTTAACAGGTATGACAGGTACCCTGTAACAGACTACTCCTAATTCTGCACTCTTGTTCCTCATAATTGTCAATCAATTTACTTATCTGTAAGCTATAATTACCTAATGCCTTGGGCGTGATGGCTCATGCCTGTAATCCCATCACTTGGGAGGCTGAGTCAGGAGGATCGCTGTGAGTTCAAGACCAGCCTAGGCTACATAGTGAGTTCCAGGTCAGTCTCAATTACATAGTGAGACCCTGTCTCAAAAAAAAAAAAAATCACCTAATGCATTTTTGCTACTTTTAAGATCTATTAGATCCATTAGTGATATCAAACAACAATGCTTTGTCCATACCAAGTCCTTCTCTAACATATAATGATAGAGCTTTTGTGAAAGGGGAGGGACCAAGAGATGGAGGGAGGTAGAGGGAGAGAGGGGAGAAAAAGAATTAAGATGTGTTATGTACATGCACCAACTCCGTACAAGGAATGTAATCATGTATTGCAAACAGGTACTAATAAAAATAAAAATTTAAAAATGTAGATCTGAGTTTTATTTACCTGTATAATTTTCTTCCTCTCTGAAGAACTTCTCTTTTTTTTATCCCTCCAGCCCATCCTGAAGAACTTCTTTAAACATTTCTCACAAAGCAATTCTAATTTTTTTGAAGTACTTGGAATTGAACTTGAGGGTCTTCCTACTGAGCTACACTCCCAGCCCTTTTTATTTTGTATTTTGAGCAGGGTCTCACTAAGTCACTAAGTCGCCGAGGCTGACTCTCCTGCCTCAGCCTGTCAGAGTGCAGGGATTGCTGGTGTGCACCACCATACCTGCTTACAAGGCAGTTGAATAGCAACGAATTTGCTCCATTTTTGCTTGTTTGAAAACATTTGTATTTTTTTCTTCACTTCCAAGGGATAATTTCACTGAACATAGACTTCCAGGTTTATAAATTCTTTTTATTCCAGTACTTTTAAGTGTTTCATTCCACCCCTTCTTGCACAGTTTCTGAAGAGAAGTCTGATGTAATTTGTATCTTTGTTCTTATATAAGTAAGGTTTTCTTTTTTCTGGTTCCCTACAATATTTTTCTTCCAAAGATGAGTGTTAAATAAATTTGTCTAAACAAAAATAATAAAATTTTATGTGATCAAAAAATGAAAGAAAAGAAGTAACACAAAAATAAGATGAGTACTTGGAAAAATTTCAGTATACATGTAGATAAAGTTAACATGAGTCTGAATAGATAAAGAGCTCTTATTCATAAACAAGATAAAGCTAAATATTGTAAATGAAAGACAACAGGAAAAGGAAACAAAAGAAGTTAAAATAAGAAATTAAATGTGCAATAAATTCTTTGACAATTGAACATTAAATTAATTCCAGAAGGACATGCATTTTAATCTCTTAAATTTGCAGCAATTTGAAAACATTTACTATATATGGGAGTTTTGTCGTAATTGATTATATATATATATATATATAATCAATTATATCTACACACACACACACACACACACACATATATAATAATTCTTGGGGGTAGTCTGGCAAATTTTATTGAATTCCTTGACAACATCAATTCTTTTTCATTCAGCAACCCTGCTTCTAGGAATTTATCTTCAGGAAATAATTGGATAAATATACAAAGATTTGTGTGTAAAGGTTTTTTTTTTGGTACCAGGGATCGAACTCGGGACCTTGTGCTTGCAAGGCAGGCAGCAGAACCACGGAGCTATATCCCTGACCCAGTGTATAAAGATTTTTTTGTTTTGGTACCGGGGATTGAAATTGGGCCCTTGTACTTGCAAGGCAGTTGGTGGAACCACTGTGCCAAATCCCAGGCCCATGTATACAGATTTTTATAATGACAGTGTTTGTAATAGTAAAAAATTAGCAACAACCTGAACATCTAAAAGGTGTTTTTTAAAGCTGACATAAAAATAAAAGAATGAAGAATGAGAGACAATAGATAAAACACGCTTGTTTGGAAGCAATGGGCATGTATTTATAAAACAGACTTGTCTTCCTAAGTGGCAGCATCGCTCACAGGTAAGACAGTGGAAGGTGAAAAATGCAGTGTGACCTCTCCTATGTGTGACAACCTGATCTCTCTGAAGATCCAAAAGGCTGCACTGTTGACAAAGGACCACTTTCCCCTGTGAAGGTGGGGGTCTGGCTCTTTGGTTCTACAAACACCCATTACCCTCACCCCTCTGCAAACAGAGTTACCTATCATCTCCTTTGAGGATGAGGACTAGCATTCCTTCATTCAGAAATACCTGGCTGAGACGGTGGGAGAGGGTCTCTAGTTGCATCAGTCTGATTCTGGGAAGAATGATAATAGGAGAATGTTACTTCTCCAGACAGGGGCGTGAGAGAAGGGAACCAGAGAATATAGTAGCTATTCAATAAACCCTTGGGTGCATCCAAGGCAGCATGTGACTTCGGCATGCCCAGCTTCACACTGGCCCCCTTGAGTGGAGCTGACTATGAAAGCAAGAACCTGGAACTCAAGGCAAAGCTTATGTACCTAGAGTTCTCTCATATCCCTTTCCATGTTTGAACTGACTCTACTAGTCATGGCTTTTGTATTCCCAAATCCTGTGATCTTCATGTGGCTGTGGAGATACTTTTCAGGAAGCCACTCCAGCAGCCGCTTGAGCTTGCCAGGCAGTCATGGCACCCATGAGCTACTTCTCTAGCCCCTTGATCCACTTTATCCACTTTCTAGGGAGGATAAAGCTGGTCTGGTGATGTTTCAGCCTGGTTGATGTCCAGAGTGGGCAAAAGCAGAAACTGATGAAATGAAAGTGCAAACATTCCTGAGAGAATGCTCAAGGTCCAGCTAAAGGAAGCCCTGTTTTTGAGAAAAGGGGACAGGGTCCACAGGCTCAAGAATAAGTAAACAGGGACACACAGTGGTAATTGGGTCAGGGGGCTGTGGAGAGAAGGGACTGAGAGACACAAAAGGGGAACTGAGTAGGAAGGAGCTAGGATATACTTGGTCAATGGGTGAACAAGGCTGCATTATGTACTGCTTCGGGGATGCTGACTGGAGATGTAAGATGAGCTGACTTCATTAAAAGCTACAGGGAGGGAGATGTGGGCTTGTCTATACCACCTTGCTGTTAGCCTGCAATCTGCTGTCACAGAACACAGCAAGACCTGGTGACTTGACTGAATGTCTGCCGAGCTCAATTTTACAGACAGTTTGAGAGGCTTTACAATCATGAAAAGTTTCTCTAGACTTCTTCCCGCTGTTCTGTTAGACATAATGTCCTAGACACAGCTTTGCTATAATTCCTATGGCTTTGCATACATCACCATCCTATATTTCACTCATCCCTAAATGTAATAAAGGATAAGAAACATATGAAACTTACACATGTATACTCTGGATCCTAGTTCAAACCTACTGAATAATAAGTAAGGTAAATCTCCCAGGAATCAGTCAGTCTATCTGTCTGTCTATCTACCTCTCATCCATCCATCATTTAAAACCAATCCTCTGATTCTGATGCACAGTCAGTTTGGGAACTACCACTATAATTCACTACCAATTGCACACACATCTGTTTGCTCAAATTTTTAAAGAAATTCTCATTGTCTACAGAATAAATCAAAATATCCTAACTTTCAATATTACAACCTATTTATCAAAAATGTTACTATTATTCTAGTCTATCTTTAATTTTGTAACCTGAGAAAATCAAAGTTATACACTTAAAGTCTGTCGAGCACAGAATCAAAAGCACAGCCTCTATCAGTTATTCCATGCTACAATTCTTCTGGAACTTTTAAAATTTTGGACTAATGTCTTTACCTCCTTCTCCAAATACTATTTGGAATTTATTTTTATATCTTGTCATTTGTTCATTTCCACTTCAGTCTCCATTCTGTTCTGCTTTTTAGTTCTCTTCTTGATTTTTTATTTTTTCATTTGAGACAGGGTCTCACTATGCAGTTCAGGCTGGCCTTGAACAAACTCAGTAGCCCAGGCTGGCCTTGAACTCAGAACCATCCTCCTGCCTCAGCCTCCCAACTGTTGGGAACAGCACACTTGGTTTCTTTTCCTGATTTTTTTTTCCTCCAATGAAATAGTCATACATTTACTAAAGCAAATTAGTTCATTAAGTTGCTAATCAAAAAGTGATACTTTTTTTGAGGGGGTACTGTTGAATTGAACTCAGGACCTTGAGCTTGCAAGGCAGGCGCCTTGCCACTGAGCTAAATCCCCAGCCAAAAGTGATACATATTTGTTACAAATAACTTTAATGACATGGAAGAAAAATGCAGTAAAAAGTAAGAGTGCTTTCTCACCTCTACAAGAAGCCCTATTAACAGGTCATCCCTATTTAGAGGTGCACAATGTAAAGCTCTTGAACATTTCTTACACTTCCACTTTCCACAGGAATTATTCACCAGCACCTTCCCAGTAAGGTTTGTCTGCAGTTTGGCTAAAATCAAGCTTTATCCCCAACTTCAGCACCCATGTCTTATGACATACCTGCAGACACCCAAGACAGCTCCTCCTCTCCTATGATCTTTCTGATTACAAAAAGAGTTGATCAGTAATACACTATTATTTTCCCAACATCCATCAAGAAGTGATTTTTTTTTTTTTTTTTGAGACAGGGTCTGGCTTTGTAGTTCAGGCTGGGCTTGAACTCACTGTGTAGCCCACGCTGTCATTGAATTCATGGTGATCCTCCTGCTTCAGCCTTCTGGGTTCTGGGATTACAGGTGTGCACCACCACAGGCAGCTAAGGAGTAATATTTTAATTGCTTTAATTACTTTTCTTTCTGCCATCACTTACTGTGTGGCTCCCTGTTGTATTCAGGACTATGTGTTTCTGCAGCACATTTTACCAATAGGCAGAAGAGGTAGCTGACTATATAAGACTATTTTCAGGCCAGGTGTGTGGGTGCACGCCTGTGATCTCCGCACTTGAGAGGCTAAAGCAGGAAGATGGCCATGAGTTCGAGGCCAGCCTGGGCTACAGAGTGAATTTAAAACCAGTTTGAACTTGATGATTTTCTGAGTCCTAGAATAATTTCCCATCATTCCTCCACTAGAGGCTAAGGTTTGGAATTCCTCCAACAATTTTAATTGCAGCTTTATTGATCTATAATTTACATATCATAACTTTACAGTGTACAACAGAATGAATTTTAGCATATTCACTGTCACTGTCTCCTTCCCCATGAGCTGCCCAGCTCCAGGCAACTGGAACAGATATGTTGCTGGGTCATTTGGTGACTGTGTACTGCCATACTGTTTTCCAACATAGATGCACCTTTTTTTTTCTTGCTTGATTTTGTTTTTTCAGCATTGGAGATTGAACCCAGAGCCTTCAACTGAGCTATGTCCCCCGTCCTTAAAATTTTTTGAAAATAATTTTGAGGTAGGGTCTCACTAAGTTGCTAAGTTGTCCAGATAGGACTTATACCTGCCTCAGCCTCCAGGAGGACTGGGATTACAGGTGTGTGCCACCATGCCCACTTGGATGCAACATTTTATATTCCCACTGCTAGTAGTGAATGAGGGTTCCAATTTTTCCATATTTTTTCTTTTTCTTTTCTATATTTGGATGGTCATCAAAGTGGTATCCCATTTTGTGGTTTTAATTTGCATTTCCCTAATGACTAATCACATGATCATTTTTCATGTATTTATTAGCCATTTTCATATATTCTCTGGAGAAATGTCTATTGAGGTTCTTTGGTCATTTTTATGGGGTCATTTATTTATTTACTTATTTGGTACCAGAGATTGAACTCAGGACCTTGAGCTTTGGAGGCAGGCGGTGGAACCACTGGGATTTATTTATTTATTAGTGAATTGTAGGAGTTCTTTATATATTGTAATATAGGATCCTCATTTGATAGATGATTTGTAAAATTTTCTTCTATTCTATGGTTTGTCTTCTTACTTTTTTGATGGTGACCTTTGAAGCAACAAAGCTTTTATATTGCTGTCTAGTTTATCTACTTTTGTCTTTTACTTGTGCTTCTGATGTCATATGTAAGAAACCACTGACAAATCCTAGGCCAAGAAGATTCATACCTATGCTTTTTTGTAAGTGTTTTATAATTTTAGCTCTTACACTTGATTTTTTTTTGGGGGGGTACTGGGGATCGGACTCAGGACCTTGTGCTTATAAGGCAGCTGACAGCACCACTGAGCTAAATCCCTGGCCCTCTTACATTTGATTTACCTTGTATTTGTTTTTGTACATAGTGTGAGGCAGGGGTCCAACTTCACTCTTTTACATGTGGTTATTCAGTTGTTGTAGCACTACTTGTTAAAAAGACTGTTCTCCCCCCCTCCCCACACACTGAATTGTTCTGGTAACCCTCCAACAATTTAAAAAGACAGAATATATAAAATTCATTTTCATAGTCAGAAAGGACCTTAGGAATCTGTACTGGTCAGCATAATGCACTCTATTTTAACTGAGAAAAATTATTAAACTATTATTGGAAGAAAAGAGGTAGAGGCTCAAGTTCAAAGATTCTCAAACCTGACTATCCATTGGAACCACCAGAGAGCCTATGCTACACCCCATAGGATAAATTAGATTGTGTGTAATAGAATCCTGGCATTTTCATGTTAAATAATCTCTGTAGAGCTGTTACACCATTGTATCAAACAGTTCTGTCATATGCAGAGCCACTGTGGGAATCTTTACACCCAAGGCCACTGGAGAGGAGAAGCTGATTCAGTAGGTCTATGGGGGCTCTGGATACTGCAAGGCTGTGAATCCAGTCTCCCACTATGAATAAATCCCCCCCACATCAGAAGCCTTTCACTTGCCTATCCATATTAATATAATAAATCTTGGCCAACACTTATTAATCCAACCGAATCTTTTAAGAAAGAAAAACAAGACGGGTGCCATGGTGCACGCCTGTGATCCCGGCTCTCAGGAGGCTGAGGCAGGAGGATCACTGTGAGTTTGAGACCAGCCTGGGCTGCATAATGAGTTCCAGGGCAGTCTCAACTACACAGTGAGACCCTGTCTCAAAAAAAAAAAAAAAAAAAAAAAAAAA
>NW_022900914.1:26516830-26520386 GCF_012274545.1 Fukomys damarensis
AAAAAAAAAAAAAAAAAGAAAGAAAGAGAAAAGTAGAGTTACCTATGATGATGGGTTCCTTCTGAGGTTGGCTACTGTATGTCAGACAGTGATATAGCAGGAAATAACAAATGAATAAAAATAAAACAATTTCTTCTATCATTCAAAGCTGTTGAGTAAAGCTCATATTATTGCAATATGGTAAGATTTATCTACACACGTCTCCAGAGAAGCAAGAGAGTGTGACGTAGGTTCGTATTAAAGCACAAATGAACTACAGAGCCTTTGGCCAGGACCTTGAATACAGGAATGGTGCACAGAAGGAGGGCAGGAAAAGGAGTCTCGACTAGTAAATGTCAGGAATATGGTAATTCTTGATCCTCTGGGATGGCCATTGTCTACTCTTGGGATATCTCTTTAATTTGAAAAGTCATTTTAAGCATTTGAAGACATCTAGCAAGTAAGAATAGTTCCTGATTATTGTCATAATAAAAACATTTAAAAGTAAAACTAGATAAAATCTTCCAGGCTGGTAGGGATATGCAGAAAGTAGTGATTTTTAGGTTAAACACATGTGCAAGCCATCAGAATTCTTCTGGAATAAATATATGAGATTTTTGTATTTATTTGAATAAGCATGTGTTCAGGAAAGCCAGGTAGTACAGCCTTAAACCACTGGTTCTTTCTGGGGAACAGTGGGTGTGACTTCAAAGCAAAACAGGAGAGGTGTCCTCTGTGGGCCACCATACTCTCCTAGCTGCTCCTTGTGCCCAGGAAATGAAGGGCTTCCTCCAAAAGAAAATTGAAAAGAACTCCCTGTAATCTTCAGTATACAACTTTTAAAAATTACTGGAGCCACCCGGCTGTAGCTCAGGTGACCACTGCCTCTTATTTAATGTGCTGAATATTCACCATGTCCTGAGTCAGGGTTACTTTAAATTGCACCTTCCGGGAAAGCTCATTGCTTTTTATCAACAGCTTGATTTACAACCAGCAAAAATCCATAGCCCTCTGTAACCCTTCTAAAAAGCTTGCCTGTCCTCTTCAGAGGGAATAAAACACCTTCATTTCATAGGTCACAGAAACACTACCTGAACCAGTGGACCTTATGAGAGACTTGTGTTCAGGGCGAGAGGCCTCGAAGATAAAGAGCTGATCTCACAATGTAGCCGAAAGCAATATGTATCAGCCTATTTTCTGCAGAGAAAACAGGACTAGGACTTTGTACATGTTTACAAAGGCAACTTAGTCGGACTTATTGATCCTTATAACCTCTCTTCATACGTTTTCCTAACCTCGCAACTGTTCTGTGCATGGTGGTAGGAGTGGAAGGGAAGATTGGTCAAAGGTGTAAATCATTTAGGTATTTTCTTGTAAAGTTATTTGTACCAATATCCTAGCCAATGGCTATCAATCCAATAGAGTGTTGTAAGAAATAAAAGCAGAGTTACCTATGGTGAGGTATTTCTTCAGTGTCAGGCAGCAAGTAGGAAACCATAACTGTAAGGAATCCAAATAAATCGGAGGCCTTTTCTCTGTCGGGGATGCTTAGTAAAGCTCACATTATACAAAAAAAGCATTGACTGCAGAATCAAAGTGCAGGAAGGCTTTGTTTAATATAGCCAAAATACAAGCAACGATAGATTAACTTCCGTTTGCTTGCGATGAAAAAGAGAATTTGAATTAATACCTTCCAAGGCTGGAAGCGCGGCATTACGGTGGAAATCCCGCATACTATAGCTGGAGATCAGAGGACTCGGGCTGTCTGCATTCTTCCAGCTGTTGCTCTGAGAGCCAAGAGGCTCAGTTCCTCGCGGTTGATTTCTGTTCCCTTAGAAACAGGAAGGAAGCAACTGGTGTCCCAGTGCCTCTCAGGTATAGACGAAGATGCAAAGGCCTGGAGAGCCTGGGAGATGCCAGGAAGGACTTGTTGGCAGAGACTGAGATGAATACTAGCACTTATGCTGGGAAGGATGTGGTGACATAGATATTTTCATATGGTACCAGCAGAAGTGCAAGTTACTATGGGTATTAATCGATTCTACCAAAACTTTAAATATGCATTTCCTTTGACCAAGAAATCCCACTAGGAACCTCTTCAACATGTAATCACAGATGCTCATATAGGGGATGTTCATCCAGAATTTTTATAGCAGCAAACTACCTAAAGAGAGATTTTAAAAAGTCATTTATAGCATATCCACACAAAAGCATTCTATATAACTTTGTAAATGAGATCTGGAAAGACAGAAAAAAATATTAGCAGAGGTTTTCCTCTGGCTGGCATCATTTCAGATTGTTTTAAATGAAAAGAAAAGAAACAAACTCAGGAAGAACTCTCTACCTTTCAATGTTCGCAAAATAAAACTATTACTCCTTTTCAGTGTTAGGGTTATAATGGTGAGGCACTTTTATATAGGGGTTAAGAAAAGTATTTTTTTTTGGTAGTTTTCCCATTCAGAGAAGTCTTATATGTTAGTTATTATTCTATTGGAAATAGAATGGAAAAAAAATCCCCCTGAGATAACCTGTGAGGAGCAAAGGTTTATTTTGGCTGACAGTTTCAGGGGTTTTAGTCCATGTTGGTTGCTCTATTGATTTTGGGCCTGTGGTGAGACAGAAGCATCATTGTGGGAAATATGTGGTGAGCAAACCTGCTCACCTCATGGTGGCCAGGAAGGACAGGGGGAGAGGCGCCCCAATATCCCCTCAAAGTGCACACCTGCAGTGACCTGATTTCTCCCCTGGGCCCCATCCCCTAAGGGTTCCATGACCTCCCAATAGCACCACAGGTTGGTAACCAAGCCTTTGACACACATGCCTTTGGAGGACACTTCCAAACTATTGCACTTTGAGTAACTCTCAATGCTTGTGGTCAAAAGGCCAATAGAAAGTTCTGCAAAGGCAAAACCTGGCAGAGATCTTGTGTTTAACAGATGTTTTAGGGTGCTGTGCTCACCGAGGGTATGTTAAGGTTATTCGTGGAATAAGATGGCCACACAATGAATGAATGGAGTGAAGTCTTAGTAGGAATAGGAGAGGTAAGAGAAAGTATTCAAATCTCGTTCTGCAGTAGGGTGGTTAGAGTTGGAATGAGAGCCTTGCGTAGGTGCACATAGCCGGGAAGTGGGCACAGCAGGAAACAGGGGCCAATGCCTTGCTCTGCTCACGTTTACCAAAAACCTCCAGAGATCTACCCTGGGTCCTTCTCCAAGGACCAAAAAATGGTATTAAATAAACATATTGCTTCTAAGCTGTATTTAAAAATGTTTCATTATGGAAAATTTCAAGTACACATTTTTTTGGGGGGTACAGGGGATTGAACTCGGGTCCTTGCACTTGTGAGGCAGACACTGGAACCAGTGAGCTAAATCCCTGGTCCTCAAGTATTCAAAAAGTAGCAATCATGTCTATGAGTCTATAATTAGTCTCATCAATTGTCAAATTTTGCCAATCTTATTTCAACTATTCCTCCTTTGACTTTTTTTTCTTGAGTATTTTAAAGTATACCTCAGATATATTATTTCAACCATAAATACTTTGGAACAAGTCTCAGAATTTTTTTTTTTTTTTTTTT
>NW_022900914.1:26520612-26577676 GCF_012274545.1 Fukomys damarensis
TTTTTTTTTTTTTTTTTTTTTGTATCAGGGATCAAACTCGGGCCCTTGTGCTTGTGAGGGAGGTGGTGGAAATCCCTGGCCCTCTCACAAAACTTTTTTATAAAAACATTACCTGTGCCATTAGGGATTAATATAATAACACATAATTCATGTTCAAAGTTCCCCAATTACCACAAAAAAGTATTTTTATAATTGATTTGATTGATTCAGAAATAAAAAAAGGTCTATGCATTGTATTTGGTTTGAATATTTTTCCAAGACTTTAAAAGATATGTATAAGGCTGGGCACTGTGGCGCACACCTACAATCCCAGCACTTGGGAGGCTGAGATAGAGAGATCATGAGTTCAAAGCTAGCATGGGCTAATATAGAGTTCAAGACCAGCCTATTACATAGTAAGAGCCTGTCTCAAAAAACAAAACCAAAATAAAAACAAAAAGGGATATATTTTTATTAAGGAGGAATCCACTAACATAAAATTAGTCAATTCAAAGCTATTTACTGAAACGAATAATTCAGGGGTATTTAAAGCAGTCACAATACAGCCACCACTTCTGCCTATTCTAAAATATTTTAATCATACCAAAGGAAATCTCAAACCCCATGCAATAACCCCACCCATTAACACACTCTCTCTCTCTCTCTCTCTCTCTCTCTCTCTCTCTCGGTTCCAGGGATCAAACTCACAACCTTGTCCTTGTGAGGCAGGCACCATTGCCACTGAGCTAAATCCCCAACCCTCATTAACTCTCCATCTCCCCCTTCCTGCCAGTCCCCGGCCATTCTAAATACACATACTTTGTAAAATAGGATCATACCACATATGCCTTTTTGTACCTCGATCTTTTTCCTTAGCATGTTTTTGAAGTTCATACAGGCTATAGAAGTACCAATAAATTCATTTTTTTTATAGCTGAATCATGTTCCATTGTATTTGTATACCACAATTTACCTATCTCTTCATTTTTTGATGGCCATTTGGCTTTCTCTCCATCTTTTGATTGTTGTGAACTGTGCTGGTAGGAATTAGCACATACATGTATTCATTGCACGGCTAATTTCTAGTTATTTTGGGTGATATACTCAGAAGTAGAATGCTGGGCCATACGGTAATGTTATGTTTGACTTTTTGAGGAATCACCAAATTGTTTTCCACAGGGGTTGTACCATTTTACATATCTGCCAGCAATGTGAGTCTTTTAATTTCTCCATATCCACTCCAGCATTTGTTATTTTCTGTATTTCTGATTATAGCCATCCTCTTTTTTGTAGTTGTTGTTTTTGTACCGGGGATCAAACTTGAGACTTGTGCTTGTGAGACAAGCGGCAACACCACTGAGCTAAATCCCTGACCCTATAGCCATCCTCTTTAGTATGAAGTGGTACCTCGTTGTGGTTTTGATTTACCTTTCCCCAGTGACTAATGACAGTGAGCATCTTTTCATGTACTTCTTGACTGTTTGTGTATCTTATTTGAAGATATGCCTATTTCTCTTTTTCAAAAATTTTTTGGACACAATGTCTCACTATGTAGTTCAGGCTAGCCTTGAACTCATTATGTAGCCCAGGCTCACCTTGACCTTGCAGCAATCCTCCTGCCTCAGCCTCCAGTGTGCTGGAGGTTTGCATCACCATGCTTGGCTTCCTTTTCTCATTTTAAAATTGAGCTTTTTTGCTACTGCTGTAAGACTTTTAAAATCTAATATATTTTTCCTATCTCCTCTCCTTTTTCATGCTATTTATTCATGGAACAAACCACATTAATTGTCTTACAGAATTTCCCACATTTTGTACTTGGCCATTTCTTTGTGATAAAATTTAACTTGTTTCTCTACCCCCTTACTTCTAGTAATTAGATACTTTAGAACTAGAGGCTTGACTAGATTCATTTTTGTTGTAATTGTTGTTTGGGGTATGAATTCTTCATAAAGGGTCTTACTGTCCTTACTGCATTACATTGAGAGGCATCTAATGTCTTATTATTTGATTTTTAATTATCCAAACTGTATACTGAGGAACTCGAAGGCTTGCTCAGGGGTTTTCAAAAGACCCTGCAAATGTTTAACTCATGTTTCATTTAAAAATACACGATTGACTATTGTTTTCTTGGAGTTAGTCAAGCAGGTGAACTCCCGGGAGGAGGGGCTTTTGGTTCAGCTAGAGTACTGTGCCTTTTGTATATTGGAGGTCTAGGTAAGATTTCATTGGGAAAAGTATTACACTAATTAAAAAAATACAAATAAAATGAACATTATAACATAAAATAAATATCATGATAAAAGACTTTCCACAATGTTAGCCAATTGTGCAACCCTGACATAAGGAGATGATGGAGGTCAGCAAGACTTTAAAATTCAAAGGGAGAGAGGCTAGGGATTTGGCTTAGTGGTGCTGCCACCTGGCTCACAATTGCAAGGACCTGAGTTCAATTCCCAGTGCTGGAAGAAAAAAAGACTCAAAAGTAGGAATGTTCTTTGGTGCAAGCAGTGGGTTCAGCTGATGGGAGACAGAGCGGAGTCTTTCTGGTACTCCTCAGTCATAACAGTGGAACTCTCTTTTTCCCTCCAAATTTGTGATTACCTTCCATTCATACCATTGTCTCTGCCCCATTAAATGAAAGCAAACTTTGGATAAAAGCAACCACACTTTGAAGTAGAGACCAAAGTTTTATGAGAGGACCATGATCCAGACTGGATGGTGTTGTTGTGGGAATAGCTAAGAACCTGGCCATTGCCTCTGGGGTAGGGTTTAGTTGCCTTTGGGTATCTTTTGCTGGAAAGATGTCTAACTCTGGTCACAAGGAAAGCTCCTCCATCTTTCTGACAAAGAATATATGCACCTTCCATGATAACTCAAATCAATGCCTGATTGCCCATGAGGCTCTGTGATATTTCACTGAGTGGCACTATATAACCCAATGCTGGACACTTCACGGTGGTGGACAATACACCATCCCCTGTCTGTGGGATTTTGGAGGCAAGTCCTCAGTCTTGTGTCACGAGAAGGTCTAATGATCAAAAACTTGTGATATCTGCCCTTTGTGGAAATAGGAAGAGCAAGGTAGACACAGAGATGGAGAAAACTGCGCCTCCATGTTTCCTCTGGGAAGAGAAGACTGTAGTTCTGACTCTTCTGTGCCCCTGTTTTGTGGTATTGTTTCTGGATTTGAATATTTTGTCCATAGAATGAATGCCTTAGGTAAGGTCAATGCTCAGTCATTAAATTCTTGCATTATCAGTGCCACCACCACCACCATCATCATCATGATGCTTGTATTCCAATATAATGTTGGAAGTAGAGGACAATTACTGCCTCTTCTAACCTTCTGTAACTGAGAAAAAGGACTATGGACACAAAGGAAGAGAAAGCAACCAATCAACTGCTGGCCCCACAAGCTCCAAATTTAATGTAGAAACTCAATTGCTTCTTTTATCACCCAGAAACAACTCTCATGAATTGGGCATAAAAATTTTGGTTAAATTTTACCACTTTTATTTAAACCAATAAAAAGATGCATATAGATAATAAAAGTGAATTTTTAGAAACGTCAAGCTTATCAGCTCCCAAACTCTTTCCCCAAGCATATTGCAAAAGAATAGCTTCCAGAGCAACAACCATAAGACAGATACAGTTACTGTCAGAAGGAAGGTCACCCCAGGCTTGCACGGAAAATAATGCTTCCTAACAGACCCCTGTTGACCATTATGGCTTTCATTACGCTATAAAAATCATGCCTTGTGTGTACAGGTTTAAGATAAGATGCTCACTGTGTCAAACAACTGAAGGGAATCTAAGTGCCCCACTGTGGGAAGACAGGGAAATATAACTGAATTCTGAAACCTTAAAAAAGATGCTGCAGAGAATTGATTGATGTGGGAAGATGTTCGTGATAAATTAGGAAAATAAAGTGGGGGAAATTTTACAAATTTATAACTTTTTTTTTAGTTTTAAGTATTTTTAGATTTGCGAGAACTATGTGTGCTTCATTTGGGAGGGGAAGAGGGATCCCACTCTGAACCTTTAAGAACTGAATGGCTTGGTTTATCAGTTTAGCTCACTGTGGTAGGGCCAAGGGGAAGGAGGCAGAGAATGAGTTCAACGTGGGAAGAGAAGGAGTTCTCAGGGGACAAGCTGGGGTCACAGGGGAGCAGTGCTGCTTTGTTAATGGAGGAGGGGCAGAGGAGCAAAAGAACTGAGAGACTGAAGGCTTGTTGGGATGCAGAAATGACAAGCTTTGAGCCCTTCACTATGTGGTCTAAGCCGGAGGGGACGGAGGGTAACTTCGTGGTCAGGGCCTGGGCATGAGGAGGGACAGGAGCCATCCCTTGATGTTTCGGCTTGTGTTGCTTTGAATTCATTTTCTTCTTTCTTTGCCTATAGCACAGTACTTGGTTCTGGGAAGAGAGACTCTCCTCTTCACTCCGGAGTATCTTAAAGCCCAGGACTCATGATACAAACATCAGGCAGAAGACAAATGGTTCAGACAGAGGAAGGGTGGTAAGGAGACACATGTGGATTTTGTCTTTAAGCGGCAGGTTCTCCACTCTAAATGTAATATCCTAGGTAGAGATGAAGGTTAGGATTCAGAGCCTAACTGCAAAGACAGGGCACTTTGTTTCTGCAGGTTAAAAAGCAGGTATCTTTGGAAAGTATATCTCAGAGATGCTGTCCACTTCAAAGAGATTCATTAAGAGATTTCATAGAAGTCCTTTGGATATGTACTAAACTACATAAAGTTGCTTTTATAAAATCAGGCCCAGGAGGCATTTTAACAAAGGTACCCCATTAGATAAGTGGACCAGGACAGTTGTGCTTAAGGTCTGGAAGGGAGGGCAGTTTGTTATGATTCATCTCTTAGGGTGAAGTCCCTAACCCTCTCCTCTCAGTTTCATCTGCTTTGAGATGGTAGTAACAAAATTCACCCTTACCAGGACACTGGAAGGCTTAAATAATATCATTGTGAACAAATCCATGATTACAATGGCACTCATTAATGTTACTTCTTATGCTTATTTAAAAAAAAAAAAAGCTCAAAATTGCCCCTGAACCAAAATCTGTGGTTAGAAAGACTACTTTTTTCCCCCTCAAGTGAATCATCCTTAAAAGACAAGCAGTGTGAGAAGAAAACGTCAGCCTACTTCTCAGGGTTCAGGAAGAACAAAATGGTGGGCTGTAGAAGGAAGGGGGCTGTTGGAAGGTCAGACTCTGAATAAGAATGGAAAGAAACAGCCTCTCATCTCCTTAATGTTAAAACGACCTCCCTTGGAATTAAGAAGTGAAATGTATGTGTCTGGTAAAATTTTGAAGCTTTCTGAGAGATATAGCTCAAAAATTGGTCTATAAGAAAAAAGAGAAGAGTCCTTGCTGAAGTGAAATACACATGCGATACGACTGAGCCTCAAACAAAGAAATTCACCATGATTACAATTCAGTTTCCAGTCCAGAGGCCAGTTCTGCCAAATATTTTGTTCATGCTTTTTAAAACTCAGTGGCGAGTACATAAAAATGTCTGCAACCCAGATGAGGTTGCTGAATTCTTTCTTAAGAACAAGACAGAAAAAAAGAAGTGATTTACTGGAGTATGATGCTGGGTTTGTTTTTTATTTTTATTTTTGCTCTTCTAATCCCCAAGCCTACAACAGCCTGTCTAGTTGAATCTTGATTTGTTTTTGTCTCATATGAATGTGAACATCCATCCTCCCAGCAGAAATGGTAAATAGCTGTACACATCTCTGTCATAGACTGGTTGTAAATAACAGTCATTTATGAGGCTGGTGGGAGGGCAACCTTTGGGCTTACAGAATTGCCTGCAGCAACATTACTCTATGAAGTTTTTTGCAACTACAAGCATGAAAACATTGATTTTTGTTGTTGTTCAAAATTATTACTTTAAAGTAATACATACACACAGTAAAAAAAGAGAAATTAATATATCATAGAGTGGTATTAAATGAGAAAGCTGTATGTCTTGCTGCCTCTACTTCTTTGTCCCAGGGGCAGCCACTTAAAAGTGATCAGTTTTAGGTTGCACAAATCATGCATACTTTCTTGTAAAAATTTCAGATCATAAAGCTCCAGTCCCTTTTGACTATCACCCCGATGACATTCCCTTCCTCAGAGGTTACCATGATTCTCAGCAGTGGTTAGTTTTCTCCAAGTATTTTATAATCTTTATAGGTATGCTTGCTTTGGTTTTTACTTTACCCAAGTGGTATATCATATTTGTTATCCGACTGCTTGCCTTTTGACTTAAAAATATTTCTTGGATATCTTTCTACATCAGTGTGCATATATCCGCTTTACTTCTTTAGATTCCTATATGACTACGTGATAATTAATACTGATGCACAATGAACACTGAGATATTTTTTAATTCTTCACTATGACAGCATAGAGCTGTGATGAACATCCTTGTCCTTGTTTTCTGATAGATACATATACCTTTCACTCAATTAGACTAAAAAAAAATCTATTTTTGTTCTCCTGTTGGTCCCCATGACCATTCAGAATAATAGTCTAATCATTTATTTCTTGTCTTAGTAAGTTTAGATCTCAATTGACGCTTTGCTAAGAAAGATGAGGAATTTAGCTTATTTGTATTGACTTTTCACCTCCCTTCTGCTCCCAGACTGTGTTAGTTCTATTTTCATTTTTGGTTCTTCTGGTTACCCCTAAAATATAGTATAATACACTTACACCCTAGTTCTTACACAGTCAACTTTAGACAGTATCTTCTGATTCTCCACAACAGCATGGTATTAATACTTCTATGTCTTCTTGCTCTGCTTTCTTCTCAGCCTGTGTCAGTTGCAGTCTGACTTTTCATACTACACAGGGTTATAAAATTTTCATTCTGATCTGTAACTATAATTAAATCTTCCATGGTTTCTCTGGACTGACTCTAAAAATAAGAAAACTTCTGACGACGTTTTCATTGTGACTCTTTAATATTCTTAGTGTGCCCAAATAATGCTGAATGCTTAAAGAAGCTGTAATAATGTTCAAAGAAACCTGTGCAAGCACCCAGGTCAAACGGATTGCATAGTATTTTGCTATGCTCCATCATACTCTAGAAATCGAGCTGACTGGTGGGAGCTTAGCCTCCTAACAGAGTCTTCTCGGCTCTGACATTTCTACTCTCATTTCTTCCTACTTTCCTTTTTACCCTTTCATTATTTCTTATTCAACTCTGCTTTCATTTTTTAATATGCAGGCATTTGCCATTATAATTCCCTCTGATTTTTTTTTTTGCAAATAAAGTCTTATTCATTTTCTCTTTTCCAGAATGTCATCAGATTCTCTAGTCTATGAGTGGTTTCTCCCTTCAATTCTTTTGTATATATATTTTTTCTTTTGTTTGAGTAAAAATTTGGATGAAGGGACTGTAAATGCATGAGTTTAGGCATCTTTTTTTTTGTACTGGGGATTGAACTCAGGACCTTGCACTTGTGAGGCAGGCGTGGTGCCACTCAGCTAAATCCCCAGCCCTAGACATCTGTTTTGGACTCAACAAAGTAGGAATTTTTAAAAGATCCTTCAAGCTCCGCTCTTCCCTTTTAGGCACTTTCAACATCAGATGCCATCAAGCTTCAACAAACAATCCAACGCTCAGTCTTTTCAGTTTGCTGGGGACAAGTCAAAGCGGCCTATAATCTAAACCACCAAACCAAACCAGAACACCTGGCAGAAGAGGTGTTCATTACTGATTCTGTTACAAGGTTCCTCGCCTAAAAACTTGACTTCTGTGTTCTCATCTGTCAGTCCTGACTAACAAGGTGAGGGAATGAGGGAACTGTCTCATGTCCATAGAGGAACCAGAGTTAGGCTTTTATAAATTTAAAAAAATTTAAAAATATTTTTAAATTTTCTTGCCATGCTGCAGATTGTACCTAATCACACTCACACTCCAGGTGAGCGCTCTACCACTGAGCTACACCCCAGCTTTAGAGTCAGGCTTTTTAGTGGCTCACCCTCTACCGGGGCTGCCTCAAAGAACTGGCACAGCCAGTAGCCCAAGGGAAGGCACTGATCAAGAATTAGAAATCCAGGGATTCTGGCCCTTCATAGCTGTAATTTTTCACTACTTAATTTCTTAAGCTTGAGCTTCCTTGTTTATAAAGTGGAAGGAATAATAATGTCCCCTTAGAACTGCTATGAAGATTAAATGTGATGACAACACCTAGTAAACATCTAATAAGTAGAATATAATGAACTTTGCATTCTGAATCTATACAGACTTCTGTTGGAAATTCTAAAGGAAGGAAGAATTGTTCCACCACCACATGGAGTTCATAGTCTAGGGTGAATATATGGCCAATATGTGGCCAAAACACCCTATGGTGTTTTACATATGGCAAGAATTTGATGGGCATTTATTGGATAAATAATTAACTCCTTAGACCTGATGGAAGATAGGGCTCTTCCTTAGAGAAATTTGAAGAGAAATAAGACATATGTTACATAAATGAGTGTATGTAGTCACAGTTCATGCCTATGATAATTCATTTAACCAATCAGTGTTCTTATCGACTACGTGAAGACATTGTTAGGAAATATAACAAGACACAGTTCCTACCTTCAAAGGCTTTAAAGTCTAGCCATTAAGATTCATACACAGATGGGGCTGGGAATTTCACTCAGTGGTTCCAGCACCTGCTTTGCAAGCACAGGGACCCGAGTTCCAAAAAATAAAAAAAAGATTCATGCACAGAGCTCAAGTTCATCATGGTGAGGGAGTTACTAATCCCGTGGGTTAAGGCGGTTTTCGTAGTCTCACTCTCCTACTCAAGTCTTCTCCACCCTCTCTGGCCACCACCCTTCTCTCATGATGTATCCGTAGCAGTGTTTATTTCTGAAGTGTAAAAACATCATGCTGACTCTAACTGAGGAAATAGAGGGAGGTGTAACGCTCCCAACATCCCTCAATCATCTCATGGGTTTAATCTCCCTGAAGGCAAGTGAGACCTAAATAGATACTGTGCACACTGACCTCCTTACCCTAGCCACTCATTGACTCCTTTTCTCTCTGGTAGAAACCTTTTAGTCAATCAGTCATCGTATAGATACAGGCCTATGGGAAAGTTGAAAAAAACTCTTTCACTTCTAAGCTTCAACATTACCTCAAACTCACTGTCACCTATCAGGGGAACAGTGTGGAGAAAACACTTTGAAGTTAGACAAATATAGTTGCAAATCTCAGCTCATGCTTACTGGATGAGTGAACTTGGACAAGTTAACTCATGCTCTGAGTATCAGTTTCCTCTTTAAAATTTTTTTTTCTTTCATTGAGTTTATTGGCACTTTTTAGGTGTACAGTACATTTACATTCATCATTGGGCTCTTGTACTTCTACATGATATATCTTGATTCTTATTTTTTCCCCATTCTCCAGCCCTCCCTTCACCCCTCCACCCTTCCCTATTTACAAAAACTTTGTTTCCATTCTTTCCTTTTCTCATATTTTTTTCTTTTGCCTTTCTTCCTGTCCCCTACCCTTCCCACTTCCCCTATACCTTTAGCCCTTGTCTTCCTACTTCATAATGTCAATTTTACTATTTGAACCTTATTTATACTTTCAGTTTTTCACACCAGAGAAACTATTCAGTATTTACAACTGTGTTGTTTCCTCTCAAATGAAGTGAAAATTCTTTCCCCAAATTCAATCTCTTCTTTAGTATAATAATGGAATTTTTGGCTGACCATTAAAATGCTTAGAATAGAACAAGCTTTCCTTGGCCAAGTGAATAAATTCTGGTGAAAGAGATGTCACTGGAAGCAGTTGGTGTGCTAGTAAATGTTAAACTGGCTGTACACATACGTGTGCACACATGGTGTATATACACACAAGTATGTTTACATGTTTATTATCAATTTTATAGATATTAATTCACAAATTTACAACTTACAAATAATAAACTATATGCAGAGCTCTTTGTCATGAGTTCCATGTAGCCAATTAAACCTTACAGAAGGTTCTGATTGAGTTTTGCTAACTTCATATCCATACGCAATCTATGATTGCAACTCAACCATGATTTGACAAATGAAGTTTCATTCCAACTCACTGACTCCTTTCCCAGTAAATGTATTGTCATTAAATCTGTCATGTGATCTCAGTATTAAATTATTTCTCTGTACAAATTATACTCACTAACTGAAGTCCCTTTCAGCTTCAGCATTACCTAGTGGAACCTCATTCATTTATCAGTTCTTTGCTAAACTGGGTAATAGTCTTCAAGTACTGGAAGAAGAGTTCCTTAATGTTTTCTGCTATTCATAATATAATGGATACAGTCTTGCCACACTTTCAAGTTTAATCTGCATTTTTAACATTTTTTTCTTTATCACATTTAAAAAAAAGTTTAGAGAATTGACGAACAATAAATCAAACCCTGATTTGTGGGATTTGCTATTTCCATGGTGTAAATATTCCCTTCACTGTTGAATTCAAACTGCCACCACAGAGTCACTGAATACTGAATTGGGAATAAATATACTGTGTTTCCATGTTATGCATGCACTGGGCATCATTTCATATCATTATGGCTATCTGAAATTTTCAGAATTATCTACATTCTCTTATGTTTCTGTTGAGTTGTTTCCTTATTATTTGTGAGGACTCTGTTTAAGTCAAATAAATCACCTATCACTAGAACATAAGCTCTCAAATGTAAGAATATTTCTTGTTTTATTCAACACTGCATCTGGTAGAACCTACCATATAAAAATATTTAAACAAATACTTAACTGCATAAATGTGTTGCAAATATTTTCCCAATCATTATCTTACTTTACTTATGCTTGTGTTTTTTGCTATATAAGAAACGTTAAATTGTGTGTTGTCAAATATGTCACCTTTTAATTTATCATATCTGAGCTGTCTGTCTTATTTAAAAATGCCTCCCTTATCCCAAGGTTGCTTGTTCTCCTAATTTTTCAAAAAGGTTTATTTTATTTTTGGTACATTTAATTTGGAATCCATCTGGAATTTATTTTTGTATGTGACATGCATTTCTTCCAGATGGCTAGCCCATTGGGTCATTTTTGTAAACAAATTATTTTCCTCTGTTAAACTGAAATTCTACCTTGTGGTACATTATGTTTCTTTGTATGTCGTCCTCCAGTTCTGGGCCTCTAATTTGTTCAAGAATGTATTTGCCTGCGTCTGGAGCTTTATGATACTCTTTTGATGCATTAACTTTATGGTAATTGTAATAACAGAGCATAATTGCAGTAGAGCCATGTGCCACTTAACGGGGAGGGCACATTCTGAGAAATGTTTCCTTAGGCACCTTCTTCCCTCTTTCTCTTCTCCTTCGCTGCCTTCTTTTCCCTGTTTTTCTACTTTCCGTCTTTCCTGGGTCTTTGGAGAATGTAACCCCAAGTAGCTATATTTTCCTATCTTTAAAAAGAAATCGTTGTCATCTAAACCTGTTAAAAAAATGAAAGATTTTATATTTTTTTCACTAAAAAGAAATCTTCCCAGATGAAATTACAAATATGTGCAGAATATGTTTAATAAAAAACCTTACAAAATACCTAACTACAAAACTTACATATAGATTTGTGGGTAGTATATTGGACAATATTACATATTACAATATTACATGTAACTTTAGCCTTTTAAAAAATGAAATTGCAGGCTGACATTATGTTCTGTATTTGATAAGTGTTCCTGATCCTTATAAGCACTAAGTATAATTCATTTCAAATGGTCAGCTTTCTTTAAATGCAATCAGCTTATTTCATTCATTGCTAATACTTTGAAGAAAAGGCTTTATATGAGTAAATCTACGAAAATATTGTTCACACTGATCAGAATTAAATTCGTATAGAGCAGACTTTTAAAATAAATGTAAATAGGACTGGGGATTTAGCTCTGTGGTTTTGCTGCTTGCTTCGCAAGTGCAAGGTCCCTAGTTTGATCCCCGGTACCAAAAACAAAACAAAACAAAACAAAAAATAAAGGTAAATAGCACTAAACATTTTCTTTCTGCAATCTGTACTTATAGATTCTTTCTGTTAACTAAATTAAAAAGTGTGGTAGTTAAAAAAGAGAAAGAAACTAGAAAAATGAAATATTTCTATGAAATACCTTTATTTATTTATTTGAAATACCCTAGTTTAAATGTTGGTTCAAGTTTTTTTTTTTTGTACTGGGGATTAAACTCGGGTCCTTGCGCTTGTAAGGAAGGCCACCGAACTGCTGAGCTAAATCCCCAGCCTGGTCTAGGCTTTTTAAAAGTACCTTTCAAGACAAACAAAACAAATCTACAATCTTCTGTTTTTATGGAGCTAGTGTATTTTATTTAAAAATATTTGCACTGATTATTTCATTTTTCACTCTTTACTGCATTAGCTAGGAGTTCCAAATATTATTTACTAATGGTGATTGTGAGGTTTCTCATTTCTTTTTTGCTTTTAAAGCAATGGCCTAGTAAATCATCTTTTAGCACACTGATTACTATTAGTTTTTGGTAAGTAGAGTTTATCATATTTAAGAAGTTTCCTTTAAGTTTTTATCAGAAGTAGATGTTGCTATTTTTCTTCTTTTGCTTATTACTAACATTAATTATATTGATAGGTTTGCTATACTTAAACCAGCCTTGAATTCTTGGAATCACCCTAATGGTAATGATACACTATCAACCATAATGGTATATTATTCCTTCTGATACACTGATAAAATTGATTTTTTATATTTTATTTAGATTTTTAAAATCTTCAGAAATGCTATTGATTTAGTATAGTCTCTTGGCTGGGGATGGAGTTTCTATCTGTGTGAAGTTTATTAAAGTATGCCACTTTCACAAAATAATGACTTCATTATGTTTGTCAGTATTTTGTTGAGGAATTTTGCATTTGTATTCATTAAAGAGTTTTGTCTATAATTGTCTTTTCTGTTTTTGGAATCAGGGTAATGGTAGCTTCTGCAGATGACTTTGGAGTATTTCTTCCTGTTCAATTTCATTAAAAATCTTTAGGCATATTGATATTAGAACTTCTCTAATTTTTTTGTAGAATTCAGCATTGGACCCATCCAGATCTGGCCTTTTCTTAGTAAAAAACCTAACTAACTCTTCAATGTCATTGCCTGTTATTGGATTATTCATCATTCTAAAATCTTCTTGGTTCAGTTTCGGTGATTCATGTGTATCTAGGAGTCTATTTCTTCTGATTTCTCCAACTTATTGGTGTATAGGTTAGTGAGGTAGTTGATAATCTTTTCTTTTAAATTTCAGCAGTGTCTATTGTGGTTTCACCTTTTTCTTTTTTTTCATCCAAAATATGTTTATTGAGATGGCTTTCCGCTCATCTTGACACAGGGCACTCTGTGCTTCTTCCTCCTGAAGGAATATTCTTCTGCAAACCTTTCTTTTCCTCCTGTAGGACAGCAGAGGACAGTTGAGCAGCCGACACACAAAACTACCATTTGTGCATGGCTAAAGATCGTGCTGAGTTTAGAGCTTCCCAAGCATTTCGTATCATTAAATAAGAATCAAGGCTATGCACCAGGTGCATGTTCTTGTGTTTCCTTTTGTACTTTTCTGCAGAGGGATGAAGGAAATCTTTTGTGGGCAGGGAGAACTCACCCCTTACCACCCCTGGTGTCCGTGAAGCTGGGCCATCATCTTGTCTCCTCCCCTCTTCCGTCTATGTGGGTGATCCTCGGACCACTGTGGTTCCTGGAGTTAAGATCCCAAGAATTATGGAAGGTAAATAAGAATCCTCTATGACCTGAAGTCAGCACGAGGGGAGCATGCAGACAGAAGAGCAAGAGCTCTGCCACATCCGGACTAAAGAACTCACAAGCCACCTTTCCCGTTTCTAATTGCATTCATTTGAGTCTATTCTCTCTCTCTCTTTTTTTTTATTAGATTGGCTATGGTTTGTCTATTTTGTTTATTCTTTCAAAGAACCAACTCTTCATTAGTTCTTTGGGGTTTTTTGGGAGAAGGCATCTCAATTTCATTGATTTCTGCTTTCATCATTATGATTTTTCTCTTTATGTTAGTTTTGAGTTTGGATTGCTCTTATTTTTCCAGGACCTTGAGGTGCTGGTTATTTGGGGTCACTCTGTTTTTGTGATGGGGGTATTTAGAGCTATAAACTTCCCTCTTAGGGCTAATTTCATTGCATCCCGTAAATTCTGATATGTTGTACTGGCATTATTGTTTAGTTCTAGAAACTGTCTGATTTCTTCTGTAACCCATTGTTTATTTAAAAATGTATTGTTTGGTTTCCATGAATTTGCATAATTTCTCTTTTCTTTTGTCATTGACTTTTTGTTTTCTTTTCATTTCTTTTTTGTTTGTTTGTTTTGTTTTGTTTTGTTTTGAGACAGGGTCTCACTAGGTAGTTGAGACTGACCTGGAACTCACTATGTAGGCCAGGCTGGTCTCGAACTCACAGTGATCCTCCTGCCTCAGCCTCCCAAGTGCTGGGATTACAGGCACGTGCCACTACATGTGGCTTCATTTTTTGTTTTTGAGGCAGGGTCTTCCTATATAATTCATGCTGACCCTGAACTCACTATGTAGTCCAGGCTTGCCTCAAACTCACAGCAATCCTCCTGCCTTCGCCTCCTGAGCACTGGGATTACAGGCGTGTACCATCATGCCTGGTGTTTGTCATTGATTTCTAACTTCACTGTGACATGATCTGATAAATTCAAGATATAATTTCCATTCTTTTACATTTACTTAATCATGCTTTATGGGCTAGAATATGGTTTACTTTGAAAAAAGTTCCACGTACTTCTGAAAAGAATGTGTATTTTGCTATTGTTGGGTGGGACACAGATATCTACAATTTATTAAAGCCATTTATTTGAAGATTTTGCTCAACTCTATTTGTTGATTTTTTTGTCTAGTTGATATAATGAGGTTTTGTATTATAATTGTGTTTATGCTTATCTGGTCTTTTATGTTCAGTAGTACTTGTTTTATAAAGTTGGGTGTGCTATTGTTTGGTGCACATATGTTAATCATTTTTATCTCTTCTTGTTGGATTTTTTTTCTTAACTAATATATAGTAATTTTCTTTGCCTCTTTTGATCAGTTTTGGCTTAACTTCCACTTTGTCTGAATACAGGATAGCTATGTCTACTTTATTCTGCGTTTTCATTGCATAGAATATTATTTTCCATCTTTGATTTTTAGTCTTGACATTTCTTTTTGGGTTAAATATATTTCTTTTATACAGCCTACCATTTGATTTTGTGTCTTGATCCATTCTGCCAGTCTGTGTCTTTTGACTGAGCAATTGAGACCACTTACATTGAGAGTTATTACTGAAAGATACGGACTCATTCCTGTCATTGCTTTATTTTCCTCTTGCTGATTCCCTATCTTTCCCTTCTACTTAACTGCTAACCCTAGCTGGTATATTCATTCTACTGGGCCTTTTTTCATTGTTAGCTTCACGATCTCTTTCTAGTGTACCTTGAGAAATTTTTGGAGTGTTGTTTTGACAGTCATGAATTTCTTTAGGTTCTTTTTATAATGAAAGCATTTAATTTCTCCATTAATTTTGAAATATAGTTTTGCAGGATGTATCAGCCTGGGTTGGATGTTATTTTCTTTCTTTTTTTTTTTGGTTTTTTGAGACAGGGCCTCACTATGTAGTCGAAACTGACCTGGAACTCACCATGTAGTCCAGGCTGGTCTCGAACTCCTGCCTCAGCCTCCTGAGTGCTGGGATTACAAGCGTGTGCCACCACGCCCAGCCTTGGATGTCCTTTTCATTTAGGGCTTGAAACATTTTACTCCAAACTCTCCTGGCCTTTAAAGTTGTGTTGAAAAATCTGCTGTAATTCTATTGGGATTTTTTTTTTTTTTTGTAGTGATTCACTGCTTTTCTCTAACTGCTTTTAAAATTTTGTTCTTATTTTGGACTTCCAGGATTTTTTTGTTTTTTCAGACAGGGTCTCACTATGTAGCCCGGCTGGCCTTGAATTCATGGCATCCCTCCTGCCTCAGCTTCGCGAGTGCCAGGACTACAAGACCTGGCTATTTCCAGGATTTTGACTATGATGAATTATGGAGAGGTTCTTTTCTAAATGTGGCTATGTGGGGAGTTCTACATCCCTTACTTATCTGTATGTTAATCTTTTCCCTTATTTGAAAAGTTTTTGTTATTATTTCAGTAAACAGTTTTTTTATACTGCTGTGTTGTCTTCTAATTTTTCATTAATTCCAAATAATCTTAGTCTTCTTTGCGTTGCTCAGGAGCTGTTGGATTCATTTTGCATGTTGTTTGAAGGAAGTTCTCATCAAGTGGTCAATGACAATAGCCCTGACTTCTAGTTGTGACTCTCTATCCTCACACTGATCATTTCTGCGGCTCATACTTTTGATAAAAATTTTAATTTCCTGAATTTCTTTTTGGAGCTTTTTTTATAGACTCTAATTCTTTCCTATGCTAGTCATGCATGTTTCGCATTATTTTGCTTAGCTCTTCTAGTTTTGTATTAGTGACTTCTTCAGATTTGCTGCTTTTTTTTGTTTATTTGGCCCAATGTCTTGTTATTCATATCTTCAGTGATCTTGCTAAATGTCTTATTTATCTATTTTATTATCTCCCCTAATATTATTTTGAATAATTTGCGTATGTGTCATTTGGTTTCCTCCTCTTTGATGCTGCATAGATTGGCTTTTTGGGAGTTGGGAGCTTTTGGAAGCATTTTGTTGGCTTGTATTCTCATGGTGTGTGTGTGTGTGTGTGTGTGTGTGTGTGTGTGTGTGTGTGTGTGTTGAGGATTGCAGATTGATGGTAGTGGAAAGCTTTGTTTCTAGTATGGAGATCTCTTAGTTAATGTCATTATTTTTCAGTGATGACCTCTGGCTATTGCTAACTATTGAACTTTGCCTCTGTCCCAAAAACCTACCTACCTTTTGATGTGCTCTCTGTGCTCCACAGCTCCTCTGTTCCTTCTCCCCAGGTTGTGGTTTCTGTTGAAGCCAAAGCACATCCTTGTTCTTGCTGCTGGTAGATGGGGAACACAATCAGCCCTCTGGTCTCTGCTGTATGTAGGCTGCAGGGTGGGGGTTTGAGTGGGCTAAATGGATTTACTGTCCCCACCTGTGGGGTCTGGTTTCTCCCTTCTCTCCTTGGGTATTATCCTTGTCAGTTGGTTAATTTTCACCTCTGCTTCCCTATGCTATGGAGAAGCAAAATGTATAAACAGCTTGGAGTTGGGGCATGGTCACACACTTGCATCAGGGGCCATGTCTGGTGGAGATCGGCTTGGTCACCTGGGATAGGGGCATCACTCCTACCACTCAGCTCTGTTTGCTTATGTGGGGGAGGAGACAGATAATTTAAATAGCATTAGAATCATCTATTCTTTAAGGGTTAGGTATATCTTAATTGTAAAACAGCTTATTGACTTTTAAAAAGTAGAGAATTATATTTTACAATAAAAATTATAACTGGTAGGGGCTGGGGATTTAGCACACCAACTGTTTTGCAAGCACAAGGACCAGAGTTTGATCCCCAGTACAAAAAATATATATATATAACTGGTATATTTAAATTGTCTATTTTTTCTTAGGCCAACTTTGATGATTGATTGTTTGGTTGACTGTGGTACTGGAAATCTAACCCATGGTCACTCTACCATTGAGCTACATCTTCACCTTATTTACTTCTTTTTTTTTTTTTTTTTAGTAACAGGAATTGAACTCAGGTCCTTGAGCTTGTGAGGCAAGTGGCAGAACCACTGAGCTAAATCTCCGGCCCCTCACCTTATTTACTTTTATTTTAAGATAGGCTCTTGTGCTCCTCCTGCCTCAGTGCTAGGATTATAGGTATGTGGCGCAACACTTGGCTAGCAACTTACATTTTTATGATCAGCACTTTTGCACATCCAAGACTTATTGGTGTACATGTAACAGTCACTTAATCTTGGTCTTTGACCATCCCTATAGTTAACCCTGCTCACTGGGGTAGTCCTGTGTGGATCTATCTTAGGCAGGTCTTGGAAGTCCAAAAGTCGCAAGAACAGTCCCATTTGGGTACACTGGACCAAAACTCTCATCAACACTCAAGTCTTCATTCAGAAGACTACTGCTTCTCCTTCTACAGTAGGTGGTAGGTTAAGAGGGAGTCTTGGCTTTCTTCTGTTGTTGCAATTGGTGATTTTGTTTTTCCCTTTTCCCCCATTTACTACCTATTTTTCCTCTTCCCCCACCCCTTTTCCTTTCTTTTTCCCTCTTTCTCTTCAACCTGTTCTTCCTCCTCTACATTGCTATTATAAAATAAAAAACAAACGTGGAAGACTAAATGAAATAAGTACATAGCTTAATGAATTACGGTATGGCCAATATCCTTGTACTAGTTACCCCCTTCAAGAAGTAGAAAACTAAGTCACTCATCTCAAAACCCCATCCACGTGTTTCATTCCCTTTACCCCTCTCTTTCTCCCTGCAACAATCTTCCTGACTTTTTCAGTAATCGCTTTCTTTACTTCATAGTTTTACAGCCAAGTATGCATTTCTATACATGATAATTTATTCTTGTCCATTTAAATTTTTTGCATACTTTATTTTTCAATTTTAATTCTTTATTCATTCAATACACCCTTTGTGTGTTTTTAAAGTCTTCTCTATAGTTTCTCCTCTACTCCTTTCCTTCCCTCTCCACACTTCCTTCACAATTTATCTTTTGAAATACCTAAGATATCTGATTTGCAGAGTTTCTCAAGACTTAGATGTTGCTGACTGCATTGCTATGTACAGGTCAACATATTTCTTTCTGTATTTCCTGAAAATTGCAACCTGTATCTTTATCAAGATTCCAGTAGTGTTGTGTTCTATCATCAGAAAGCACAAGATTTCAGATTGTCATTTTTTGTGATAGTATTAGCATTAAATGTCTATATCCATTAGTTAATTGGAGGATATAAAGTGGTTATATACATTATATATTTATATGCTAGAATATAACCATTTTGTTCATAATGTCATCTGGAATTATTTTATTTAAAAAGTACTTCCTCTAGTCTCCTTTGTGGTCACTCTATCAAAAAATACATAAACTTTAGTAAAGATACTATTATAGGAAAAGATGGGATAAATACTTGAGTCTTTCACTTTTATTTATTACCTTTGAAGATAATAAATTAGTTTCCTATAATTCTCTGAGAGTAACTAGCTTTTTCTCAATCTTTTTTTTTTTGGTACTGGGGATCGAACTCGAGTCCTTGTGCTTGTGAGAAAGGCACTGGAACTGCTGAGCCAAATCCCCAGCCCTCAATCTTTTAAAAAGTGGTAGTAAAATACATATAACAAAAGTTACCATTTACTGCATTCCCAGTGTTGTTCAAATATCACCACTACCTGGTTCAAGGTCCTATCACTTCAACAGGAAACCCCCTACTTATGTCTTAGTCAGTCCTCTGTCCTCCCTCCCCATACCTTCTAGCAATGGCTAAGCTTTCTATCTCTGTGTATTCACTTACTCAGGATATTTCATATAAATGGAATCATATACTAGGTGTGGTATATTTTTTTAGGTGTTGTCTTTTGGGAATGACCTAACTAATTCTTTAAAAGACTACGAATTCATAGATCTAAGTCTGTTTGATGGGTTTCAATCAATTACAGATATCATGTTATGGATGTCCCCCCAAAATGAGATGTCTTCCCAAAACCTCATGTGCTCATAGGTGGTACTTTTGGGAAGTGATTTGATCATGAGTGTGAGATACTGGATCGTGGATGCTTGACATTAGATAGTCCACTCTCTAGTTTAGCATAGTTCTGGGTGTGACTGATGGACTTACTGAAGAGGGAAGACCCACCTTGAGTGTGGATGGCCGCAACCACTAGGCTTGTAGCCTGGAAGGAATGAAAAGGGAAAGAAAGAGGAAAGTGCCCATTGCTTCCTGCTTGCTTTACTATGAGCTATTTCTCCTCTGCCATGGCACCCTATCTTGGAGCCAGCTGACTACAGACTGAAACCTGTATAGACCGAGCTAAAAGAAACCCTTCCTAAATGGATACATATTGAGGATATACTCCTAAGTGAAATACATAAGTCACACATGTGTAAATACTGAATAGTTTCTCTGGTGTGAAAAACTATAATAGTACATAAGATCCTAATGATATAACTGACAATGTGAAATAGGAAGAAAAGGGCTAAAGGTATAGGGACAGTGGGAAGGTTAGAGGAAAGGTAATAAGGGAAAAGAAAAAAAATATGAGAAAGTGAAAAAATGGAAATAAAGTGTTTGTAAATGGGGAGGGTAGGAGCGGGTGAAGGGAGGGCAGGGACAAGGGGAAAAAATGAGAACCAAGACCTGTCATGTAAAAGTACAAGATCCCAATGATGTACTGTAACTGTACTGTATACCTAAAATGTACCAATAAACTCAATGAGAGAGAGAAAAAAAGAAATCCTTCCTTCCTTTAATTTGAGGGTGTCAGATATTTTGTCCCAGCAATGAGGAAGTAACTAAGATATATTATCTTTCTGAAGCTCCAATTTCCTTATCTTTGGCTGATATGAGCCTTTTAAGTTGGCTTCTGTGTTCTTTGGGCATGATCACATGGTTAATAGTATTACAGGATATTCTGAGCATATATTGTAGATTCTTTGTTGCAGATCCAGAAGCAACTATTTCTCTAAGAAACTGGTAATTTTTTTAGTGAGTTATAGTATTTCTAGACACATTTGCACACTAGATTAGCTCACTGGTATTGGAGAAGTTAGGCCTTTTAGGCCTTTTAAGCAAGCAAAACTAGTTAGTATCTTTGTTTAAATCTCTGTATTTTTTTAAGGTAAATACTTCAAGAGTTTATAGTGACAGTTTCAATTCAAATTCAGATCTATGGCTTTTTTATGTAGACACTTTTATATTACAGTTGTATCTGTTTATTTCATACTGAGAGTCTGGGTTCTTAAAGGAGCAGGGGATGACAGAATTAGAACATTGTATACTAATTTTTTGAAAATCTCACCTAGGATACATATACTATTCTCAATAAAACAATATTATTGAGAACAATTTAAAACTTTTTTGCATTATTCTCTCCCTTATCCACCCTAATATTTTTGTGCTTATACAGTGTCTATGCTGCCTAAACATATAGACAGTACACATTAGGGTCCCTTCCTTTTAGTTACCATTCAGTCTTAGTTTTATAGATAATTATATATTCTATGTTTAATGTTCTGATGTCAATATTTTATAAATATTTTAGTTGTTTCACGTTCATTCTCTAGTAAATTCCTTGGGAAATGCCCATGGGTCAAAAATTCCCTGAGTTATTGCTTGTCAATAATAGTTTATCTATGTCTTTTATACTTGAGAGTCAATTTTTCTGGATATAAACTCCTTGGCTTGTATTTTCTCTTTTAAGGATTTTGAATATATCACTTCACTTTCTTCTGGTTTGTGTTGCTGCTGTTGAAACACTGATGTTAATCTAATTTCCTTTACCTTACATGCCCCTTGCTGTTTTTGCTTAGATGTTCACAAAAGCTGTTTTCTTCTTCTTTACCATTATAGAAATTGTCTTGGAGTTGGATGTTCTGGACTGACATTCTCAGAAGCTGATGTGCCCTGTAGTTTTAAATCTTTTCTCGCTTCAGGAAAGTTTTCTCCAATTATATTTTTCTCTCTGCTTTTCTTTCTTCTTCAGGATCTTTATTATCTATACATTTGATCTTCAATCTCTGTCACTTTCTCTCAAACCCCTTTTTAGTTTTTCATCTTTTTGTTCATTTTGAGACAGGGTCTTGCTATGTAGGTCAGGCTGGCCTTGAACTTGCTATATATTCTAGGCTGGCCTTGAATTCACAGTGATCCTCCTGCCTCTGCTTCCCAAGACATTTTAAAGTTTTTAAAACTAAAAAGAAATTCCTTTTTATCACTTTCTAGTCTTCTGAAAGAATAATCTACTGTGTTTGTTAGCGCTCTCTCTATTTTTTTCCTTTGATGAACCCAGAGAATCATGAATGCTAGACAGGTGTTCTGCCACTGAAGTACAACCCCAGTCTTTTTCATTTTGAGACAGGGTTTCACTAAATTGCCAATGCTGTCCTAGAACTTGAGATCCTCCTGCCTCAACCTCCCAAGTAGTTCGGATTACAAGAGTCACTATCACACCTGGCTTAGTCTCCATGTTTTAAATAATATTTTTCCTTTCACTTCTAACTCTTTCTGAGACCCATCACTTCAATTCTAATTTTTTCTAAGTTTATGTTGGTCTGTCACATATTCAATTATTTTCTTTTGTCCTTTGGCCCATTTTGAAATGGTTTTGATCTATAACCTGAAGATACTTATGTGCTTTCACTGTCTACAACAGTGGATCTCAAAGTATGGCTCAGGACCTTTTAGGAATCCTGCAAAGCAAAAACTGTTTTCATAACACAAAAAAAGATGTTATTTCTTCAAAAGAAAGGATAGATCATAGAACTGGTGTTTTACCATGATGTGCGATACTGGTATCAAAATGTTCTACTAAACATTTTACATAGTTGTATTTTAAAACCAGTTTTATTTAAGAATGTCCTTGATGAAACAATGTTATTAATTTTGTAAAACTTGTCCCCACAGTACGGAAGTTTATAATGTTCCATGTGGAAAAATGGGAAGTGTACATGAAACACATGGTGCATACTAGTATATGATTGTTGTTTCTAGGAAAGTATTTTAATTAAACCCTTGGCTGAACTCACCACCTTTTTTGTTTTCTATAGAATCCCACCTTTACTTGAAAGAATGACTAATAGATGAACTATGAATTGGGCATTTGGTGGACATTTGAAAATGAACTAGTGAGTCTGCACCCTTGAAGAAAATAACTGATAGTATTTATTTGTTGCTTATGATAAAATGTGAGCTTTTAAGTAAAAATTAGAATTTTGGAAAACTTGTATTTGTCATCATGAGCTTGGCAGCTTTCAAAATCTTAAGACTTCTGATGAGATTGGTGATGATATTTACACGTGTTTTAAATGTGTCAAGATTTGGAAGATCCAAATAATTCAGAACCAAGGTTATGTTAATGATCCACATCAACACATCATTATAAAATCATGTGTGGGTAAAAAATTCATTCAAAAATACAACAACAAGATGTGTTTTTTCTATAAAATGGAATACTACTCAGCCATAAAGAATGAGAAAGTAGTTTCATTCATAGGAAAATGGATACATTCTGAGGATATACTCCTAAGTGAAATAAGTAAGTCACACATGTGTAAATACTGAATAGTTTCTCTGGTGTGAAAAACTAAAATAGCACTCAAGATCCTAATGGAATAATTAGCAGTGTGAAATAGGAAGAAAAGGGCTAAACATGTAGGGACAGTGAGAAGGGTAGGGGAAGGGGAATAAGGGAAAGGGAAAAAATGTGAGAAAATGTAAAAGGGGAATTAAAGTGTTTGTAGGTGGGGAGGGGAGGAGGGGGTGAAGGGAGGGCAGGGACAAGGGGAAAAAATGAGAACCAAGACCTGTCATGTAAAGGTACAGGATCCCAGTAATGAATGTAACTGTACTGTATACCTAGAACGTACCAATAAATTCAATAAAAAAACCCAAAAATACAACAACGGATTTTAATGGAAGAATCTGAAAAGTTTATTGATAGGGTTTCAAACTCCACATTGCAACTAACTTCCAAACACCTATCATCAGTAGAAAGTTGGCGAGCACCAGGGATTAAGCTCAGTGGTTCCGCCCCCTGCCTTGTAAGGGCAAGGTCCAGAGTTTGATCCCCGTTACCAAAAAAAAAAAAACAAACAAACAAAAAAAAAAGTGTAATATCAAAGACATATGATTATCTGGAAAAAAAATATACTTTTTCCTTTTCCAATTACTTATCTGTACAAGGCCAGAATTCTTAATTTATTATCAGTAAAACAGCACATAACAAGTGGAATGCAGTAGCAAATATGAGAATCTAGCTATCCTCTATTAAGCTTGATATTAAATATATTTGCATAAATATAAAACAGTGCTATTATTCTGGTTAGATTTTCTTTTGTTGTTTTGGAAAATATAGATTTTTCTCATAAAATGTTACAGTTAATATGGAATGGATACATTATTATTTTTAAACACATTAATACATATTTAAACAACAGCTATAATTTGCAGTTAGGCAAAAATCAATAGCTATACTCCACATAAACAAAGGTTTTGCGGTGTGACTGATATTTTTTAACAGTATAAAGGGTTGCTTGGAACAAAGGAGAACCATTGGATCATGAAGTTGTTACCCTCTGTCTTAATTTCTTGTATAATATCTTGGCATGAGATTTGATTTCAATGCTTTCCTATTGTTCATTTTAAAATATGAAACCAGTTTTCCCAAACTTTTGGAAGGAAGTATGGTTCAGGACAACTTCGCAGAATATTGTAGCGTTAAGCAATTAGACAGCTTGTTTTCTGAGATTTTTAATAGGAAGATTAATTTCCTCTTTATTCTCAAATATGTATTTATAGATTTCAATTTAACATGCATTCATAATAGTTCCTTATAATAGCTCCTTTCTTAGGCCTAATTTTGTGTTTCTCTTTTTTTTCCTAAATTGGTTTCGAGAGAGATTTATGCATTTTATTGATCTTTTTCAAATATCAAACTTGGAAGCTTTATTTACACTTCCATAATTTTCTTTATGTTCCAATCATTTCAACATTTTTCTCTATTAATTACTTCCTATTACTTCTATTTGGTTCCTTTTTTGCTATTTTAATAACTTTCTTAAAAACAAAACTCATTTTTTTGATACTCAGGCTATAAACTTTCCTCAGAGTATAGTGTGCCTCATGGGTTTTCTTAGTACTCTCCTCTTGACTTTTACATGATTTGTAATTTCAGTATTACTTTTCTCTTTAATGAACAAAATTTCATATGGAAATTAACGACATATTAGCCGAGTGTGGTAATCCTAGCACTTGGGAGGAGGATTGCTATGAACTCCAGGCCTGCCTGGGTTACATAATGAGTTCAGGGCCATCCTGAGCTACATAGTGAGATCCTGTCTCAAAAAAGAAAAGAAAAGAAAAGAAAAGAAAAGAAATTAACAAATTGTGAAATAAAAGCAATGCAGATGAGCAATGACACCAAGAAGTGAATCTGATCCTTCCCAAATTTTAGATCACATCAAAAGCAACACTTCACTAAGAGGAAGAGATACATTTTGAATAGAAATAATGCAAATCTTTTGGGTCATCTAATGATCCAATTAATGGAAATTATATGAACATAGTGGAAAAATATATTATCTAATGATATGAAGTATTAGTCAAAAATAATAATTTAAAATTCATACAAAACTTACAATAAGAACAATGACAATAACTAGCTAATGAATATTATCCATTTAAAGAGAATTTAAGGTTAGTCAATGAACAAGGGATTGGAGGCTGAAGGTAAGGCCAATTCCAGATTTCTTTAGCTGTGTTCCCAAGGATTATCTTAAAAAGACGAAACACAAAATGGTTTGTGGAACACTTGGCAGCCATTTAGAAAACCAAAATAAAACTGGATCTCTACCTTGTTTCTTGTACTTAATATATTCCAGATGGATCAAAGATTTAACCATAGAAAATGAAGCCATAAAATGCTAGACAAAAACATAGGAGAATTTCTATATAATATCAGTGTGGGAAAAAGCTTTATAAATTTGACACTAATCCCAAAGGCCATAAAAGGTAGGATTAATAAATTTTAATGCATAAAAATGAAAAAAAATTTCCTGCCAAGAAATAATGAAGCTAAAAGACAAGCAACAAATTGAGAAAAATAACTGAAACACATATTCCATAGGATTTATTTCCTTAATATAAAAAAGAGCTCCTATACATTAATAAGAAAAAGGCCTAAAACCTAATAGAAAAACAGGCAATGGAGGATAACAGATGGTTTATATAAAAGGAAATAAGGATGACACATAAACACATGAAAAGTTGTTACCCTTGTATTAAAAAAAGGCAAATCAGAACTGATGATCAGACTAAGATTCCAAGGTTTGTAACATCTGTGCAGATAAAGATATTAGGAAGCCAGTCCATTATTAGCACAAGTGTAAATTGGCACAACCTCTTTAGAGGGCAGATTAGATTTGACAGGGCAACTTTATTTGGAGGAATTAAAATTATAGATATGGTTACGTTTGTACCTTGCTACAAGTTGAAGTGAATTTACTGTAGCATTGTTTACAATAGCAAAATGATGAAAACAACCTAAAAATCTGTCAAAAGACCTATCAAATACATTATGGTACATCTATCAATGGAAACTTATACAGCCATAAAAAGAATAAATCAACTGCATATATGCAGATATGAAACTATCTTAAAGACACATTATTAAAGACACAATGTTCAGAGGGATGTATGCCTGTAATTCCAGTTACTCGGGAACCTGTGGCAGACAGATCTTAAATTTGAGGATAGCCTGGGCAATTTAGTGAGATCCTATTTCAAAATAAAAAGGGCTGAGGATGTAGCTCAGTAGTAGAGGACTTGTATGAGGCCCTTAAAAAAAAAAGCAGCAAAGCAGTGTTCATTGTGGGACATTGACATTTAAATACATAAAGTCAATGTTTTTGTTATCATGGAATTTCTCTTGAGGGATAGTGCCTTCAGGTTGAGAACAGATGGGGGTAATAGGTTGGTAGGTGGATGGGAAGACTTATTTCATCCTTTTGTACTTTGTGAATATTGTTTCATTTACTTATATGACTTATTAAAATGACACACTTATTTATCAAAAATAAGTTATGCCCTGTAACTAGGTTAGGTCGTGGCCTAGAAAATACACCTGTGCAGGGCTGATCACTGTTAGTAGTTTCTTTCCTGAAAGTACAATATAGGAGAGGACAAAATTTAGAGGAAGTGAGGTTAACTGTGGGCTTGCATGTCAGGTTTTCGCCTGCAAATAAGATCATTTAAGCAGGAGTTTGTGAGCGATTGCTGGGGAGTTTCTGAGCTGTCCAAATCTTAGTTCTAGTCTGGAGAACATATGAAGTGTCACACATGTGAGGGTGAGGCCTGGTCAGCTCTGCTGCAGTGTTGGTCTGAAGGAAGACTGAGCTGACAGGTGGGGGCCGCTCGAACGGGGTCCAGAACACAGGATCCGATGAACAGAATTTGATATAGTTATCTGATCCTGACAGGGAGAGGATGCTCCCTGCACAGGTAATCTTGTAAGGTTGGTAGCTACCATTTAAGTGTCCCTTTGGATAGTGGCTAAGAATAGGGCTTGCAAACAAACAGATCTGTGTTCAAATCCCAGTTCTTCTATCAGTGGAGTCATTTTAGACCAGTATCAATTTGATGAGTTAGCCTCGGTTTTAGGCACAGGTAAAATGGGGATAATAATCTTTACTTTAAATACCATTACAGACTAAAGAAAATACCATTCTGTGGACAATATTGGGTGGTATTAATTGATCAGTAACTATTTAAGTTTAAGATCAGTAACTATTTAAAAACAATCTCTACATTTTTTTGGAGGTAGAGTCTTGTTATATAGTTCAGGCTGGCTTTGAACTCGCTATGTAGCCCAGGCTGGCCTTGAACTTGCAGCGATTCTCATGCTTGAGCCTCCTGAGTGCTGAGATTACCAGTGTGGTAATTACCAGCTCTACCATTTATTTAATAATTGAAACGAACTGAGTCAAATATATAATATTCTGCCATTAGCAAGATAAATATTCCTTCTCCGGCGGCCTTCAAAAAGCTGTGAGAGCTTTCTTTCGCTCTTTTATTGACTTTTAGGCTCTTACTATAGAAAATTAAAATTTCAAGACTGGGTTTAAAAAAAATTATAGTGATTTAAATGTTGTTTATGTTAGACGAAAGACATGTCTTTGCATCATTCATGTGATAATAACACATGAAATATTAACATCCAGTGTACCACCTGCATCACACCAGATAGGCAAAAGTTTTACAGTGACTGTCATCCTCCTTCACTCTGGGACTGCATGGGTGACCTCCTTGGATGCCGACATCAGATGTGTAAAGTGGAAGCTCTTCGTGAGTGTGAGAACCAGATCAATGGTCATCATGAATCCCCATCCCTGTTCTACGAAGCGTGGCAAAATAGAAAGGCAAACTCCTGCAAAGGGCTGCAAAACTTAGCAGACGCATTTCTTCCTTCTACTTGCTCAGCATTTCTAAGTTGCCAGTGACAAAAGGCAGCATTTGTGTCTTCCTCTCAGCTGGTGTGACACCGTCTTTAACAGTGGCAGGTTGCCACTTGGAGGCCTGGATAATTCCCTCGTAATGTAGAGAAAACTCAATTCCCCTCACATTTCTGTGTATCATGGGGAGCTGCCTCAGCCTAGTTAAAATCAAGAAATTATACAGTTAAAAGACTCTTAAAGAACCAAGAAATAGCTCCTAAGTGGAGCCTTCAGTTGGAGACCAAAGAGAAATGGCTCATTTTCTCCCTGGTTGAGTGAGTTTTTGCTGCTGACCTATAAATTCCACACTATTTCAAAGTTACTGGCTGGGAAATTAATGAAAATTGAGCAGGGAATTTTTTCTTTCTTACCCTTATGTGTGATGCCTTATTTAAAATAATTCAAACTTAAAGTGAATTTCTAACAAATGGTGCTATGGCTGCTATTAAATTTATTGATGGCTAATACATCATCCTTGCTTTTTATGTATAGTGTCTCTGATGTGGTGATTTTTTTTTTTTTTTTAGAGCTCCATGGTGAGACTTTCTTAAAATTCACCTCTTCCATCTGCCCTGTGGTGCTGAAAGTGACTTTAGGTTAAAACGCCATTTAGCAAATTAATTTACCATGTTGATATTTTAGAGTAGAGGTTTATAAAACCGTTAAATAAGCCATCTTTATTGAAAAAATATTGGTATTTTTTGATGTGCTAAGATTTTATATAAATTTGTTATTTATCTTGATGAAAGCCAGATAAATAAATGCCCCTGTTGTGCCTAATAACTCAAGTCTGCTTTTCACAAGGCCAGAACAAGGCTGAAAGGAAATTCATCTCAAAGCTATTAAGAAAAGCCAGATAGGAAAAGAGCATAAAAATGAAATGAACTATGGTGAAAGGGGCAGACCTTCTTCCAGGCTGCTCTACATCATTGCAGCTACCCAGATGGAACAAAGATTTAGAGTTCCAAACAGAACTCAAGAACAGAAAGAAATGATGTAGGATGGCTTGAAAAAAGGATCAATCTATCCTGTGTTCATAGGAGACACAGGGAGAAAAAGGAATCATATAGCAAAACGTTTCAACAGCCTAAACTAGAAAGAATACAACCCACCCTCAAGCTGGCCCCATGTCCCCATCTGAATACAGCTCAAAAGCAGCCCTTATTTCCATTGCTCTGTTTCCTGCTCATATGTGCAAGGAGACAAAACAAAGGAAGTGAAGAAACCACCTGGCTGCTTCCTCCCTGATATTTGGGGGGCTGATTGGTTCTAGCTTTTAATTTTATTAAAGCCCCTGGTGGCCAGAACATAAAGTGACAGGTGATTTGGATCTCAAGGAGGTCCTCTAATAACATACTTTGGGTGACTTTTTTTATTTTTTTAAAGTCCCTAAACTTGCACAGCCCAGAGCTTGATGTCTCTCTGGTTCCCGTATATTGTGATGGAGTCTGTGTATTTCACCTTTCCACAAACTGGAGGCCCACTCAAACTCTTGAAGAACACAGTTTAATTTCCACCTAACTAACATAATTCTTTCAGCTGTAACGTTCTTCTCATTATCTTGCTCCAAATCCTACCCATCCTCAAAGAGTAGCTAAAGCTATTTTCATTTTAAGAGATTTTTGTAGCAACGTTAGCCACCGACTTCCTGTGCTGGGAGAATTACCCTTCTAAGTCATAGTCCACTTTTTCCTATAACCCCGACGATGCCGGATAGTCACTTTCTCAGTTTCACTTGTTACGTGTGGCCATGTGAAGTAGGCTGTCCCAGTAAAACGCCCATGCCTCATTAACTGTGAGAAGAATCTGGAGCAGGGCACAATCCACTGTGGTACCCCATGGAGGCAGCAGCAGGGGCAGGAATGGCTCTCCCTCCACTGAATTGTGTTGTCTGGGCAAGAAGCATTGTTGGTATCTAGCTGCGATGGTTGTGATGTGTTTGCTTTTCCAGTGCCTGCATAATCTGGGGCCTTATTTTTGCCTATATGACTTTTAGCCCAGCTTTCCAACCTCCTGGAAGTTCTGTAAACTATCCATTTGTATTTTTTAAAGCAGCTTTGCTGAGCTGCAATTCACATACCATTTAAGGTGTTCATACCTAGAGTGTACCAATAAACTCAATAAAAAGAAAAAAAAATAAAGTGTTCAATTCAGTGTCCTTTAAATAAATTCATAGGCTGGTGAAATCTAATTTTAAAACACATTTGTCCACTGGAACAAAAATCCTGTACTCCTCAGCAGCCTCGTGCCATATCCCCCCGACTCCAAGCTCTTAGCAAGTACTAATCTACTCACATCTCTACAGTTGCCAGTTCCAGGAATTTTGTATAAATGAAATATTACCATATGTGATTTTTTTTTTGTGCATGTGTGTGTGTCTGATTTCTTTCACGGAGTATAATATTTTCAAGGCTCATCTGTTTTGCACTATGTATCAGCACCTCATTCCTTTTTATGGCTGAATAATGTTCCATTAAATGGATATATCACATTTTCTTTATCCATTCATTACTTGATAGATGTATGGATTGTTTCCATTTTCTAACTATTATAAATTATGTATGTATATTATACATTATAGTATATATTACATAATTATTTTGTATTATGCATTATACATATAAATATGCATACTATTTAGAATATATAATACAAACATTAAAATTATGTATGTATAAGTTTTGTGTGCACATTAAGTCTTCATCTCTCTTGGATGTAGACTAAGGAGTGGAAGTGCTAGGTTGCACAGTAACCATGTTTTAACTTTTTGAGGAAATGCCACATTTTTCTACAGTGGCAGTACCACTTTCCATTGCCACCAGAAATCTGTGAGGGTTCCACTTTCTCCACATCCTTGCTAACACTTTTATGATCTGTCTTCTTTATTATTACTAGTGGATGTGACGTGATATCTCATTGTGATTTTTCCCCACTAACTTCTAAAGAAATTATTTCTGCTTAGATTTGATTTCTTACAACTAGAACCTTGACTGTTCGTTCCTTATTCAGTCCACACTGCTGTAGCCCATCTCTGAATTATACTACACCATTGAGCATTCAAACAATTGTGGGGAAGTCTCTGGATATAAAATGTTTTGCTCCTCTCCTGGGTTGCAGCCTACTGGGAGGCAGTGAGGACATTATCTACTTCTGTGTATCCACCACAGTACCTCACCTGAAGAGGCTGTAAACATATATTTGTTCATTGGAGAATTGTTGATGGATTCATCAAAACAGCTCCTTGCACACACTGCAATTCTGGAAATGTTTCTTTCATTCTCTCAGTAAGTAGACCTAATCATGGAGACGTGTGGCGGGGGCTGGGGACATGGATTTTGGAGACTGGTTGTGTTTAGGTTCTATCTCTACTGATTACTAGCTATGGAACTCAGAGCCAATTAACTTCTCTGAGCTTTGGCTTTCCTATTTACAAAGGGAGATAATAGCAGACATCTCAGATAAGTATTATGTGGATTAAACTACATCCTGTATTAAAACAATAGGAAAACAGTGCATGGAAATTGCTCAATAAATATTAGTTTCCTCTGCACTCCCCTATCTCTCCCAATCCTGTCCCTAGTAATCTGGCTTAGAGATACACCCTAGTTAAATGTGATTTTTTTTATTAATTTTATTGAGTTTATTGGTACATTTTAGGGATACAGTACAGTTACATTCATTGTTGGGATCATGTACCTCTACATGGCAAGTCTTGATAAATGTGATTTTTAACAGTTTTGTCAGAAAGACACAACAGTGCTGCTGCTTATATGACTTAAGTAATGTTCTTATAAATAAGTATAATGTCAAGGGTGACATCAGTGGAAACCAGGGAAGAGTGGGAAAGACCTTGCCCAAACCCAGTTTAGAAAATCAAGAGCTGTTGATTCTAGAGAGGGCAAAGACGAAATTGCCTTGGGAAGGAAGGAACAGGATTTTTTTTTTCAAGGGATGCTCGATCTTTGCTGTTTACATGTCCTGCTTCCCCAAAGGACTCTTTTTTTGGGTTGTGACCACATAGGCATAGAATCTTTTTGAAGCCAAGTTGATGTTTATTTCAGATGACCTATTTCTAGGGGCATTCTGGGACCTGCCTGGAAGAAGCCATGTGTACAACACAGGCTGAAGGATTAATCACGAGGGTGGCTGGCAGGAATGTTGGGGTGGTGCAGGAAGATCATTGGCTGTGGCAGCTGTCTTTATCCACAGCACATTCCAAGAAAGGAGGGTTTAAAATAAAGCATCTAATGGAGTGGAACTTTTGCTAACTTGGCTGTGAGGGGGTTGAACTGACATCCATGTGATAAGCTAATGGTGTTTGAATGACGCTTACCTGTAGGAAAAAACAGTCTGCCATTTATTTAGTATTAAAATTTTCTCTATATTTGACTTGGTGATTTAAATTCCTTTAGCAGAGGAATTAAATTTTGTCCTGCTACAGATTCCTCAGTGAAAGAAAGGTCAGGTGACAAACTTAGAAGAGTGAATAGACTAATATTTTATAGTGTTTTAATATTATAAGATAACAATATTTTTATTAATATGTAAATTATTGGGTTCCGAGCCCTTGTGAGAGTGGATTTGGTAGTGAACAGAGGGAAGTGATTGTGAGATTTAACCAGATTCTTAAATAGATACATTATGAATGAGAAAATAGCGTTCGGGGGAGGCTGCAGATATATGTTATAGTCCTAGTTTTTCTAAGACCCAGTCTTCTCTAACTTTAGTATTTAACAAATATTTAGTGACTTATCTTCTAGAGACAAAGTTTTGTGCTGGGAACTTGGATGCCGAGGAGGGGCTTTGCTGCGAAGAGCCTTCATGCTGCATAAAGACTGGAATCTAATCTATTTCATGTTGCTTGGATCCTGGATCCCTAGAGCCCAGATTCTTAGCTCAGCTAAGCTGTAACCAACCTACAGACCTGTGAATATAAGGGACTACTGTTTTGAGACCTGACTGTGGGGTAGTTTTAGGGGTATTATTGTGTCAGTAGCTGATCACATGCATCAAGATAAATTTGGATTGCCTTCTAAAAGCAATAGAGAGCCTAAACAATTTTAATCAAACCTGGTGCAGTGGGCATGCTTATAATCCCATCTACTCAAGAGGTGGAGACGGGAGAAGTGCAAGCTTGAGATCAGCATGAGAAACTTAGCAAGATCCTATCTCAAAAATCAAAAAAACTAGAAGGCTAGAGATGTGATGTAGCTTTGTAGTAGAGCAGCCTTGATTTGGTCACCAGTACTATAACAAAGCAATTTTAATTAAAGAGAAGCTAACTTTTATATTTAGAATGACCTTTCTACCTGCAATGGACTCCAGAGCACTTCTGTTCCTTCAGCTTGGGTGCCAGAATGAAACACAGAGAGCAGTACTCAAAGATGCAAGTCGTGGCTGGTTCAAAGACTAAGAGAAATAAGTGGAGCATTTGGAATCACCTTGTAGCTCACAGCCTAAAGAATGGATTAAAAAGCAAGACTGTGGGCCGGGGATTTAGCCCAGTGGTTCCGCTGCCTGCCTTGCAAGTACAAGGTCCTTAGTTCAATCCCCAGTAACAAAAAAAAAAAAAAAAAAAAAGCAAGACTGGGTGCAGGGAGACCATTGAGGAGACTGCTTCAATCACGTAGGCTTAAGTTTTGGGACGTGAGAGTGGGAGGGTGAAGCTCTTGAGGGTGTAGAATTGACTGGTCTCAGGGATTGATTCATAGGATGTGAGAGCCGCAGGAGAGGAAGATTATTAAGCTGGTTGGTCAAAAGAGTGGACAGTGGTGTTTTTCACTGAAATATCACTCAGAAGGAGAAACATTTTTTTCCATGGGGAGCTGGGAAACAAGATGGGTTCATTTTAAGATTTTCTGATTCACATGTCCATGACATGTTCAAGTTACGCCCCAAGACAACTGGATGTTCACATCTGGGGAACAGGAGAGCAATACGACTAAATACCTGCAGTTGGTGTTATTGGTAAATAACATCTAGAGCACCCCAATAAATGCATTAACCTTCCGAGGAGATCATGTGTGGGAGCAAAACAAATCCCAGAAGAGAACTTTGAAGAGTACTGACATGTAAAATACGGGTTCAAAAAGAAGATCTTGAAAAGAACGCTGAGAAGAGGCTAGTGAAAGTAGGAGACAGTTGACTCATGCAAATCAAGAGAGGACACTGTTATCCAAAGGAGGCCATCCTGATAGGGAAAATTCTGCAGAAAGAGACAGAGAAAGAGAGAGGATATATATGAACCAAAAGATTCAGCCACTGGTACTGGTGGAAAAATTAATTAAATTGATTGACCTTAGGTCCGAGCTCAACAATTTATAGCAATCACCTCTCTAAGACTGGGTTTTCATTGAAGACAGGAAAAATCTCAGTGACTGTCCCATGTGGCTATTGTTAGGATGTATGAGATTATATGAAGCCTTATCTAGAACAGCACCACAATAAGCCCACATTAGCTTCTAAATTTTATTATCATTAGCCACTGCTTAGCGAAAGGAAGTCATTGATGACCTAGCTGAAAGCAGTTTCACTGGCACAGAAGGGCAGAGGTCAGGTTGCAATGGGCCAGGGTGCAAGCGAAAACTAAAGAATTGGGGAAGCTATTGTAAAAAGTTTTGTCTGTTAAAAAAAAAAATCTGTCTGTTGCTTGATCATGAGGGAGACCGTGCCTAGCTAAATGGGAGGCAGGGTCTTTATTTCAAATCAAGTTAGTCTGACTGTTTTTTGTTTGTTTTTTTCCACTCCCTATTATGTATTCAATTTCACAGTTTACAAACACATATCCAGCTTTGTGATGAAGTTAAAGGCAAAACTCAATTGGTGCAAATACATTTCCTCCAATTTTGGGGGGAACCATGTCATTTGTGTAAAGTGAGACACATTTGTGGCCAGAATTTACAGTAAATTTATATTTAAAGATTTTCATGCAATATAATAATAATTTTTAAAAACCCAGTAACAACCACCTTCTCATTTCCCAGTGCAGCAGAGGCCACAAGTAATGCTATCTACATATTGTGGGTGCGAAAGAAAACCTTGCTAAAGCTGAATCACCTCCTCAAGGGTCCTTTGTATTCCAGAGCATCCCAGTTTCTGAATATGTGGTAAATCATGGAAACTTCCAAACCAGAACAGTGAAGAACTAAGCTATCATCTATTAATATTTATAGAGCCCTTGTGTCATTCTCATTGTATTGTGAATGCTATAAATTATTAAAATAAAGATGTGCAGTACAACATTCTTGGACTTAAAAGTCCTAGAATCTGGTTAGAGACACCCAAGCTCGATATATTAAAAGTTTACAAAAATATTAAAGATAAATATCCATTTGAGACAGCGATAGAAAAAAATCTAGGCATATGGAGAGTGAACAGAATAGACAGATTAGAGGTCAAAGGAAAAGAGAGGCCAAAATGAGCTATAGTTGACAGAAGATTTCATGTAATGGTGAGAAATTTGACAGGACCTTGGAAAATGGGTATTTGTTAGAGTCACCATTATCATTATGCAACCAAGATAATGCTAATATGAGAGCAGCTATGTAAATATGGAACCTCTCAAGTCTCCATTTGAGAGGACTACAAGTCTGAAAATAATTCCCTCTAAGTAAGCATTAAGAGAAGTAAGAGATGAGGGAAAAATGCACCAGAGTGTAACTTCACTAAAACTCCATTTCCCCCTGAAAACGAACTCCACCTGATTAGATTTCATCCTTCCTTAGGAGTCTCACAACCTCACAGCACACGTCTCCTTTGTGCTGACAATCTCCACATCTGTAACACAAGTTAATTCTCCAGATATCCTAGTTCTCGACACTTTTCGGCTTTGCTCCTTCATGAAGTAAAACTGCTCGGTCCCAAACCTTGTGAGTTTTCCAGAATGTTTGCTTCGCAGTTTTCTGGGACAGTCTCTGGAGGTGGAACAGCTGGCATAGACAGAATCATGGCAGGGCTGGGTGTTGCTTCCTCTGATTTCTCAACTGGAAATCTAGTGGGCAAGAGCTGAGAGACTCACAAGCCCTTGCTAATCTTAGCTTTGGATTCTTACCTATCTGCAGTCTGCATTTTCAGCTGAGGGAGACAGAAAGCACACTGAATAGTGACTGTCAGAGCCTCTGAATTCACTCACCGGATACCTTCCAGGCAGCCTAGTGACATTGGGATAACTTTTCAAGAATGGGTCCCTGGCATGTGTGCCCTGAATCCAGAAGGCTCTGAACTTGTCTGTTTCCTCCAAACAAGAGCTTTCGTCCCTTATTTTCTCCTACAATGGGATTAGTGACTCACAGAGAAGAACTTGTTTATAAAATGCAATCATTCAATAATCCAAAACTCCATAGCTAGAAACAGAGTTGACTTTTGGTCCAACAGAACATCAGAAATCTACTTTCCAACCAAACACACAGAACTATTATATACTAATAACATTTTAAGTACATTTCTTGTAAGAAAGACATATAAATAGTCAGTCGGGTATCAGGAATCAAGAGAGAATCCACGGGGGTATACAGTGTGAAGGTTTCATGAGCAATGCTGTTAACCTGTTATAGATTTTAACTACTGCTAAGGATGTAGTGAGGTCTTTAGTTTGCCTGTGCATGGGGACAGCTGTAGTTAGGCTCTCTACAGAGCAAGGGCAAGGCCTCCATTCCTGGGCTGAGTGTTGCACTGTCTGCTCAGAGAAATAAAAATCCTTATCCTATACTACCTATGCAGGCTCAAATTCTACAATACTTACGATGTAGATGCCCTGAGCTCAGAATCTAAACTAAATATTTGCATGAAACCTGAATTCTATTAAACCCTTAGCAAAAGGAGCCATGGAAACCTCCAGGAGGCCATCTCCATAACCTAGAGCAAGATTCAAAGGTATTTTAAATGTGTTTAGTGATGCCGAGAGAAACAGTAGTACTTATAAGGTAAGAGCAGGACTTTCTCTCTCTGTCTCCTCTCCCTTCCTTTCCTTTCCTTTCTTTTTTTTCTTTCATTTTTCTGGTACTGAGGATTGAACTCAAGACCTCAAGCTTGCCAGTCAGGTGCTGTGCCCTGAGCTACATCCCCAGCATTAGTTTTTCTTAAAGGAGGGATTTGGAAAAGAATCATATAGCATGGTAGCTTTCATTTTCCAAAATTGTTGTATTTCATTGGCCATGGCAATATTTTCCACCTCACCTGCTTTTCTTATAAACTGTCATTCTGTCAATAGGTGGGGTCTGTGTCTCCTGCCTTGATGGATAGGATAGTGATTTACTTGTAATTAATAGAATATGGTATGAACAGAAATGGGTGGCAGTTTTGGCTTTGTTTACTGTGTGCTGGAAGCCTGAGGTGCCATTCAAGAATCTACCTGCCTAGTGTCCGCTGCATGTGCAGAAGCAAAAATTAGCCCTTGCAAAGATACAACATATAGAGGAACTAGGATGGCATAACAAAGAAATATCTGGCATTTCCTTGACTTCTCCAGCTCTCATCTGTGCCAGTTGTAGCCACTCTGACAAACTGCATGGAAGATCCTAAGCCAGAATCTCTAGTTGAGCAAATTCCTGAACCCCCAAGTCATGAGCAAAATATAATGGTCAATTAAAGTTATTACATTTTGAGATAATTTGCTATGTGGCAAATAACTGGAACAGACATAAATAACTGGAACATACAGAACTTCCAGAAGTTAACATATTGAGAAAACTTAATGTGCATTATATTGTAATTTAGGAAACTACAGAGTTTACATCTATAGGTATATGAAACATCATATATAGAAATCATGTAGACTGCATATCAGAGACAGAAAAGACAAACAATTAAGAGAATGGTGGTTGGAATAACCATACATCTAGTAGGGAGGGAAAACAGAGACAGGAAGAGAGAAAATATTTGAAGAAGCAACGTCTGAAAATTTCCAAAATTAAATAAAGACAGGAGTCCTCAGGTAGAAATTGCATAATGAATTAAGTAGAATAAACAAAAACAAACCCAAATATAGATGCTGTGTAGTAGAAATACAAAAAGTCCAGGTAAAAGAGAAGAACCTTAAATTTATGTTAAAAATACATTATTTATTGAATTAAGTCAAATGGAATACAGTTGAACTGTAACTAGAAAATAATTGAAAAGAAAGAACTGCTTCTGTCTATGAATAATTAACTGCTGTGGGAATTATCCTGTGTCTGTAAACAGCTACATAACCACAAAAAATGTATTAACACAATTATTCATGAACTTGTGAGTAGATTAAACAGACTGTGGTTTATCTGCACATGGAATACTAGTTAAAATAAAAAGAAATGTGAATGATTCTCGAAAGCATTTTGCTAAATTAAAGAAGATACAAAAGAGCACTGCTATATGATCCCGTGTATAGAAAATTCAACTTCACTTAGAGTGATAAAAAAAGAGGATAGTGGTTGCTAGGTGCCAGGCTGGGAGGAGGAAATAGACTTTAAATTGTCACAAGGGGACATTTTTGGGTACTGGAAATGTTTTATGTCTTGATTGTGATGGTGGTTACTTCACTGTACATTCACCAACACTCCCTGGATCGTACACTCACAATTGGTGAATTTAATTTTTATAAATTTGTTGTAGTAAAACATACTTGAATACCAGGCAATTTGGATGATTCAACTTAATACAAAGACAGAAGGACAAATTTTATCAATAATAATAGACGTTGAAAGACCATGAAATAACATTTTCAAAGTACTGAGCAAAAAAAAAAAGAAAAAAGAAAAAAATAGTATCCATCCAAGAGTTTTTAACTCCAGTAGTTAGATGTGTAATTGTGCAACCTTAGTGTGCATCAGAATCACCTGGAAGGTTATAAACAGACTGGCGAGGCTACTCCCAGAGCGTCTGAGTTAGGTCATAGGAGGGCTGACAACATACTTCACAACAAATTCCCACCTGTTTTAGATTCTTAGACTACAGGGGGCTATTCTTGAAAACCGTCTGCTAAAGCATCACACAAAAAGGCACATTTTAGCCTTATAAAGTCTAGGAGGGTTTAACGCCTACAAACAATTCCTGAAGGAACTGATAAGACAGTCTTCAAAAGAAAAGAAAGCAAATAAGAAGAGGTAAGCGGGAGACAAGAAGTACTTTAAATATTACTGACATATCCCCCCACCCCACCAAATTGACAAAACCCCATTCTCTGGACAACAGAGAATAGTCCATCCTGTGGAAGGCTTCCTCCCACTGGCCAAGAATATACTGAAAGGCTTTGTATAGCAACACAAAGAAGCCGAGAGGAGGACTGGGGTGTAGAGCAGTGGTAGAGTAGGTTTAATCCCCAGCACACCTCCCCTGAAAAAGGCAAAACCAAAGCCAAACAAATTAAACAAAAACCAGTGGGAAAGGAAAGATTTATTCTCTTAACCTTAACAGACTGGGAATTCTTTATCGGCTATGACTGAGAGACCAAGCAGGGGGCACATCAAGAGAGCCAAATATTGTCTATAGTAGTGATACAATATACAGTAGTGATACAAGTGTGGGGTGGTGGGACTGATCATTCCTGTGTGTGGGTAATGAAGATTTCCTAGAGAGTCTAAAAACAATAACAAGACCAAGTTAAAGTAGCTATAGTTTCCATTATCAGCACATGCAATCAATTCTAAATAATCACAATGAAAATATTATTGTGTAACAAAATCTTTTGTTGGTCTAAGTTCTTAACTATTGTTCAAAGTATAGTACCTGTTAAATTTTAATAAATATGCAAACTTCAAATTAGCACATTTTTATTACTTGTCCTTTAAGAGTACTGTATTCTATATAAGAATTCCTACTGAAAATTCCCAGCTATAGGTTTTGCTTCCAAATATATTCACTTAGCTATGTGCTTTTCTTTCAAGAGGTTAGCAATGGTCCAGAATTATTTGAGTTTGCTTTGTGTCTCCACTCCAAAGATACTACATCTCCATGATAAAGTAGGGGATTAGAAATAAACACTCATATCATAGTAATTGCAGACAAAGAAACAACCTGTTACTAAAATTATCTTTTAATGTCACCACTCAGACATTTTAATTGTTTGAAATTTAAAACAGTCAAAAAACGTACACTTTGAAGTATATTTTGTTTGGTAATTGTAAATTTCAGTTAACTCATAATATTTTTACTAAATATTAATATTTTTAAAAATTCATTGTTTATTGGTACACTTAGGTATACAGTATGATGACATTCCTCACTGGGAACCCGTACCTTTACACGATATATATTGGCTCTTGTTTTCTTCCCCAACCTCTGCCCTCCCTTCAACCCCTCCTCCCCTCCCTGTTTACTAAGGCCTTGTTCCCGTTTTTTCCTTTTCTCGTATTTACTCCTTTCCCTAACCCCTCCCACTTCCCTTTCTCCTCCCCCTTCGGATCTCTTTCTGTTTCACATTGTCTGTTATATATTTTGATCCTGATTTACGCTTTCAGTTTCTCACACCAGAGAAATTATTCAGTATTTACACTTGTGTCCTATTTATTTTACTTAAGAATATGGTCTCAATGTGCACCATTTAGCTATGACTATCTCTAGTTTCTCATTACTAAATATTAACTTTTTTATTTTTTATTTTTACTAGAAAGAAATGGTTTTACTATCATTTTTAACATTTAAAAAATAAAAGAAACAGTTCAATAAGGATCCTTTCATTGTTCTTTATACAGATTTAAATGCTGTCAGGTAATTTATTAGTTACTAAATATTAATATTTTTTAAATGAAAATTTTATTTTGTTTTTAAGTTACTATTACTCATTGTTATAACACATTGATATTTACGTTTTTATCTCGACTCCAAAATACATAATTATAAACCAAATACTAAAATCATTATTTTTTGTGGATTATATTGACATATTTATCTTTTACTGGCATATATACACAAACACATTTAAATACATGTGTTTAAAATAAATACAATACAATAAAATAAGAATTTAAATAAATAAGAATTTTAAAATCTTTATTAAGTTTATTGGTATAACTTAGGTATACAATACAGTTACATTCATCATTGGGATCTTGTACCTTTACAAGACTTATCTTGATTTTTATTTTTCCCCATTTCCCAGCCCTTCCTTCACCCCCCCACCCTTCCCTGTTTACAAAGACATTGTTTCCATGTTTTTCCTTTTTATATATTTTTTCTTTTCCCTCACCTTTCCCCTACCCCTCCCACTTCCTCTACTCTATTAGACCTTTTATTCCTATTACACAATATCAATTATACATTTTGATCCTTATTTACACTTTTAGTTTTTCACACCAGAGAAACTGTTCAGTATTTACTCATGTGTCTTATTAATTTCACTTAAGAGTATGGTCTTAATGTGTATCCACTTAGCTATAAATATCTCTACTTTCTCATTCTTTATGGCTGAGTAGTACTCCATTTTATTGAAACACACACACACACACACACACACACACACACACACACACACCTGTTTTATCCAGTCTCCAGTTGATGGGCAATTAGGCTGTCTCCAAATTTTAGCTATTACAAATTGTGCCGCTATAAACATGGGTGAGCATATATTGCCGTGGTATGATTCTTTTAATTCTTTGAGGAAGATACCCAGCACAGGAATAGCTGGGTCAAATGGGACCTCTAATCCTAGTTGTTGAGGTATCTCCATATTGATTTCCACAGTGGTTGCACCAGTCTGTACTGCCACCAACAATGAAGAAGGTTTCCAATCTCCCCACAGCCCTGCCAGCATTTATTATTGGTTGATTTCTTGATAGTAGCCATTCTTTCTGAGGTGAGATGGAACCTCAGTGTTGTTTTCGTTTGCATCTCTCGAATGGATAGTGATGTGGAACATTTTTCATGTTTATTTGCTGCTTTTATTTTCTGAGAAATGTGTGCATTTCAGATAAGAATTTATAAAATAAAATTAAAGAATTTAAATAAGAATTAAATTATTTATGTTGCTTTGCTGGTAATAATAAATTATTAAATAAATTGTTATTTTTTTATTGGTACCAGGAATCAAACTCGGGACCTTGTGCTTGTGAGGCAGGTGGTAGAATCACTGAGCTAAATCCTCTGCCCCATAATAATTATTTAATTTCACAATTATTGCTGCAAATAACTTAGATACATAGAGGAGAGGGGGTTAAAAACAATCTGCCCGAGAGGCTCAGATGCAGCTCTGTGATAGAGAACTTACCTAGTTCATGCAAGGCCCTGGGTTTGATCCCCAGGACTGAAAAAAAAAAAAATGCTCTGGTGCTGACAGGTAGGCGTAGGTGTAGGTGCCTTCTTCCAAAATGGTCCCATGGAGACCTGACCTGGGCCCTTCAAAAAAGATGATGGAAAATGGAAAGTTTAACTTTTTGGTCCGAACTCACTGCAGTTGGTAATAAAGCATCCCTTTAACTCCAAGGGTGGCAGCTGATGAGGTCACAGGAGCGGCCCTGGCCATGGCCCAGTGAGCCCACAAGCACAGAGAACAGGAGGAGACCACAGAAATGGAACATACACCATTTTCTTAGTGAGAATTGACTAGATGGGAGAAAAAAACCACCTCTGATCCTCGGAGGAGAAGAGACAGGGAGCTTGGAGGGGAACTGGTTATTATTTCACTTGTCATTCAAGGCTATAAAGGCCACAAAAGCAGGTGTGACTTCAGTAAAGAAAGTTCATCCCTGCTTGAAAACAGTCCTCCCTGAGAGCAGCCCTGTGGCCAGGAATCAAGAGCATTTGAGTAGCAGTTCATGAGAGGTATTTTGTGATTAATAGAGCATGTGTAGCGGCCTATTAAGAACTTATGCAAGGGAACTACCAGGGCTGGGCCTGGACTTAATTAAAGTCTTCACCACTTAATTGGTGAAGTTCAACTGCTATGCCTGGCTTCATGCTGGTGCTTTTAACCTCCACTGCGTGTCTACCTTCTTTGCACCAGGCACCCAGGGTCATCTTGTTCTTTCAGAAGGATCATCTATCAAAATATTTTCTATGCTAAGGTCCAAAAACACTAAAAAACAGCCAAATGTGATCTCATCTGATAGATTTACTTTAAAAAAAACATAATATTTTCATTCTCTGATAACTGTAGATTCATACAGTTGTAAAAAATAAAACAGAAATCCTGCGTACCGTCCAGTTTCCCCCAATAAGCATATTCTACAAAGCTTGAGTGTGAAATTACAGTGAGGCTATCAAAATTGTTACTCAAGGAGCACGACATTCCAGTACAAGTACCCCTTGTGTGGACCTGGGGAGCCCCACCTACTTCCTTTCCACCCTTGTCCCTTCTGAAATCTTTAGCAACTGAAATTTGCACTCCATTTCTGTAATTCTGGTCATTTCAGGAATTCAGTGTAAATGGAACTATGTAGTATGTAATCTCAGATGTTTGGCTTTTTCTACTCAGTATAATTCTTTGAAGATTCATCCCTCTGGGTTGTTGCATGCGTCCCACATTTTGTTTTCCCAGTTACCCACTGAAGGACGTTTGCAGTCTTCTGGCTTTTGGCTACTGTGAACACAGCAGCTATCGACATTCGTATGCGACTTTTTGTGTGAACATAAATTTTCATTACTATGGGACAGATGTGCAAGAGTTCAACCACTTGGTCATATGGAAATTCCATGTTTTTGTTGTTGCTGCTGTTTTTAAGAAACCAACAGCCAGGCATGGTGGTACATGCATAATCTCTGCACTTGGGAGGCTGAGGCAGGAGGATCACTGAGTTTAAGGCCAGCCTGGATTACATAGTGAGATCCTGCCAAAAAAAAAGAAAGAGAAAAAGAAAGAAAGAAAAGAAGGTGACAAAGTATTTTTCACAATGAATGGTGGTACCATTTTGCAGTCTCACCAGCAACGATCTGGTTTCTCCTCATCTCTGTTAGAAATTGGTGTTGTTTCTTTTTGTTTTAGTCATTCTGGTAGGTATATGATAGCACTTTCACAGTGGTAATAAAGTCATCTTTTCATATCTTTATGCATCATCTGTGTATTTTCTTCATTGCAATGTCTGTTTTTATCTTTTTGCTTATTTTCTAATTGAATTTTTTTACTATTCAGTTTTGAGTATTTTTGTTGTTGTTTTGTTTGTTTAGATACTGGGGATTGCACCCAGGGGCTTTGCACTGAGCTATACTCCCAGCACTTAAAATTTTTTGAGACAGAATCTTGCTAAGTTGCTAAATTGCTTGGGCTGAGTTCAAACTTGCAATTCTTCTGCCTCAGCCTCCAAAGTGTTGGGATTTCAAGTGTGTGTCACAAAACCCAGCTAAGAGTTCTTTATATATTCTAGATACTACTCCCTTCTTCAATATATGGTTTACAAATGACATCCGTCAGCCTATAAATCACCTTTTTATCTTCAACAATTTCACAAAGCACATATCTTTAAATTATTATGAAGTCCAATAGACCAACTTTCCCCTTTATAGACTCTCAATTCTGAGGTACCCTAGCGTGCAACCATGTGTTTTCTGAAATGTGTAGCTGAAACAGGGCAGATATTACCTAAGAATTTTCCACTTTCCTCTTCCTTACTAGGGAACAGCTTTTGTCTGTGCTCACTAACATTTCTATATCGAGATCTCCCAGTTAGTTGTATGCGAGGCAAAAGTAAACTCAGGGAGCTCATCTCACGTCATCCCTTGGTTCTGAGGGCCCTGGCTAAACTGTGTTCGTTCTGCACTTCAGGCTCTCACATTTACATAATGTCTAATGTTTTTAGTTGTACTTAGGGACAGGAAAAGGGAAAAGTACATCTCCACATTTCCTCGAGGTGGTTCTGCTTTTTTTCTTTTTAAAGTTAGAGACTTAGGGATAAAATCTGAAGTAAGAATTTGGGTTTTCAGATTTCTTAACTAGTAAGGCTAGATCTAGTAAACTCTAAGAATATAGGCCCTTTAAAGTCAAAGACAGATACTCTCTCCCCACCCCCTTGGGGAGAGAGGATTTGCAGACCTAATTTAGCACATTTAGTCAAGCCACAAATAAGTAGGAAAATATGTATGTTGATATAGGCCAAGAACGATAGCTTCTAATAGCCAAGTGAAATATGTAATGGAAGAAGTAACTATAAGTAGTGTCCTGAGCAAGGGGCTTCTCTGAAAAAAAATCTAAGAAGGCTGCCCAGAGGAGGCGATGCTTCAAAAGCTGATTTACAATATGGGGGAAAGGTTTGTCAACTGGATGGTAAAACAAAACTTGCAAGGTGTAATATTCTCCAGTGCATTTGAGATTTCATATATTTTGTTTTTTATCTCTTGAAGTTTCAGTCTTTATTTTAAAATTTTCCCACTGCCCTCATTTTGTTCATGTTTACCCTTACCTTCTTAAATTTATGGCGCATAATACAATGTGTATTTCCCAAAGAAGACACCAATTGGAAAATGGATCGTAGGGCAGCTTTGAGGCAAGGTAAGGGCAGTCACTGGAATGTAGAAGATGAGAAAAATAAGATTAAATCCCAGAATTTTTGAGATAAAAATTCATGCATGCACACACACGATTTTGCAGAACTATTTGAAAATACATGATAATCATAATGTCCTCCATCCCTAAATATTTCAGCCTACATTTTCTAAGAAAAATTATATTCTCTTATACAATTAACACACAATAAAATACAGGAATTTAATATTGATTACCAATCACAAGCTTCTTAGCTTTTCTTTTTTAAAAAAACATTTTATTTTTATTAGTTTGCAGTACATGATGATTACATTGTCATGGGGAATTGGTACATGTACACAACACATCTTAATTCCTTCTTTTTCCCCCTATCCCTCCACTCCTTAAAAAAAATATTTTTGCCAGCTTCAGGTTCATTTACTTACTTTATAAGTCCTTATAAAGTTAATTATCCTATATACAGATTAGCAACTAGACTAACAAGCCAAGAAACACATAAAACACATAAGACAATTATACTAAATCAAGGTACACTTTTAGCTACATTGTCCACGCTGGATTAGGATAACTTCTCTCTCTCTTTTTCCTCTTGCCTTTTATTATCACTTTATTAATATTTTGGGTTTCTCATATAAGAGAGAAACCATGTGGTATTTAAGCTTGTGAGTGATTTACTTAATATTATGGTCTCAAAGTGCATCCACTTTCCTACAAATGACTCATTTATCCTTCTTCATGACTGAGTTGTACCTTGTGTATAAATAGCACATTTGCTTTGTGCATTCATGTGTGGATGGACATACTGGCTGCTTCAAGTAGTTTTTCTTCATCATGGATGACAATTCTATTTTTGAATAATATAGGCAAATTGTTTTACAGAATGTTCTTCAATTAGGTTTTTCTCATTTCTTTGGCTCACATTCTCATGATATGTATTTGGCATGAGTACTACACAAGTGATGTGTGTCCCTTTCAATATGTTTGACCAGGAAGTTCATAGTGTCAGTTTATCTTATTAATGGTGATAATAATTTTGATCACTTGGTTAAGGTGAAGTCTACCAGGCTCCTCAACCTTAAAGTTACCATTTCTTTCTTTGTAATTAATGAGCAGTTAATTTTGGCATTTGTCAGTCTCTTGTGCAGATTCAAATTTCCATCTGTTTCATCTGCCTGAAAATTTTATCCTTTTTTCTATTTTCCTGAAAAACTGTATCAGTTTCACTGTAAATACTCTTAGCTTTACTTATATGAAAATATATTTATTTCACCTTTACTTTTGAATACATTTTTGTTGAATAAAGAATTGGGTTTTCAGTTACCTTCTTTTAATAAAGTTATTTCTCTATTGCCTTTTGGATTGGCTAGATTTTGATAATATGCTATAATCATTATCTTGGTTCCCTTTGTATCTGGTCTTTTCTAAATTTACTTATACTTTTTTCTTTATCACTAGTTTTCAGCAATTAGATTATTGTTATGGTTTGGAGTCCCCCAAAGGCCTGTGCTAAAGGCTTAGATGCCAGCCTGTGGCACTCTTGGAGGGCAGGGCAACCTTTAGTAGCTACAGCCTACTGGAAAGAAGTGAGGTCATGGGGGCTGCACCCTTACAGAGGGTGTTGAATCTTTACACATCCTCCCTTCTCTCCTCTTCTCAGCCACCCAGAGGTGAGCGGATTTTCTCCACTGTGATGTACCTGCCATGATACTTTGCCTCACTACAGGTAAAAATGTGACCTCATCAGGGCCACATGAATGATCATGGACTGAAACTTTTAGCTAAAATAAGTCTTTCTTTATTTTAAGCTGGTTGTCTTAGGTATTTTGCTGTAGCAATGGAAAGCTAACACAATTATAATGTCAGTTGTTACGATTTTCTTTGGGTTTAGTCTGCTTCTTGCTGTGGTAGCCTAGATTATTGATTTTAGATTTTTCTGACTTCTAATGTACGTAAATCTATGAATTTTCCTCTAAGTACTACTTTATCTATATGCTACAAATTTTAACAACTTATGTTTTATTTTCATCTGGTCTGTTTCTCAAGTTCTCTTGTGATTTCTTATTTAACCCATGGTTGGGCTATTTAGAAGTGTTATTTATCCTCTAACCATTTGAAAATTTCTCAAGTCTCCTTCTGTTGTTGACTTGTAATTTAATTCTGTTGTGGTCACGGAACATGCTTTGAATAATTTCCATCCTTTCAACATTTACTGAAACTTGCTTTGTCCTAGCATATGGTCTATCTTGGAGAATGCTCCACGAACATTTAAAAAGAATAAGTATTTTGCTGTTATTGATTGTAGTGTTCTATAAATATTAGGTCAAATTGATTAGTAGTGCTGTTCAAGTATTCTATATTCTTAATTATCAACTATCTAGCTCTATAAATTATTGAGGAGTATTCAAATCTCTTGACTATAATATCTGACTAGGTGTCTGTTTTTCCTTTCAAGTTTGTTAGTTTTTGCTTAATGTATTTTAGGGTTCTGTTATTTTTAATCTTTGCACTTGCATAGTATTTCTTTATCTCCATGAAATTCTGTCCTTCTCTCGTAATAGTTCTTGTCTGGATGTCTATTTGGTCTTATAAAATGGTTACTTAGTTTTTATTACTGTTAATTGTGTACATGATATATCTTTTGCTATGTATATATTAGGGTTCTCCAGAGAAACAAATCAAGAGGACACGCACACACACACGTTGATCTACAGTATACATATTAATAATCACAATCTAAATCTAATTCAGGTTAAGATTGACTTAATTCCAGGAAAGTATAGCAAATATGGTTCATTCCATTTCTCTTTCCTTTGTTGTATAATCAGTCATATATTTTAATCTATATGTGCTACAAACCTAATATCAATTTTATATAATTTTTTGTTTAAAATAGTAAGACTAAAGGGAAATACTTTTCTCTACAAAAGAATATAGTATACATATATAATATGTATTTATCTTTCCTATTTACCTACATATTTACCACTGCTGTGCTCTTCATTTCTCTCTGGACGTGATTTACCATATGGTTTTATTTCCTTTTAGTTAGAAAGACTTCCTTTAGCATTTCTTATATGACAGGTCAGCCAGCAACACATTCTCTGAGGTTTTCATCATCTGGAAATGTCCTTATTTTTAGTTTTAATGGATATAGAATTCTTCAAAAAAAAGGTTTTTCTTTCAGCATTTCAAGTGTACCACTCTACTGCCTTCTTAACTTCATTACTACTTATAAAAAGTCAGCTATTAATTTTATCTTTGTTCCCTTGTACATGAGTTGTTTTTCTTTTACTGATTTCAAATTTTTCTTTGTCTTAATTTCCTTTGGCTTGCAATTTGTTGACTGCGATGTGTTTAGCGGTGGATGTCTTTAAGTTTACTATACTTGGAAATGATTGAAAATTTTTGGATTTTTTTGTTGTTGTTATCAGGGATCAAACTCTGGTCCTTGTGCTTATGAGGCTGGTGGCAGAACCACCGAGCTAAATCCCCAGCCCAGAACTTTCTGGATTTGAAGACTGTTATGGTTTGTGTCTAGATGTCTCTCCAAAGACTCACATGATCGTAGGTGGGGCTTTTCAGGGGTGGCTGGATCTAGAGTGTGTGAGACTGAGATTAATGCATGGTACAGTGCCAGGAGTAGGGTGTTAGGATTATGTTAGTGCTACCCAACCTAAGGGCAGGCAACCTGAGTAGACATAAGGGACAGTCTTATCATGGGTTGCTTGCTTGTTTTAACTGTTTTCTGCCTGCGATGAACTTTTTTTCCTCTGCGGTGCACCTCTGCTATGTCTTGGAGCTGGCTGACAAAACCTCTATGAGCTATGAACCTAACAAACCTTTCCTCCCTTAACTTGTGGGTGTTGGGTATTTTGTTTCAAGAATGAAAAAAGTGACTAAGACAAAGACAAATATTTGTAATTAAATTTCAAACAAATTAGCATTATTTCTTTAACTTTTTTTCCCTCTGATTTTCTCTCTTTTCACCTTTTGGTCCTCCTAGTATAGGTGTATGTGTGTGTGTGTGTGTGTGCGTGTGCACGCGCGCACATGTGTGTTTGTGCACATGTGATTTTCTACTCAGTGAGTAGATGTGTGATGTTATCCTAAAGCTCATTTAGCCTCTGTTAGTTTTTCATCTACCATTTTTTCCCTATTCTTCAGATTGAAAAATTTTCTATTAACCTATGTATCTTTAAGAACACCGATTTGCTCTTCTGTTGATACAATTTTATTGTGCAGTCTAATAGAAAATTTTACTTCTCTTTTCCTTTTCTTGGTACTGGGAATTGAACTCAGGTCCTCATGCTTGCCAGGTAGGCACTGTGCTGCTGAGCTACATCCCCAGCCCTATTTTTTTTTTTTTTTTTTGTAGACAGGGTCTTACTATATAGCTCAGGCTGACCTTGAACTCACTATGTAGCCCAGGCTGTCTACAAACTCATGAGAGTCTTCCTGCCTCAGCCTCCCAAGTTCCAGGATCACGGGCATGCGCCATTATGCCTGGCACATTCAGAAAAATTTTCAATTTAGTTACTGTACTTTTCAATTCTAGAATTTACATTTGGGTTTTTTTTTATAACTTGTTTCTTTATTGACATTCCTTGTTTCTTAAACATCTTCATATTTTATTTTCATTCTTTGAACACAGTTTTCTTTAATTATTTGAATATATTTACAATAATTTCTTATGATTCTTTGTCTGCTCTGTCCAACATCTGGACCTGTTGAATTAGTTTCTATGGACTTGAGTTTACCTGAATATAAATCTTACTTTGTTTCTTTGAATTTCTCATAGTTTTTATATTGAAGACCAGGCTTTTTGAATAATATGGCAACTCTGTATTATGATTTTTTTCCTCCTCATTTTTAAAAAGAATGTACTTGGATTTGCCTAGTAGAATCTTTCTCTCCGGTGGGCTATAGGTCACCTACTCACATCTCCCTTAGATTTTTTTTTTTATTCTTTTAACATTTTTTTATCCAGATTAACTATAGTTCATCTTTGTACTGGCAAAGTTTAATGGTCAGCCAATAATTTCAGCAGAGACTCTGATCCAATACCTTGAGTCCATAAAGTTTCACTCACTCCTCTGCTGGCCTGTTTATGTTATGTGGCATGGGCACATTTAAAGTTCAGATAGTACTCAAGACTGTGTAGGCTTTTTGTTTTCCACAGGGTTCTCTTGGGTTGTGTGTGTGTGTGTGTGTGTGTGTGTGTGTGTGTGTGTTTGCACGTGTGTGCATGCTCACATATGGTTTTCTACTCAGTGAGCAGGTGAATGGAAAGGTAGACTAGCTCTTCTGTTGCTCTGTCATTCCAGGACCTTCTTGTTAATTTTCAACCTGCTTTTGTATTGTTGTTGTTGTCATTTGTTCTGGTACCAGGGATGGAACTTGGAACCTTGCGCTTGCTAGGCAGGCGGAGGCACCACTGAGGAAATACCCGCCCTCAGCCTGCTCTAGTTGCTTGCCTCCAAAGTGATCACAAACTCAGGCAAGCAGAGTGGCAGGTTTGCCTTTTCATTTCCTACCAACTTTCTTCTTTTGCTGTCAGTGCTTCCATGGCTTTGCTTTCTGCCTCAGGCCAGGGAAAATCCTTACTCTCCTCCAGCAATCTGCTTCCCAAATTCTAGTCAGTTTAACCTCCCCTAGCCAGATCTCTCTGCAAGCCAAGGAGACCTTTTATTTATGTCTTCTAGTGAGATGGACTGAAAACTGCCCCCAGGAAGTGAGATCATGCAATTATAGGGCTCATCTTGGCTTCCCCTGTCACAGGGGCTATAGTTTTGTACTACCTGTCTGGAAACACATTTTTGTTTTTTTCTGCCACGCTGGCAGCAAAACTGCTGTTTTCTTCTTGTTGTATTTTTCCCCCAGTCTCACCTTTTAAAGACTATCATTCTTAATAAGCAACCTGGTGGACTTAGACCCATTCAGACTTCTAAAGTTATTACCTGAGGCTCTACACATTCTTATAAATACCAATAGATGCTTCTCATTTTTTGCCTTATTCATTTTCCAGTGTTGTGAAGTTCTTAGAATTGATATTTCTGTTTATAGTGAATAAACTCTTCATAGAGCAAATTTTCCTTCAGGATGGGGATTTAGAAGGACTTGGGGAGGGAGGGATAGACAGATAGGATAGAGAAAGGTTAGAAGTGAGGTGAGAGGACATCACACAAAAGTCTAGGGAGCTGTTGAAGAGAAGAGGAGAAAATAGGACAAAATATTCCCAAGAACAGAACAAACTAACGCACTAGGGAGGCTACAGACTGCAATCATTTTCTTTTAAAACTAATGGCAACTGAGAGAAGGAAAAAGAGAAGAAAGGGAAAAGAAAGAAAATAAATTAGAATTAGGATAGGAGGGAGGAACAGGAACAAAAAGGGCTGTAGTGGAGATCAAGGTGGAAGAGAGTGAGAGAGAGAAAGAAAAGAAGATAAGAAAAAGATCAAAAAAGGAAAAAATTTAAGAAAAAGATAGATAAAAATATTTTTAAATGATTAAAGATAAGATAAAAATATTACTTTGAAAATAAAAAATACAAATAGAAATGGAGGGCCTCCTTCAGGGTCTGCCTCTGGTGACACAACAGACAGTGCGGGCAGGAGTGTGCAGGTCTAAGCTAAAGTCTCAGCAAGCCAGCAGCTGTCCCCTGAATTTCAGGACGATTTTTGGCTGCAAGGCCCAAGCTGAGCTCCTCGACCTCCTGCTGGGTTGAATTCTGCAAGGTTCTACTGCAGGTGCCAGCTGTTTTTCCCCTAAAGTTAGACCAGGTTCCAACGTGAGGCGCTGGTACCTCCGACTTACTATGGTGGTGTGACTTTATCACAGATTTTCTTTACTTTTCCAGTGGGATCCAATTTTCATCTAGGAGTCTCAGCGAGGCCTTCTTTCTCTTGTTCCCAGGGCGGTGGGGGAAAAGGGGAAGTGGCAGGAACACTGCTATATTGGTGCGCGGGGCTGGGCTCCTCTGTGGCCGGGTCAAAGGGGCGGGCCTCCCAGAGGGTAGCAAGCAGGGGCCGGGAGAAGCATGCTGGTTATTATGTTTATCTGGAGATTAAAATGAAGATATGTGTGAGTGCTGTGGGTCTGTAATGGGTCACCTTGGCCAGGCTGAACTACACGGCCTGAATTTCCCTTGCTGTTCGTTTCCAGTTAGGTTGGACCAGAAGAAAGAGTCTCATGGATGATTTGAATGGTGGAAATGAAGCGGCATTGAGTAGCTCACATACTTGGTCTGCTGGCTCTTCTTGCTGATGTGGGCTGTGGCCAGGACCACGAGAACTGCTCCAGGTTCTCCTCAATCTTCCTAAGTTTCTCTGACTCCTAGACCACGGGGCGAGGGGGAGAGTGTTTCCAGGACAAATGCCCTTGGTTTCTGTGACCAAGGTCAGAGGTGATAGGAACTGAGACGGGTTTTAGGCCGTCCTCATTGCCTCACCGGCTCCTGTTCGTACTTGGGAGTTGTAGTTTGTTCTTGCTCTTCCTGTTTTACATCCTGACCACTTGCCTTGAGAACTTCAAGGTCCAGCATCAGATGCAATCGTAGCTTTATGAGGACTGTTTAGTCAACAACCACAACTGCATAAGGTAAAATCTCTGTAATTCTCTGATGTAACTCTAACTGATGCAATAATTTATAAAAGTGTTTGCATTAAGTAGGTTGATTCTATTACATTATTTTTTGTTAACTTCGAAGTGGATTTTTGGAGTATTACAATTTTAAATTTTTATTAGTATATGCTTGCAGCACATAACAACTAAAATCATCATGGGAAGTTGGTATGTGTACCTAACAAATCTTTATTCTTGTTGTATCCCCTTGCTCTTTTATTTTACACATTTTGAAACTATATTGTTAGGTGCACACCACTTCATGAGCAGTGTAGCTTCTTGGTGGACTGTGTACTTTATCAATATGTACCAATTTTTATACTTCTTAATGTCTGTATACTACATGGATATTTGCCATTTTTATTAATAACTGACATAATATACAGGGTTTTGGTTTCATGACCAACAATAATACGATAATAGACAATATATAGCAGCTTTTGTAAGCATTATTATTATTTCTTCTTCCTCTTCCTCTTCCTCTTCCTCTTCCTCTTCCTCTTCTTCTTCTTCTGCAGTTGTGCGCAGGTTGTGTGTAGGTTGTTTGATCTCTTTGGGAGTAGAAGAGGAAAAGAAAAGGCTGAATTTTTCCAAGTTAATAAAGAATGCAGCTGCCTCTCTAGCCCTGCATAATGATGCTTACAGTTTCTTTTCCTGCAAACAAGGTGATGGAAACTCCAGGAAAAAGAGGACTCAGGCTTGGACAACCACCAGAAATCCTGCCAAAAGCAGCCTTTTAGGCAGCCAAGAGAATGTAACTGAAACATATTTCTTGTTGGATCTTGGCCTTTGTGCTTTTGAGGCCCAAATGAAACTAAGAAGGGAAAAATAAAACAAGGCCACACCTAATATACTGCAGCTAGAAGGTCAGGCTTACCTCTTCAGAGATCCCCTATGATTTGGCTCACGTGGGCCCACAGAGCTATGCTCACAGCAGTGATAATTCTTCACCCCTAGGGATGCCCGCAGGTCTTCCAAACTTGGATACATGTAAGGTTCTGGTCTCACCACCTCACTTTTCACACCTTTCCTCAGGTATGCCCTGTAATTGGGCCCATTTATGCTTTAGTAATTGTTCTTGTTCCAGCTGTGATGTTCACTGCTGACTGCTAATGTTCTCAGTGAGTACATGTGCGTGTGTGTGTGTGTGTGTGTGTGTGTCTGTCTGTCTGTCTGTCTTTGGAACCCGAAGCCAGCGTAGCTCTATTAACTGAGTGATTCTTTAAAATCCCTTGACCCTGAAAATCCCTGCTTTCACTTGCTGAAATGTTTCACTTCTCTTTGCCTTGCTGCCTGAAATTCACAAAATCATAAGGTGTCTTAGGGATTAATTGCTTCAAGCCCTTCATTCTACTGCAGCAGGAAGTGGGGCCTAGAGGAGACATTATTTGTCCCAAATCACACAACTACTGAGAGGCAAAGTGGGACTAGAACCTATTTCAAAGCAACAGTACTAGGAAGTAAGGTCTGATCATAGGATGGTACCAGGGGGAAGTCATCTGAGCTAGGACGTGGAATGTCATAGCATAATACTAGTAACGGGTTGATTTGGGCAGCTAAAATGAAAAATGAACTACAAGTGAAGAAAGTTACAAAAATATTTTTAATGGGAAAAAATGAGGAATGAAGGTGGGAGAAATTAGTTTCTAGGGGGAATGGTGGGTTGGCAGGTACCAAACACATCTGATTTTTGTTGCTCCAGCCCTCCCACACAACATACCCTAAAGAATAGACCCCCAACTATAACAGCAACACAGCGACAATGTCAACTCATATTTGAAGTGTTAAAATTCTTTCCATCTATCTTAACTTATAAGCTCATTCTATGAGAAGTTGCTATTACTATCATACCAGTTTAAGGAAAATAGAAGCAGAGACAAGGAAAATACGTAATGGATTCCCTGGGGGTGTGCTGGCTATTTCCGGGTGTCAGTAATCCTTCATTGTTTCTGTCATAAGCGGACCACAATTTTGCTCAGCTTTCTCTCCTACCATCCTCCCCTGGCCTCCCCACATTCATGTGCCTTGAGATGATGACCACACCCTCCAGGTTTTAGGGACAGGCTTGATTGGCTTAAGGATAATTTTATATCCTTGTCAGAATAGGCAGGTGATGCTATCAGGGCCATGGAGATGCAATGAAAAGCCATATGCAGTAGTAGCCTTTCAGGAAAGTCTTTCTTCAGTCTTCCGGGAAAGCAGTGGGAACAGCTTTTTTTGTTTTTTTGTTTTTTTCTCACTAGATGGGAATGTATAACCATGCTGATCCATTTGCTGCAGGACTAGAAGACAAGCCAGCTTCAGGATGAAGCTGACAGAAGATAACAAATCAGAGAGATAGAAAAAACAAACAAACAAACTGGAATGACCAGTAAGATCTCACCTTACCTTTGGACTTGTAGTTAAAGGAGCTAAACTTTCTGCTTTAGAGAGCATCTGGAGGGAAATTTCAATGGCCTGTATCTGAAAGCATCCTACTGCTGAGACAAGGAAGGGATGGACGTTATGGATCCAACTAAATTCAGCCAACCTTTAGAGAGAGTCACTGACTTTCTGTACATTTAAACACTTCTGCCCCAAACCGTACAATATAAAGAAGGTACAAAAATATTTCTTTTTCTCATAGAGCCTCCAAGATTCCATAAGAGCCAACATTCCTTTATGGCCTTTTAAAGGTGCCAACTTTGGCTCAGACTGTCTGTATTCAAATCCTGACTCCATCGATCCCTGGCATATGACACTTAGGTAAGTAACTAGCCTCTCTGGTTTCTCTTTGTGTGCATAATGGGAAAGTAATAATAATTTACAGAGTTTCGGGGTGTGGTGGTACACGCCTCTAATCCCAGCACTCGGGAGGCTGAGGCAGGAGGATCTGTGTGAGTTCAAGACCAGCCTGGACTACATAGTGAGTTCCAGGTCAGTCTCAACTACATAGTGAGACCTTGTCTCAAAAAAGAAAAAAGAAAAAAGAAACAAAACAAACAAAAAAAACTTACGAGTTGTTGAGAGGGTTAAATAAATTAATAAATGGAGAAAGTTTAGGGATGTGTCTATAGAGTAAAGGCTCAAAACATCTTTCTATTTTTATTGTAAAGAACAGAGAGACTAATTCAGAAGGACCTAGTTATCAATAATATAGTCTATTAATATGTTACTTGTTATGTGAGTTACTTTTCTCTCACTGCCCAAAAGTTAAAGGGGAAGGGATTTATTTGTCTTGCAGTTCGAAGAGGTTTCAGTCCATAGTCGGCTGGCTCCAAGGCAGGGATGACAAAAATGCATCACAGAGGAGGAACAACATGGTGCTCACAAGGTAGCAAAGGTAACCAGAGATTTTGACAGCATCTTTCTGCCCCTTTTTTCGAATTCAGACTACTGGGATTAGGGTGGTGCCAAACTAGTTGCTCACATGTACAGGTTTAGTAATCACCGAACGCCCTTAGCCCCAGCATCACACACTCCAGATTCAACTGCTTCTGACATAGAAAGTCCCACCTCGAGTGCAGACTAGTGCAACCACTATGGAAATCAATATGGAGATACCTCAAAGAGCTTGGACTGAAGGGTGGTGCCACTAGTTGCTCACATGTACAGGTTTAGTAATCACCGAACGCCCTTAGCCCCAGCATCACACACTCCAGATTCAACTGCTTCTGACATAGAAAGTCCCACCTCGAGTGCAGACTAGTGCAACCACTATGGAAAACAATATGGAGATACCTCAAAGAGCTTGGACTGGAGGTTCCATTTGACCCAGCCATCCCTCTGTTGGGTATCTTTCCAAGAGAACTAAAAGAATCATATCACAGAGAAGTATGTGCACCCATGTTTATAGCGGCACAGTTTGTAATAGCTAAATCTTGGAAACAACCTATTTGCCCATCCGTTGGAAACTGGATAAAGAAG
>NW_022900914.1:26587015-26591284 GCF_012274545.1 Fukomys damarensis
AAAAAAAAAAAAAAAAAAAAAAAAAGAAAGTCCCACCTCAACCACACAAGGCTTTGGGGGACATCTAAACACAAACCTAGCACTTGTCGATATGCCAAGCATCTGAATAAGTACTTTATATTTTTTTCTCTCTTTTTAATGATAACCCTCTGAAGTAGGGTTCATCCACTTATTTCTAGGCAAGGAAACTGATGTTTACAGAGGCAGGTGATGTGGTGAAAGTCGCACGGTCAGGATTTGAACACAGGTATAGCTCCAGGTCTTACCTTTCCACTTCTACCAGGCAGCTTCCTAGAGCACCTCCCAGTGGATCATCCTGCTGGGGGAGCAGTGGGTTTGAGGTCAGGAACAACCTTCAGCAAAAACTAAGAAAAAGTACAAAACAGCAGGGAGTTCTGGTGCACAGTTGGAATCACAGCACCCTAGAGGCTGAGGCAGGAGAATTGCCACAAGGGCAAGGCTAGTTTGACTATACAGTGAGATCCAGGTCAGCCTGGAATATGTACCAAGACCCTGCCTCAGAAAACAGATAAACAAACAAGGAAGGAAGGAAAGAAAGAAAGAAAGAAAGAAAGAAAGAAAGAAAGAAAGAAAGAAAGAAAGAAAGCAAGCCACAGAAAAGAATCACAAGTGTTTGGGAATGTCAGAGAAAGGCTGAGGCCCGTTTTGAAGTTATTCCTTGAACTCTGTTCCCTTTTGCCAATGGACAAAATTGCAATGGGTGGCTTAGTATTTTACAGGTCTCAGAAGACAGAATGCATTAGAGATTCTTTCAGCCTTGAAGAAGCACAGAGGAAGAGAAGGGTAGAATTAGAAATTCAAGTGGCATCTAATGAAATCACATTTGAGTGTAGTTATTAACCCCAAGTTGGCTCGTTCCTTTAAATCCTGAGCCTGTCTCAAGTGTGCTATTCATTAAGTGCCAGAAATTATTGATCTTTCCTTTGATATGCCTAGTTCATGTCTCCACCACTGAAAAGGAAAGAAGCAATAAATGCTGAATAAGACATTTCTCTAATGAAGACCAATAGTGAACGCATTTTAAAGAAGGGGAAGAAATAATGAGCATCTTTTTTGAAAAATGGAGACCTGCTGCAGGAAGAAAACAGGTTGCTTTGGAGTAGATGCTAGGGACTTTTTTTTTAACTAGTTAAATTCCCCCAGGCACATTCACTCAAATAACGAAATAAGAATAGTGCCTGCGATAATTTAGAAAAGCCATAAAATGCCTTTCTAGTTAGAGTAGGTTGTTACAAAACATTCAAGATAGAGAACTTCACTGGATGACCCTGACATATCTGCATTAAACAAATCTGTGCCTTAAATGTTCTATTGATAGAGTAATTAAAGAGTGTGTGGGCCGGGCAAGGCTGTGCCTGCCTATTATTGTAGCATTCTGGGAGGCTGAGGCAGAAGGATCTCAAGTCTGACCCCACCTTGGCAAGACTTTGTTTCAAAATAAAAAATAAAAAAGGGCTGGGAATGCAGCTCAGTATGAGGGTCCTGCATTTGATTCCTGCCCTTCCCCCGCCCCTGCAAAATCATTCTTTGCAGAGACATTACTTAGTAAAGAATCTGATCAAAGCTTTTTCTTAAGAATACTACTGTAACTCTTTGCAAGTTCTTTAGTAAAGTCTGGCTTTCGTCCTTGGGCAATAGACCACCACTAGTTAAGGTAATTATTCAAATACAAGATAATGGTCCAGGCTAAATCAACAGAGTTTGGGATGGGATGGCAGAGGCCAAGTCGTGGACTTCACTACCAGAGGCAAAGTGAATGAGGTTCCTGAATAGGTCACTGGCCAGATTGTAATAATGATCTGATCTACGGAGATCTTTAAAGTTGGCAAATTCCTGATTTGCTGTGGTTTAAAAAAATGAATCTGTGGAATAAGAGCTTAATCGGCATTATCCCCGAAGTGAATTACAGAATCTCAGAATCTCAACCAATTTTTAGACCTGGTCACAACGCAGAGCACTTTTTTCCTTTCTCTTTCTCACTCCCGCCCCACCTCCCCACCCCCCCGCTAGGGATATAAATTCACAATAATCCCTAGCATCTACTCTGTGAAGCTAAGCAAGAGCCCTGCCACTGAGCTATATCCCCAGACCAATGCAGAGCTCTTGGATTGAAGGAGTGGTCATTAATCCTGAGAAGCTGTTTACTCCAAATTCTAAAAGAACATACTGTGAATCTTCCTCATCTTTGCCAAGAGATCTAGTTTCTTGGAGCCCAGAACCATAGTGACATTGAGACTTATAAGAAACAGGTATTAAGTGGAATTTTAACCCAAGGCACACATGGTAGTGCCCATGAAACCCGAGATGCTTGTCCCATAGTTAGTTCGCCATGACCTAAGATTACAGGCAGAATGAGACACAATGAGCACCCTCACATTGATGCTGTAACTCAGATAGGGGCTATGATAACAGGAAGGGCTACTATGAGTTCTTGGAGCTTCCCTTAATTAGCAACAGAACTACAGAAAAGTATTATTACCTCAGGCACCTATCGTTGCCTGGCCATATACTATAAAATTATTTTTGTATATGATCTGTGTCCTTCCTTAGGAGGTATTCTCCTTGAAAGAAGGCATTTTCTCTTGACTGCCTGTTCACCCTTGTGCCTAGAACAATGATTGTCACATATTAAGTGCTTAATAAATATTTATTGACTAGCTAGGTAAATAAATTTCCAGGGGAAACTTCAGAGATCGATGTGATCTCAAAGATTCAAAAGATGAAAATAGGACCATTCCTACTATATTTCTCTCTCAGTTTCCATTTAAACTAGTAAACATAATGGCTGAGTATTGCATTAGGAGAGTGGACCATCATGAACGTAATCAACTGGCATATCTAACTGCAACATTTATACCCAAAACAGTGTTTTTTTGTTTGTGTTTTGTTGTCTCTTCGCTTTTGTGATGGTTGGGATTGAACCCAGGGCCTCAGACATGCTAGTCAAGTGTTCTACCACTGACCTACAGCCCTAGCCTCCCAAATACAGTTTTTTTTTTTACTGGAATAAAACCAGTACAACTGGCACTTGTAACACAGTTAATGATGTTAAATGCTTTTATTTTTCCCCAGCCCAATAAATATCAGTACCTAAGAAAGGCTGCTTTCACTTGTCAAGGACAATAGCACAGTTTCATGGACCTGCGACAGCTACACACCAACTATGTCACAGCACCATATTCGCTCTACTAGATCTCAATCTACATCTCATTATAGTGTGTCTCCCACTTACGAACAAGTTCTGAATGGGAAAACGTTGGTTAGATTCATTCTTAAGTCCAATAAAGTGAGTTTTAAACACCTTTGACACAAATATACAATGCATATTGCTTTGTGGTTCTTAGCAGTCCCCTCCACATCACCACTGCCTTCCCCCCTTACTCCTGGGCTCAGATTGGACCCTGTACCACTGTACATTATAGCACTGTATAGTAAGCACCCAGCAGCCCCCAGCACTGTGACAACAATGTCTGGCAGACGCATAAAGCTACTTCCATGACTTGTTTGCCTCTTCAAATGTTTGTAATGCAAGGTCTGTTTGCATCTTTGAAAGTTCACAGCTCAAGGGTTCAGACGAGATCGGGCACATTCCGGGTGGTATGGCTGTAGACAACAACTCAAATGTTCATAAGTCAGGCACTTACTGTGTCTCCTAGGACATTATTTTGTTTTGTTCCATTGATAAAATCATGCTTACAAAGCTGTGCACCCATTAACTATCTCTTCATGTCAAATTACCCCAAAATTTAGTGACTTGAACACAATTATTTATTTCTCATGATGTTTGTGGGTCAAAAATTTAGACAGGGAAAAGGAGGGAAGGCTTACGTCTTGGTATGTCTTGTATCTAGATGCCCCCGCCATGGTAACAGGTGGAGCTTTTGGAGGTGGCTGGATCTAAAGTGATTCTGGGATTAAGGGTGTGGCCCTGGGATTATGGGTACATGATTACTAAATTAGTCCACTGATGGTTTAGTATAGTTCTGGTTGTGGATAGTAGGAAAGCCCACCATGGGTGTCAGTGGCACCACCCAAAAGGCACATAGCCTGGAAGGGTTGAAAGGGAGAAGCAGGCTGCTGCTTCCTGCTTTGCTGTCTCCTGCCTGTTGGTCACCAACTATTTCTCCGATGTGATGTCCCCCATGCTACCCTGCCTTAGAGTCAGCTGACTGTGGACTGAAACCTCTACAAACTGTGAGGCAAAATAGGCCTTTCCTCCTTTACTTATTTAATTAATTATTATTAAAT
>NW_022900914.1:26591486-26600596 GCF_012274545.1 Fukomys damarensis
TTTAGTACTGGGGACCAAACTCGAGCCCTTGTGCTTAGTGAGGCAGGCAGTAAAACCACTGAGCCAAATCCCTGGCAGCCTTTTTTCCTTTAACTTGTGAGTGTCAGGTATTTTGTCCCAGCAATGAAGAAAAGTAACTAAGACACCTCTATTCCTTGATAAAACGTGGCCTCATGCTGGAAGGTCCGGCTGAAAGATGCCAAGGCTGGGCGTCCCTCATGTCTAATTATGAAGCTCGTTGTGGGCTGTCTGGGCCCTACCCAGATGCATGTGGTGTGGGTGGGGGGGTCAGTTTTAGTCATGGGAATCATGTAGTATCATTTTGTTGTACAATAGCTCCCCCTTATATGTGGTTTTACTTTCTCCAGTTTCAGTTACCCTCAGTCAAGCATGGACTGAAATATTAAGCGAAAACTTCTAAAATAAACAATTAAGTTTTTAACGTGTGCTATTTTGAGTAGCATGATAAACTCTCACATCATTTTGCTGTATCCCACCTGGGACATGAATTATCTTTGCCCAGAGTACCCATGTTGTATATGCTACCTGCGCATTAGGCTTGGTTATCAGATTCACTGTTCAGGGTATTACAATGCCTATGTTCAATTAACCTTTATTTCATCTAATAATGGTCCCAATGCATAAGAGGTGTGATGCTGGCAAGTAGAATGTGCCAAAGAGAAGCTGAAAAGTTTAATAAATTTCTGTTAATTGAAAAAGTGAAAGTACAGTAAGATTATTTTGAGAGATCACATTCTCATAACTTTTATTACAGTATGTTATTATAATTATATCTAATTTATAAATTAATCTTTATCATAGCTATGTATGTATAGAGAAAAAACCAGTATATATAGCGTTCTGTACTAGCTATGGCTTCAGGTATCCACTAAAAATCTTAGAACGTACCCCCTCAGGATAAGAAGGGGTGCTATTGTACTCATTGGTTGGAGCAATCACACGCTTCCATGAAGATTAAAGAGAGGAAAACCAGATCCCTACACTAAGAGATGAGTAATTACAGAATACAGATCTCATCAAGGTACACTTCTGCTTCAAACAGCAGTTGGTTATGGCCCTATAGATGCAGGTCCTCCTGAGGACCAGGGTCCTTTAATGTCCAAAGAGGTGAAGAGAAGCCACAGGGACAGGAAGCAGATGGTGAAAGGAAACAGTGGGCTGAGATGTGACTGGAAGCTGTTGGGGGAAAGATAACTCATGGAGCCGCTGAGGCCAAGTGAAGGGTAGGGACCCAAGTCTGCAGGGACAATGAGCTACTGAGTGTTTTAAGCACAGGAGTGGGTTGATATATATTTTAGGAAAATTGTTCGCACTACGCTAAGGAAAATGGGTTAGAGGGGGACAAAATGGGTGTGTGGAGGGACTTGGGGAACATTGACAAGGAGAAATGGAGCCAGCAAAGGTCCTAAATGCCAAAAAAACTAAACAAAAAAACGGCTGGGGATTTAGCTCAGTGGTTCAGCAGCCTGCCTTGTAAGCACAAGAACTCAAGTTCAATCCCAGGTACCAAGCAAAACAAAACAAAAAACCCCAAATGCACTGAACCAAAGCTTGAGACTGAATGTTAAGAAATTACTGTTAAGGACCGGGGATTTAGCTCAGTGGTTCTGCTACCTGCCTCAAAAGCGCAAGGTCCTGAGTTCAATCCCGAGTACCCGCCCCCAAAATTACTGTTAAGTCTGTCTTTAGATGCATGAGATGCTGGTAAGTAACTTTAGAAGCGATTTAGATGTGTTAGCTTCTGGGAGACTACTTTAGAAGGGGCATCCTGGCTTTCTCCTGCCCTGGCCTTTATCTGAGACCCACCTAAACTGCTGAAGAGAATAGCCAACACCAAGAAGCTTCTACAAATTACTAAGGTTTTTTGGTGTATGTTACCTCATTTTATTTTCCCACAGTCTTATGAGAGAATTATAATTACCCTAATTAAAAGTCATTCCATTTACTGCTTCCTGTAGCAACAGCACTTCCTTGGCTCAGTGATTCTGTCCTCTATGTGCTCCTCCTCCTCCTTCATTGCTCCTTCTTAGGAGCTTGAACTTTCGAGGCAGTTGGCGGCACCACTAAGCTAAATCCCGTGTCCCAGTGTTGCGTAAATTTTGGAAACCAGGAAAAACTCTTTTTTTAAAAAAACAAATTTTACCCGGTTACCATGGCCTGCCTTCCAGGGAAGACCTGCAGAACGATTTCATTCCATTGTAGTGCAAACAACTGTGGCAGCTCTCACAGTAACGCAAAGGAAACAGTTAAGTATAATCACATAATCAACCTCTGTGTGCAGAGTTTTTTAAGACTTCAGTAAAGAATCCAGAGCAGGGAAGGAGTGTGCATGGGTGTTTGGGGGCTGGGGTGAGGGGGGTTAGCTACTGAGAGATAAGCAGAAGAGGCTGGCTATACCCAAGGCAGATTTCATTGACGCATGAGTTTCACAATTTTTCTTTATGCAGGATCTGTTTATTTTTACATTTGTTCAGGAAAAAAAAATCCACAATTTTAGTGCAAATGTACATTATGCTCATTCAGGGTAGCTGGTACCATCCCCTATCCTAGTAGCACATGTGCACCTCTCAAGAGTTTTCCATGGAAATGCTCTTCTCTGGAAGATATAGGCAACCTAACATCTACCATCTAAATGTTTCAGGTTTCAGCTACCTCTTCTTTAGGGTGTTGGTCGTGTGAGTGGACACATGGGTTACCATGCTGGACTAGTGTGAAAATTGTTCAAGTTGGACCTTTAGGAATGGTGCACCCAGGAATGGGTGGGGTTGTCATCAATCGCTTGTACCTGATGGGCAGGAAAGTCCCAAGCTAGAGTCCCCAGAACAGAACAGAGATGTAAGCGAGTGTCTTAGTTACTTTCCTGTCCGTGGACACAATAGCTGACACTCACAGCTCAAAGGAGAAGATTATCTTGGCTTACAGTTTATAGAGGATTCAGTCCATAGCTAGCTGATTCCAAGGTGGGGAGAACATGGTGGAAAGGGTCATGGCAACCAGAAAGCAGAAGAGAGAAGAGAGGAGCTGGGGAGAAAGATACATCCTACCAGATGGCATTCTCAGTGACCCACCGAGTAGGCTACGCCTCCTAACTGTAAGTAAGCTTGAGTGATCCCATGACTGAATCACATCCCAAAAGTCACATCTGAACATACGAGGTTTCTGGGGAGATGTTCTAGATTTAAACCCTAACAGTAAGTATGATCCTTTCTTCCATACCATTCTTACCATACGAATAGTAAAGGAAGCTTTTGAAGACTGGAAGCTCATAACTCAGCCTAGCATCACAGCACAGGCAGCAGGACTGTCCTTGGGCAATGAGGGTGAAGAAAGCCCCATCTGAGGGCTGGAAGGTGGCTAAGTTTCCATCTGTGTATAATCGGCTGTGTCATCTGCCATGCCTATGAGGCTATTTCTATCGGTCACTGTCATCTGCACAGTCAGGTTTCTATTACATGAAGTGTTCCTTTTCTGGGGGCCATCTATGCCCCTGCAGGATATTAAATCCACAAAGCTATCTATACAATGGGGTTCTGAGTAATTAACTGAAGGTGGCCCTTAATTGGATTCCACTAACTTTGTACTTAATTGGATTCCACTAACTTTGTACTTATTAAGCACCCACTATGCGCATATTATAAGCCAGAGAAGCAGAACACTCCTCACCCTCAAGGGTACAGCATAATCCTATTGGCAGTTGTCAGGCTCAACTGGCAACTCCTCTCCCCAAGATCAGTTTCTCCATATAGCCTCTCTCCCCCATGACCCATCCACAGCTCCTGGACTGGAGAAAGAGTTTCTCTGAAGCTCTAGAGGGTCTCAGGTTCATCCTGGCTGTTGGTCTACTTCTTGCCCAAGTCCATTCTAATAACCAGATGCTGTGGCTGTCTTTGTGTCTCAGCACTGCCTGCCTCAACTGTCACCTCATGTCTATAGGATAAGCTCCAATTTTCCCTGGTCAGGGCGACATTATCTCTCCATACTACTCTGGCATGAACTCAATAGCCCCATATTACATCCTGGGACTCCAGGGTCAACTTGGCCCAACCCTATTTGTCACACTCTTGCTCTGCCTGTAGGCTGAATTCCCGACATTTGTAGTAAGGTCTATACCCACAGAGTATGTGCCTGCTTTCCTGTCCCCAGTTCCAGTGAACAGACCTAATTCTAGAATGTCAGTCCTATCTCATTTCAGATAATCACAGATGCACAGCTATTTTTTGACTATGTTATAAGGCAGAAAGATAATAAAAATAAATGCAAAACAGAGTACATATAAGTGTGCAGTGCAGAGACACACAGTAAATACCACTGAATAAATTCAAAATGGGAAGACAGTAGGAACTGCTGGCCTTGACTGTATGTTATGGTAGAAGAGTGCATCAACCATTCATGAGGGCACATTGTTTGTCATGATGTAGTAGTAAGGAAAGAAAAAGGGGAGGAAGAACAGAAAAAGCCAAGGTACTAAAGCTAAAGAACAAAAACCAAAGTGGCTGGCAAGCTGTGCACTAAATTCTAAACAAATGAAAGAAATAACTTCACCACTGGATGGAAGAATTTTGGGCTCACGGACATCTTAAACACAAAATCACAATCAAATTCATCAGCCTTCTTCTAAGTTTTCTCATTTGCTTATACCATCCAGCCATCCAGACCAGAAATCTACTAAAGGATAAGAATCCAAAGATTGAGCATGGAATAGAACACATTATCACAAAGCAGGTAGCTAATCTTGCAGAGTCTAGGCTCTCAGGGATAAAGTTCCAACAGGTCACAGATAATGCTGTTTTTGAATGCAGCTTCTTAAAGTTGCTAAGCAGTGCCGGCATTATCAGGTAGGACTAGCCAGTGGTAGATTCTGCTGCGTACCTAGACTATGCCCCTCTGAGTCCATAGTACTGGCTGATTCTGTCGTGTGCATGAGACGTGGAGGGGCTGCCATGGTCCCCCGCAGGCCTGTACTGTTCTAAGCAGCCTAGACATATGGTCAGAGTATGTCAGTAGAATTCATTCTACTGTCTCCTTCTTCTACAGACCCTATATCCAACTGATCACCAAGTCATTTCTTCACCAGTCTTTTCGTTTCTCATTGTACCTTCCTTTCCATTGAAGTTTTACTTAGTTCAGCCTTAATCTGTTTAAATTTCATGTCATTGCATCTTTATGTCCTTACCCTTCTCTGGTGCCTCTGCCATCACAGTGTTTGGTTTGAAGCTCTCATCTGGTTTTGTTGTTGGTTATTGTTGCTTTGTAGTTTTGGTACTGGGGATTGAACTTGGGGCCTTGCAGTTTTAAGGCAGGTGGCAGCACCACGGAGCTAAATCCCCAGCCTTCTCATCTGTTAGTTTGTCTTCCTCTCTTGGACTGTGAGAGCTGGAGAGTAGTTCCTATATCTTATTTCTGTTTGTATGTCCATGAATTATTACTATCTTGACATGCAGTAGGTATTTAATAAGTGAAAGCAAAGACCTGTCTTTCTTCACAAATGATATCATTATCTTCACATCATCTCTATATGTGAAAAAATGGCGTGTGTTTTAAACTCACAACTCCCTGAAACCAGTGATCCCAAGCATTTGACTTTAGCCCATCAATGATCCTGGATGGTAATGGTGGAGCATTTCTGCTATAGGACAGGGTTTATAAAACTTTTTTTTCTTTCTCTTTAGCCCTATTTCAGCCTGTCCTGTTTATCAAATAATTGAGCATTCGGTTTTATAACTCATGAGTTCTTGAATTTTCATTTTCTGGGGAAATGTGGAGAACATATTTGCAAATGGAAAATAATTTGCCTGTGTTCTTTTCTCCCCTTTTGGCACATGAAGAAACTAACTGTTCTGACAAACTCAGTATCTCTTGCTTTGCTGTCTGCCTTGCCCAGTATTTATCTTCAGCAATTTCACTGCAGTTTTTTTTTTTTGCACAAAAATACATTTCTTCACATTTAAGAGGCACAAATTATTGCTCCCACTTTCAAAAGAGATGTGGTGTTTCCAGATTTAGAAAGACATTTCCAGCTGCCAAGCTCTGTCAGACCCTGCCTTGGCATAACAAGGAATGTTTCTGGTTTTTTGTTTTTTTCTGGGAGGGGTAAAGAAAAAAAGAAGTAAAGCCCCAAAATTATTTAAGTATCTTTCAGTTTAGTTTTGAGGCCAATAAGTCAGAAATATAAAAATCCAGAGAAAAGAGTATGAGTTGAGGACTTGGACTCAAATACCAAATGCTGTGTGTGTTTCACATAGGTTGGGTGAGCCTGTTTCCTTGTAAGTGTAATGAGAAGGTTGAGCTTTATGGTCTTTTGAGTACATCCTGGTTCTAAAGTTCTATAATTCAAGTATTATTCTGTTGTTACCTAATTTTGGATATGTGTATGCTCTCTGCAAGCACAGCAGACTATATTTTATTGCACTGCAATGGCCACTGACAATGGGAATATATTATTAGACAATTTTTGACTCTGATGAGGCCATGATTACAAATGATCGATAATAAGGCAGGAAATAAAGTCTTTAGATTTGGGAAAGGCTTCCTCTTCTCTCTTGGAACCTAACTGATTACTCGTGAAAGATGTTTGGTTTGGGATATATCTAGTAGCTATCACACATAAAATGTCCCTGCCTGGTGATCATAATTCCATGACATTTCTAGATTTGGGTACGTGAATGTTTCCCGAAAGATTTTTAACACTCGATGACAGAAGCACTCCAAGGTGACATAGCTGTGGGGAGCAAGGTGTTCTTAGCCTCCTTGTACTCTCAGGTACCACGCTGTCTTAGCTCACTTTCTCATCACTGGGACAGAATACCTGACACCTGCATTTTAAAGGAGAGGTTTATTTTGGCTCATGTTTGTAGTCCACAGTCAGCTGGCTCCAAGGCAAGGCATGGTGGAAGGGGCGAGAGGGAGGAAAGCTGCTCACATTGTGGTGGCCAAGAAGAGCAGAGAAAAGAGAGGAATTGGGGAGGGAAATAGTATACTCTTCCAGATCATGTCCCAATGACCTGCCTCTACTACCAGGCCCTACTTCCTAAAAGCAAGCCAACTATACTGCCCCCGTGATCCAATCACCTTCCAAAAGCCGTGTCCATGAATGCATGGGGGATGTTCTTGATCTAAACCACAACAACTGCCAAACTCACAGTGAAGGTCAGACTTGGTGGTTCTTCGTGCACGTGGCCAGCTAGCGTCAGGCCACTGGCTTTGGTGCAAGGTGGGCACACTAACTTTGACTCTTTCTGCCATGGGCCTCAGCCACCATATGGACTCCCCGTTCTCAACAGTTCTACAGTAAAGACACACTGCAACAATGGTGGTGGAAAATGGTTCTTGGAGACGGTATGGATTTTTAAAATAATCTGGGTAAGCCCCCATGGGCTTCTTGAATGTGCCCCAGGCAAGAAACCTCAGAACAGGAAAATGAATTTCTTATCCTTTGAATGGAGGTGCAGCATTTTAATGATATGATTATGGACGTAGATGTCATATTATTTTGAGCCTTAACTGAGTGTACTAGACGTTTCATTTATGTTTTTTAGTTTCTCCCACAAATAACACTTAATCAATGCAAACTCAGAATAAAGGAATTTTGTTGGCCCTCAGCTGTTTGTCTTGATTCATCCTCAAAGCGAGGTTGGTGTTTAATGACATTGAAGGGTACATAAAAATAGGGCCATTTCTTCATTTGTTTTTTAAAGTTGTAGGTGCTTATTTTTATTTTATTTTATTTTATTTTTTTTGCTGTACTGGGGACCAAACTTAGGACCTTGTGCTTGCAAAGCAGGCTTGGTGCCACTGAGCTAAATCCCCAGCCCTGTAGGTCTTTATTTTATAAAAATGGTTATATTTACCCTCTTTCGCTGGACCTAAAGGAGTTTGTGCCTACACATTCCTTTCTATGGAAAACCATTTAGCCACGGTATAGTTTTATCACAATTTATTCAATCATTCCATTCCTGGTGGTCTTTCTTTTGCCATTTCTTCATTAGGAGGTTTTGATTTTTGTTTCTGAGTACATGGCAAGTAATCTGCAACCTCTTTTTTTCTCTTTCTGTTCTTCCTTTCCATACTCTAGTCTTTCTCCTCTTTATGATCTTATTATTATAACCTTAAAAACTATGATCAAAGGAAAGAAAGTTGGGGTTGAAAGTGACTAATCAATCTCTACATCAAACCTGGGAAACCTTCCTTTGCATGTCCCCCTACGAACATACCTTGAGCTCTCAGAGGTGAAAACTCCAAGACACACCAAATTTTGGTCTAATAAAGTATTCAGAGGGCTGAGTTATTTGAACTCAGGTGCACGGGCAACTTTACAAAGGGCTTCCCAAGTGCAGACTTTTTTCTTCTGACTTACCTACTGCTGTACAATAAACTATTATAAAATTAGTGACTTGGAAATGATAGCCATTATATTTAACTGTTTTGGATGTCAGGCATTCAGCAGATCTCAGTCAGCCGGTTATTCTGCTCCACACGGTATCACCTGGAATTGTTCAGTGGTATTCAGTTGCTGCTACTGGTCTGGTCTGGAGGGTCTAGAATGTATTTTTTTCACATTTCTGGCACTTTCATGGGAATGTCTCCAGCTGGAAGGCTAGCTTGGCTGGTTCTCTTTCTGTTCAGGTAGTTTTATGGCTTCTGTATGTGATCTCTCCAAAGGAACAACGAAGTGCCGTCCCCTACTCCCCGTGCAAGCAATCTATAACTGAGCTACATCTCCAGACTAGTGAGACAGGATCTCACTAAACTGCCCGACTGGGCTCAAACTACAGTACAGTACTCCTGCGTCTGCCTCTCCTGTAGCTGGGATTAGAGTCATGAATCACCATCTCCAGTTTGTCTGTTCGTTTAAAAGCTAGCCACAGAGCTAACATAGCTTTCTTTGACTGTACTCCACGAGGGTAGTTCAAAATCAAGGGGAGGGGAAATGGAACCCCCTTCTGCATGGGGTAAGTGTTAAATAATTTGCAGCCACCTTTAACCCAGTATAGAGGTACACAGATACACATAACTGGGACTGCCCTCTACCAGAAATCGAGTGAGGGAGGGACTATCATTCTTTTTTTTTTTTTTTTTTTTGTACTTGGGAT
>NW_022900914.1:26600836-26626073 GCF_012274545.1 Fukomys damarensis
TTTTTTTTTTTTTTTTTTTGGTACTGGGGATCAAACTCTGGTCCTTGCGCTTGCCAGGTGGGAGGGGAACTATCATTCTATATGCCAGTAGTGGCAAACCTATGACACAAGTGCTGCAATAGGCTGTTCCCATCACTGAAAACTCTAAAAGGTTCTCCATCACTGCATCTGTGAAGATACCCAGTACAGAAACATGTGACTCCACAGACTGAAAACTGACTACCCTGGTGGCATAAAGCAGAGGCTGTGTGCCACTGGATACTACTTCTACTAGCTAAAGAGAGTAAGAAGTTTTAGTGTAACCCCTGGTAAGAGGCTGCTGGATGGTTTTCATGTTGATCCTTGAATGGTGTTTCCTCCTCTCAGCAGAGGCAGAGAGGCCACTGGGTCCCGAGTCTGAAGCATCCTTCAATGTGACTTTGACTCTTGCATTTTATACTGCTAAATTCTACCAAAGTCTTGAGGAAAAATTTACCTAAGTACTCCCAAGTACAGCATGGCAGATACACTATACATTATCTTGGGTCCTGCCATTAACTGTAAGTTCCATGTGCTAGCCTCATTTCACAAATGAGGGAACAGTAGCCGAGAAAGTGTAAGGAGGTTACACAGGAAGGGAAACATGATTTTGAGCTATGTCCTACTTGGCTCCAACACTTCTTTCCACTACCCCATGTGATCTTTGTAAAATCAGAGAAGCTTAAAAAATGTCCTTTGTGTACTGCCTCAGAAGCACCCAATCCAATGAAGACAGAATGAACAGCCAGTGAGAAGATCCATAGCTCCATATTGTACTCCTTGTGTCCCAGTCAAATTGACATAAAGATAATCAACAAAACCTGCCATGTTCGAAACACCATCCACAAAACTCCAGGGCAGTGGTGGTGAATCCATGGCACGTGTGCATCAGTGAGCATGCACAGCCCTCTCTGTCAGCACAGGAGTCAAATGTATGAGTTGTATTTTTCCAAACTAAAACCTCAATACTCAGGTTTAACGAAGTTTGGGCACTCGATCTCTAAAAGGTTCGCCATCCTTGGTCTAAGGTCTTGTTTCTCCAGGTGCGATGCCTCTTGCAGTTCTAACTGCTATAATTGGATGCGAATACAACTTATTTCATTTTAACCTTCCTTTGAGAACCAGGGACAGAAATATTTTCTTAGGACAACAAAAATGTACCTGGAATGTCATACGAAGAGTGCGAAGTTCATCTTCCCTCTCCTGTCTGTGCGCAGCAGTCTTCCTGGTTCTGTACAGTGGTGAAAGCAGCAACCATTGAGTCAGAGAGAGGCAGACATTTCTGGGTATATGGAACCCAAGAGCTGAAGCTTGCTGCGTTTCTTGGAAACCAGCTAAGGCAGAGCGATGTCTGGAAGGGTAGATGAGATGGCACTCCTAGGGTGGGTGGGAAATATCATACAGCCAGGGAGTCCAGCATCTGCATAAGCCACACCGTGTACAGGAAGCATTTTTCATTCAAGTCCAAGGGGTAAGAAGGGATGCCCATATAAACTTGGATACACGTCCAGTAAAAAACCAGAGGTTAGGTGACCCAACTCACATGTTAGCTGACTCTAGTCCTAAAGCCTGCTCCTCTTCACACAAGCAAACACCTGTCCCTCCACTTTTTCTGAGATTCCCTTGGCCTCTCCGGCCTTCTCACTTCTCTCACCTCAGTTTCTGTTCCTGTCTTTCTCCCAGGGAAGTCCTTCCGGGTGGTTCGGCTCAGCCCTTCTGGTTCTGCAGAGTCAGCAGGCACGCATCCGGCTGAGGGTTTCTCTGCACATGCGCCCTAGCACAGGCACCCTTGAGGAAGGCTTTCAGTATTTTCCTCAAGGGCCACCGTGGTTGGTAGTATTAACTGATCACTTTCACTCTGTGGGTGTTTACTGTTTACCTAGTCATGGTGAATAAATCAATCACATATTTCTCCATTTTAACTTCTCGAAGATGACCAGGTCCCACAGTAAGTACGTATTGTTGACCATCCTTATAGTGTTCATAATGCCAGATTTGCTTTTCAATTCTTATTCTCTTCATAATAAATGTGAGCAAAGCTTTCTAGTATTGTATTATTATTTGATATTGTGTCTCTTGAACTTTTTCCCACCTGCTAAGATTTGGGGATTGGAGCCAGGGCCTCAGTAATGCTAGGCAAATGCTCCACCGTTGGGCCCCGTCTCCCCCTCTGATATTATATCTCAAACAGCTATTTTTATATTTCTAATAAACAAGAATTAATGGATGATTTTGAAAGCATTTCTCACCAAAATTGACTTGAAGGTTGTTAAAAACCCCAACCGTGGAGAAAGTGACAGTGCTGCCACGAAATACATAGGCCCAGATCATTTATTGAGTTACTGATTTTAAATCCTCAAGTACAAAATTATTCTGTTGCTGTTTAACCCAGGGCATAAAGAGAAAAACCCTTCTTTATGAGGCCAACATGTCCTTGGCACCAACACTTCCCAGAGATCATGTATATGTTACCACTCATCCGCGGAATTGTCCACACACCCACTCCCACATCATACAAATACATACACCACACATATATACCACATACTACTCACACACCCACGTAGTCCACACACCATGCTGTCCACAATTACAAACGTGCTTCATACACATAAACCACCCAGGCATCACATACAAATATACTCACACTATGTCTGTACCCACGCAGGTACACATACCACTGTGCAGATACAAACACATCCACACCCATACATGCAGTGTACACCTCACAGGTACCTGTACACATAGAGATATCTCCCACAATCTTCTAGCCTTTAAATATGATGTAAATGTCCTAATCAAAACTTTAATAAATAGAATCCAGCAGTCTGTGAAAAAATACACTATGACAAGGTGAAACTCATTTCAAGGTGATTCAATGTTAGAAAAAGCTATTAGTATAATTCACCATATGAATAGTCAAAGAAAAATAAAGCTTTATTACCTTCCAGGATATAGAAAAGGAGTGTAATAAATTTGAACATTGATTCATAGTAAAATATTAGCAAAAGCTAACATTTATTTTGCATTTATTATGTACTGGGCATTGTCTCACAAGCTTTGTATGCATTTTCTCATTTAGTCCTCATCATCACCCAACAAGGGAGGTACCATTGTCTTCATTTAATGGATGAAGACACCAAACCTGCAAGGGTAAGAGTCTTGCCACAAGTCACATACCTAGGAAGTGGGTCACACATCTAAGAAGTGGATCACAAAAAGCTATTTAGTGATATTTCCTTATGACTGTGCCAAAATAGGAATATAATAATACTCCTATAATAGAAATACTTATTCCAAGTCATCATGACTAACAGGAAAACATCATGAGTAACAGAAAAACATTGAACATGTTTCCACTAAAATCAGAAATAAAACAAGAATGTCCACTATTGCTGCTATTAGTTAACATTTTTAATGAAGAAGCTAATGCAGTTAGATAAGAAAACCAATAAAAGGTATAAATATTTTAAGAAAGGAAGCAAAATTATATTACTGCATGTGGTGTAACAATAGACCTGAAACTCAAACAACTGCAAAGCTGTTAGAAACAATGCAGAATCCAGGGATGTATCCAGTCACATATTTAATATTTCTTTTAAAAAATCCAACAGCTGGGCCAGGGATTTAGCTCAATGATGCTCCACCTGCCTGGCAAGTGCAAGATCCTGAGTTCAATCCCTGGGACCCTAAATGAGTAAATAAATATCAACAATTTTCATGCATACAAATTGCAATTACTGGAAGAAAATATCTTGTTCACACTTGTAACTAAAAATGAAATAGTTAAGAACTTCTACTATATGAAGGAAAAGGTATAATACTGAGAGACAAGCCGGGCGTGGTGGCACACGCCTGTAATCCCAGCACTTGGGAGGCTGAGGCAGGAGGATCGCTGTGAGTTCAAGACCAGCCTGGACTACATAGTGAGTTCCAGGTCAGTCTCAACTACATAGTGAGACCCTGTCTCAAAAAAACAAAACAAAACAAAAAAAACAAACAAATACTGAGAGACATAAAAAATTCAAATTCATGAAAAGTTCCATTTTTTAGTAAAATAATATAAAGTGACAATTTTTTCTTTATTATAGATTTAATATTATTCCATCAAAATACTAACATAACCCTTAAAGAACCTAACAAAATTTAGACTTCACCTAGAGGAATAAACTTGTGAAAATAGCAGTATAATGAAAAGTAAAGGAGGCAAACAAACTCCAACAGATATTAGGGTAGGTTATAAAGTTATAGCAGCTGTTCCACTATGACTCAAGATCAGAAGAGTCTAGGGCTAGGGATTTGGCTTAGTGGTTCTGCTTCCTGCCTCGCAAGCGCAAGGTCCCAAGTTCAATCCCCGGTACGGGGTGGGGTGGGGGATCAGAAGAGTCTGACAGGCCAATGCAACAGAAGAGGTGACCCAGAAATAAACATGCAAACAAATAGCAACTTAGACACAATGCAGCGTGCAATGTAAGTATCATTTCCAATGTGTGGGAAAAAGAATTCAAAAGATGATCCTAGGACAACTAATAGCCACTGGGAAAAATAAGAATACTGAACCATCATCTTACTCCTTACACTAAAATATATGCCAAAAGACTAAAAAATAAGTGTATACATGCATTAAAGGCATATATTTTTATAATCTTGTGGTGGGTAAGGCCTAAGAATGAAAATTCTTAGGGTCTAAAAAGAGAAAGGTAACTACATAAAATACACAGTTTCTGTGTAGTTAAAAGAAAAAGTAAAGGAGGAAAGTAAATTGGGAGGAAAGTGCAACATATATCATAATCAGAGAGTTTGATTCCTCTAACAAAATCCACCCAGAAATTGATAAGAAAAAGATCAACAGTGCAAGAAGAAAAATGGGCAAAAGTCACCAGAACGTATCACAGAGGAAATCAGTAAAGAGAAAGTCTGCTCTAGTTCACTAATAGTTAACTAAGCAGAAATGAAATAATAATGAGCTATGCATTTCTGCCTATCAGATTTAGGAAATAAAAAATTGATAATTTGGGCCAGGGATTTAGCTCAGTGGTGTCGGCTCTTCAGAGTCCTGAGTTCTATCCCTGGTACTGCAAGAAAAAAAAATTGATAATATACCGTATAGGTGAGAAAGTGAGACTCTGATGCTCTTATAAATTGCTAATGATAATGTAAATTGGCACAATGTTTTTGAAAATTTCGATATTTGACCAATTGAAGATTTGTGTGAGTTAAGTTGTGCCCCTCCACTCTGTTCCCTCCACCTGTCCCTCATAAAAAAAAGTTATATTGAAATGCTAACTCCCAGGATGTCTGAATGTAACCTTTGCAAATGTAATTAGTTAAGATGAGATCATATTGGAATGTGGCAGGCCTCTAATCCAATGTAGCTGCTGTCCTTATCAGATTGTAATGATGGAGACATACAGGGAGAGCACTGTGTGATGTTGAAAGCAGAGATTGGAGTTGTGCAGTTTTGAGGTAGGTGTTGTAGTCAGGGTTTTGGCAAGGGAATACATTTAATACAGGACACATAATTTATAGGATTATTTCATGATATTTACTCAAAAAAGTCAAATACAGAGGAGTGCAAGAGATTAGCCACACATTAGAGGCCTAAAGAATCCAGCCAAGGGCCTGGATCCTACAGCAATGTCCCACCCAAGTCCAGCTGCAGGCCTAGAGTCCAAGACAATGTCCTCCACGAGTGCACCCAGTAACCTAGAACCCAAGGCAGTGTCTCCTGCTTGTCCGTATTGAGCATCTGCACCGGGAAGGCCCAAAGGCGATTGGTATAAAGCCAAAAACCTACGCGGGTGGTATGGAGGATTCGGGCCATCAGGCTAAGGAATCTACACTGGATTCAAGAAGAGGCGCTCACAGTGACAATCAGGAAAACCGGCTGCATCAGGCTTCTCCTGGAAAGTCAAGAGCCCGCTTCTTCCCCTCCAGTTCTCTTTTCATGGCTATTGGCAACAATCCTCGGGTGGATCATCCACACCCAGGCCATGCTGATCCAGTTCACCTGGGGGGACGTGTCAGACTTTTCATTAAGCCATCCAGTTTGTAATAATTTGTTATGGAAGCTCTAGGAAACTAATACAATACAGAGATCAAATTCCACATCTGTTAGGGTTGAAAAAGTGGATATTATTCAAATATCCAGGGAACTGTTTAAATAAATTTTAATCCTTTTTTTTTTTTTTTTTTTTTTTTTTTTTTTTTTTTTTTTTTTTTTTTTTTTTTGGTACCAGGCATCAAACTTGGGCCCTTGACCTTACAAGGCAGGAGGCACTGAGCTAAAATCCCGGCCCTAATCCTTTTTAATGGATATACTAAGATGTAGTTAAAAGCAATGAAAATGAGCTAAAATTTATGAGAAATTTAAGATAAACTAGTAAGTTGAAAGACCAAGTTGTAAGGCACAGGTAGATCCCAAATCTGTTTTAAAAATCATAATAACACGCTACTATGTAGATAGAGAAAGCATTGATACGCTTTTCACAAGTCGTTATTTAGGGTTAGGGAGGGGAGAGTGTGAAGGGCCTTTTTTCCCCCACATCACACATACCTATAAGATTTGACAACTTTAAAAACTGGCGTGTATATACTTTTGTCATTAGAAAACGTACATTGTTCTATTCTAAATCCTTCACCGCGCTCTTCTGAGTTCTTGTTTGCTGTTTTTGTGGCGCTGGAGATTGAACCCAGGGCCCTGCGTGGCTAGTGGAGTGCTCTACCACTGAGCTCCACCCCTGGCCCTCCTAAGTTTTTTAATCATCCTCACTGGAACAAGCAGTGATTATCTCTCACTTCCCCATCCAGCAAGTTGGCAAGAATAAGAAAACTGGGGAGAACACATAATAGTCCCATTTGCTGGCCCCTACGTCCACCCTCCGAGTCTGCTTATCTTTACGCTCCGTATGGACACCCTTGTTTCTCTAATTGCCACGAATGTAGCAGTTTAGAAGAGAGAAATGGAATGGCAGGTACACTAACAACAGAGGGAAATTTTCAGAAAAAAATATTTAAAAACCCTGCAAGTATTACAGATATAATGGGTCATTATATATAAAAATAAATTACCTTACTTCTCAGCAACCTCTGAGGTCATGTTTCTGTTACAATGTCATAAACTATCATTTTTATGACGCAGTGTAGGAATTTTAAAATTATGTCCATTGTTTAAAAACCAAGGGAAGAAAATGATACATTTGATTGAGGTTTCCATTTGAAATGGTTAAAAGTAAATATTTAGGGTTTAAAGAAAAAAATCCTCAGTTATCTGGGAAATTTCCACTGCCCGGAAAAACTAATCATCCAAGGGATCTGGATCATCAAGATTTTTCTCCCTTCTTTCCTTCCTGGAGCATTTAATCCAGGCCACCCACAGCCCACAGCTTTAGAAGTCCCCAGTTGAGCAATTTAGTTACTAGCAAAGCAAACAGGGAGACCAGCCCCAGAAGTAGGGGGTGCCAGGTGTGGCTTTGCTTGTAGCCCTGCCCTTGAGGTCCAGGGAGCCGTGAAGAGGCAGAGAGGAGGGGCCCCCACTGTGAACGCTCCACCTCTCACTCAGATGTCCCTCCCCTAGCTAAGCCCAGAAATGGCCGGTCAGGTTGTAAAGCACATCATGCTTATTAAACCTAATTACTAAGTAGCACAAAATGATTAAACAAATCATGAAGAGTCAGATCAGCTTTGCCGTAAGTGCTTCTTAACTTCAGGGCTGGCTTGGCAGTCGAGGTAGGCTCAGCTTTCAGAATTCTTCTAGCAAGCACGCTGCTTTAACCACTTCCCATTAGGGAAAAGAAGGGAGGAAGTGAGAGAGGGCAAGGTGGAAAGACGAAGAGAGAGAGGCTGGGAGAACAGGAAGAGAGGGAGAGGAGGAGCACTCCATGAGAATACATCTTTATCAGAGTAGATTTGTACAAAATAAGGTATGGTAGCTTAGTTGAAATCACTGTCATCGGGCCAAGATGTCTGTGCTACATTCTGTTCTCTCCTCGTTCTAGAACTGAAGCTACGATTTAAGTCAGGCTGAAAGTTACTATGTGGTACACTTTTTCTTGCTCTCCCTTTTTCGCCTCTTTTTAAAAGCTGGTAACCAGCATTAAAGACGTTGTGGTTGGTATCCTTATAACTAAAATATAGCTTCATTTCTGCTCGTGGAAATATGTAGTCAATTAGCAATAATGCGGTCCAGACTCCCTTTGATATTCTAAAATAAAAACATTCCAAGTTATTTACTTGAGAAGAGTCATTTCTAAGCATGCCTAGTAGCTGCTGTTTTTAATAATGCTGCTTTTAATGGGTGTAGGGCATGGAGGGGCTTAAAGTTTTGAACTATCATCACTGAATTTTTGGAGTAATAATCACAAGAGTTTACATTTAGATACAATTACTGAGGTTCATTCATGTACGTTTAACAATCTTTGTACCCCTTTCTCTTTTCAGACAAAGTAAAAGGGGAGTAAAGAGCAGCCTGAGAAAAGCAGATGGGGAAATTCTTGTGAGAATGCCTTGCCCTGTAGAGCCTTCACACAGGGACAGCAACGGGAGCTGCCCTGTGTGTGGCCTTACCTGTGTAGTTCCCAAATCCTTGTTCTGGGATGCGGTGGGCTGGATGCCTGAGAATCTCCTGAGGAACATTAATAACAAAACCCAAGAACAGCAGAACCCCTGGCTCCCCTCTGATGTGGAGGGGTAGAAAGCGGGGTGTAGCAGGGTTAGCAAGTCTTCGTCCAATGGACCAGTGTCTTAGCCTGTCTTGGGCTGCTGTCATACGACACTGAACCCTGGATAACTGATACAGAACAGAGATTCATTTCTTACAGTTCTGCAGGCTGGGAAGTTCAGGGCTGAGGAGCCCGCATGTTCCAGGGGACTTCTGACTACATCTTTGCATAGAAGAAGGCAGAGGACAAGACAGCGTAGGCCCGTATGCACATAGACAGAGATGGGAGGTGAGAGGATGGGTTAACTACTCCAGCCTCACACTGACACCGGGAAGGCGGAGCCCTCCTGGCCTGATCACCTCCTAAAGTACTACCTTTTATTGCATGAGCACATGGGGATTAAGTGTCCAACACAGGAACTTCAGAGACAGCCAAATAATAGCACACGATAGCCACCGATTTGGAAAGCATGACTTCTCATTTGTGGTTGGATCGTGTGGGCTCTCTGGCGGTTCTCTGCTGTGTGACCTCAATCAAGTCAGTCAGCTCCTCTGAACCACGTATTGACCATTTATAAAGTGCTGATGATGACAGCAAACCCCACCTCAGGTTATTTTGAAAGTTAGATGAGATTAGATATGCAAAAGCACTTACTAACCCATCAAGTGCTCTATAATTTTAGCTAACCTTAGATATTTAAAACCTAGTAATATTTGTGCTAAGTGGCAAGGGAAATAAAATGCAACCAAAATCTAGCTTGGGAAGAGTTCCAGTCTAGCTAGAGAGACAAACTATACATGAAATGGTATAAAAGCTACCTGTAGCAGCATATTAGGCCACTACAAAGCAATTGTATGTATCATGGGTTCTGTATTAAAATATACTACGTGGGTTTTTGAGAAGTATAGTATAAAACATGGATATTATCCTGAAAGGGATGTCTGTTTTGAAGGAGACATTTCTTTAAAAGAGCAATATATATATATACATTTCAGAAAGTATCTGCTAAATTTTATGGTACAATATAAGTTTACTTAATGGAGCTCCAAAGAGCAATAGGAATTGCTATAGCTGAGGATAAATGGGAACTTGAGTTGAGCCTAGGAGTTATAATAGCAAAGGGAAGAGAAGCTCTTGGTCAGGGAACCAGCAGAGATCAACCACAGATATAGGAATGGACCTGGGATATGGAGGACCAATAAGGAGACTTTACAGGCTAGAATGATGGACAGATTACAGAGGGCCTTAAAAGCTCAGCTGAGAAGTTTGTACTTGATCTATGCACATCTTGTATGGCCAGAATTCCAGAGAAGGGGCCAAAGCAGTTAAAATGTGGCTGGTATCTATAATGTGACTTAAAACGAATTGAGGTGTGCTGTCTATATATGACGCATACCAGATGTCAAAGGTCTAGTACAGTGCAAAGCAAATACAAAAATAAGATTTTTTTACATTGATCATTTGTGGACATGATAGCATTTTAAATACATGGGATTAAATTTTAAAATATTACTAAAATTACCATCATTGATCTCTTTTCCCCTTTTATAGTGTGGCTGCTAAAAATATTTCAAAGTGAAATTAGGGATCACATTACATTTCTTTTGGACAGAAGTCTTCCAGGAGGTCAGGATGGCTTTAGAGAATTTGTACAAGGAGCTGGCACAGGCACCCTAGGAGAAACAGGAAAGTGTTGAGGTGGCTGGTTAGGGAGATGTCCAGGGGGCCAGAATTTAACAGAACTGCATTCCCTCCCACCACTCAGGGCTCACACAGTCACACACACACTCGCACACACACACACACACTGAGGAGGACTTGGGATATACACTGACTTTGAGACAGTGGAACTTGGCTATGGGACACGAAATAAAATTGATATTAAAGAATACTTTTGCATGCAATACTGAGGGATATCTTTCAAAGGAAAGGGCCATTAAGAAATTGAGAGAACAAGGTACGGACAAGAATTTTAGCACAATTCAAGTTTAAAGAAGAGTCCTAAAAGTCATGAGCTGGAAATTATCACTGGTTGCTCCATGGACCGAGTCCTCTACAGGGAGGAGAAAAGAAGTAGAATAGCCTGTTCAAGAAAAGGGAGGGAGTAGAAGGGGCTCCCGCTACCAGACAGCGAAGCAGAGATCTGTAGCTCTGATGAAAGAGTAACACTAGTCTCCAGATAGAAGATGCCCACAAGAGACACAGCAAGCAGGTTTCCTGTCATTCTTTTGTTTGGACCCAGAGTAAAAAATGATTTCCATAGTGACCCACACAACTTGATACATACATATGTATATTTCCTGATGTGGGGGTGGGAAGCTCTGTAATTTATGTGTTCTAAAGAGAACGGATTATGTTAATGAAGAGGCTTTGTTTTTCTGAGCAATTGGATGGTTATTTTTATGTAAAATCGACAGTAGAATCTCTGCCTTACTCCCTCCTCAAATTTCCTTTAATCTCCTCATCCTCAACTTCATTTAAACTCTGGATTTCAATTAGCACCAAAGATTTAGAGCAAGAACCTATGGTTTCACTGAGAGAGATTTGGAGAGAGGGATAGGCAGACAATAGGAAGGGCAGAGGGGAGGAAAGGTGGGGGACACAGGAGAGGACTCCTCATTTTGTGATATTATCCTCTTCTTGTGACTCCACCAGGGCTAAAAAGAGTTCCGCTAAACTAACCGGCATTTATTGCCAGGTATGATGGTGCACGCCTGCAATCCTAACACTCAGGAGACTGAGGCAGGAGGATCACCACAAGGTTGAGCCCAGACTGGGCTATGCCAGCATTTCACAAGAGTGAATTTCTTGACAAAACTAGCAACATGCAGCAGATTTAAAGGCCCAGCTAGACCTCAAAATGCAAGTCACTCTGTTCTATCTGATATTAGGGAGTTAGAGAAAGGAAAAAAGGAGTTTAGAGATATAAAGATTATGTCCAGGGATGGCATAGGAGCATTCTGGTCTCCATACCACTATTGGCCCTGTCCTGCGGTGGTCACCTGGGCAACAGGACCCAGCTCTGTGGGCTGTGCCTGTCTCCCTGGGAAAAAGGGTGGAAATTTCCCAAAGCTCTTCATAGCATCCTTCACAAAGGTTCTTTGGTTTGGTAGAACCTGAAGTTCTGAGAAGTGAAAGATGCCCACCGAGTCTCAGTGTCAGAGATGTTGTCAGTGTCAGAGCTGCTTTGGATTCAGGAGCTCGAAAGAGGAGGCTGGAATGATAAGAGGAGGGAGTTGGGGAAAATGGGATCATGACACTTGCTTTCCTGTTCTCCTACTCATCTGTTAGTATTGGACTGAGAAGGCTTCTGGAATTCAGCTGAGCATGGAGAATTCTTTCCTGTTTCTCTTTGGGCTCCATGTGTTAACTGAGGATTCCTACAGAGAGCTCCTCAGACTCTGAACTAGCTCTACAGTTGGCAGTATGTGTTTCTGCCTGGCTTTGGTGAGTAAGTGGGCAGAAGAGGGACCTCAGGAAGGGGAGTGCTCCTTAACAGAGGAATGAGGCGTCCTAAATGAAGCTCTGTCTGAGATGACCAGAAAAGCTGTATTTGTTCCAGCAAGTTTCATCTTGGCAACAAGTGGAGTCAATAGATTTTTAGTTTTTAGGAATGTGTGAGACACATTCAGGGATATATATTTAAATATGAATTCCGTATGTGCATGTGTGGATATACACATAAATTTGTGTGTACTTTTAATCCATGTGATCAGCCCTATTAATTTTCACACTGAATAAACAACCATTAGCCTGTCACAATAGAATTTTCTCAGTTTATTTCTTGAGGGATGATATTGTAACTATGCTGCAGGCCCTTTGGTTATACATTGGGTAACATCCAAAATATACCGACTAATGTATTCCACAATTTGGATCTCTAATCAGTGTGGTAGAGGAGAAGGCATTTGCTGGCCAGCTGCATTTTCCCACCATCAGAATTTCTCTGGATTCATTATAAACTGCGGGCCTGGTCCTCAGCTCATCAGGTCAACCAGCTATAGATCAGTATCAGTTGCCAATAGTATAACATAGGCTATTCCCAGAAGGAAGTTAAGTGAGAAATAACATCCATTCCAGGAAATTCCTTGACAAGGAAAGAAGGTCAGGAAAAAAGGAGATTATTTATCCCAAAAAATACTAATATTTTACTATACAGCCATCTCCGTATTGGAGGATATAAGCCAAGTGACCAGGAGCATTCACATTGGGGTATTTTTGATCCTGGCCAGTATGGAAAACAAATGATAATGCTCAATTTGGAGTTTCTCTTCTCCTTAGATTGTAAGCCCCTCCTACCCTAGTTCTAGGCAAAGTTAATCTGCCTTTGAGGGAAGAGGACAAACAAAGTCTATCTGCCCCTAGAAAAGGCAGAAGACCTGCTGAAATCTGAGGTCTGCTATCCTGCACTGTGCAAACTGCCTATCTGCTTTCATTAGCAGTGAAGCTGTCAAGGCAGTGAAACTCTCAAGACAGGAAACTCCTACCCAGGAATCCACACAGTCACAAGGCAGAAATTGGCTTTCATGAGGGTAAGAGGGTAAGGAACACCAAGAAAACTCTGCCTCCAAGGCCTAAGACTGAGGCTGGACTAGGATAATAAAAAAACGTTCCTTGCACCCATCAAGAGCCTTACACTGAGTAACAAGCCATATTACTTCCCACTGGGGTAGAGGCAAAAATATGAGCGAGGCAGAGAGCAGAAAACACTGAGCAAAACCTCTAGTGCTCCAGGACCCATCTAGGGAGCAGCTAACCACAGGAGTAATTTAAATTCTTTGGTGCACTAAAGGTAACTGTCTTAGTTACTTTTTTCATTGCTGAGACAAATACCTAACACAAAATTAAAGGAAGAAAGGTTTATTTAGCTCACAGTTTACAGAGATTTCAGTTCATAGTTGGCGGCTTCAAAGCAAGGCAGCATGGCAGAGGGGCATCATAGATGAGAAACAGTTCATGGCAGGCAGAAGATAGCAAAGTAGCAAAGAAGCAGCAAGTGACAAGCATTGACAACAGCAACCCCTCTTTCTGTCCCTTATATAATATCCGGACTTCCTGCCCTTAGGGCAGGTGGCACTCACACCCAGGATGGGGCAGCCTTAATCTTAGCATTACACCATGAATCAATCCAGACATCGCATTCTTAATCCCAGCATCACATCCTCTAGATTTAGTCACCTTGCAAAAGCTCCACCTATGACCATGTGAGGCTTTGGGGTGATATCTAGACAAAAGCTGTAACAATGACTATATCAACAACCCCACTCAAACAGACTGACTGAACTTCTGACATAGAGTATCACAGGGAAAAGTTGTGTGCACTTCTAGGAGAAAATACTATTTATATCAGTCTCTATTGTTCTTTTACCACATTGTTCAGAACTTAGTAAAAAACTATGAGCAACACACACACAAAACAAGAAGAAAGACAATTCATTATCCAAAGACAAAGTAATCAACAGAATAAGACCCAGGAGTGACCCAAATGTTGGAATTATGAGGCAGCTAACTTTGAAATTAAGTATGAGTGCTCTATTAAGGAATCTACTGGAACAGATGAATAAGAGGCATAAATAGATAATGTCAGCAGAGAGAAGAAGACTACAAAAGGATTTAATCGATATCATTGTTCATGACCATATCAGTGCAAAAGATGAAGATTACCTAGAGTCCATGTCCAGTTTTACCTCCGAGAAACCCAGAGGGTCTGCTTTTACCTGAGATGCCTCAGTATCAGAATGTCTCAGGAAAGAACAGCCCTGATCTGAAATGTCTATGCGGTTTATTGATAGAACCAGGAAACAAGGATAGAACCTTAAACAAAGGCATCTGTGTAAGAATTCATGTAGGGAACAGGGGAAGAACATATGGTTGGCAGAGACTTATTTTTCCCTAATCAAAACAAGTAATCAAGGAGAGAACAGTGTCTGGAGCAACCACATCTAAGGATAATCTATATTGGATCCTGCTCAACTCTTGCCCTTGCAGGTCTGCTCTAATATTTAACCATGCACTCAAGGAAGTCTGAGCCATTGTCACAGGATCCTTTCATCTCATCAATTGTTTCAATCACTCCTCCAGCTATAGTCTCCCCACAATTCCCTCTTTTTGTTTTATAATCTAGATTGAGCAGAAGGGGGAGAGTATAGGGTAGAGGAGCACTGGGCTTGGTGTAGGAAAGTCATCATGGCTTCTGAACAGTGTCTGAAGAAATAGTGTACAGAGGATTCTTAGGATTGCAAGAAAGAGCAAAAAGAAAATCACTCCAATAGCAACAAGAATCCAAATGTGAAGGCTAAGATCAGAGAACCAGTTCCCAGAGTTGAGCCAATAGGAAATATCATTGAGATAACCCTAAGGTAATATTACAAGGGTTTACTTGAAGCTTATATAACTGGGTTTATAGTTGGCCTTGGAGAGTAGAAATCTCTCCATTGAAATTAGCATGAAAAGCACCATGGATCATATGCTAGACTTCACCCCAAGATTTAGCAACGATAAAATGGAATTGGACTAAAGTACATAGAATGCTAACCAGCATTAAGCTGAGCCTACTACATGTCTGAAGAACTTGATGTACACCAAGCCATTCTACTGTGGCTTTGAGAGCAACCAGTCATTGTAAAATTTCCTTATCAAGATTGGTGTGAGTTGAAAGCTTAGGAGTAACATATTGAAAATAGCCACTCTGCTGTGGCTGCTGTAGCTGCCAATGCCAATACTGTTATAATGACAACAATCAAAATGCCCCCAAACCATTTGTGTCTGATATATTCAAGTGCTGAGATAATTTGCTCAAGAGCAGAGTTTCCCATCCAAACATGTGTAAGACTGGTGGGGATCCAGGCTTACTTAGCCTTTTGCCTAAGCACCATAATATGAGTTAGTATTTATTTGAAAAATAATATTGTTAGTGACTCATGGAGTGAACCATGTGAAATTTTCAGGCAAGGCAATATTGAGAGCCTAAAAAGATCAGTACCGAGGAGTAGATGAATTGTAAACAATGAAAATAGGATGCTTCTTAATGAGGACTAGAATATATGGTCAGGAAGTATAGATCACAACATGATCAGAAGTATCATTAACAATCTATATGAACTTATCTATATGTTGATAGCTGCTGATTCTCACGATGTGAGGAAAGAAAGGAATAGTTAAATGTCATAAGGCTTATTTAAGGGGATATAAGTAGGTACAGTATAAAGATATAATAAAGGTTCAACAAGCCCAGGATTCCATAAGGGAGGCTGCTGCTGTAATTGAAAGATAAACTATAATTCCAGGTTGAAATAGACTCTAATACCATCAGGTTATGAGGTCCCCAATTTCTAGGGTTAGATTATAAGCAAGATGAATGATGGAGAGGTTGAAGGGCCAACATGAAGTCCATTCACACGTAGGAAATCTATAGCTACCCACAGATGAGGACATATGGGAATATTGGTTTTGGGAAAGTGCCTGCCAGACATGGAGGAACCTAAGACTCCAGTATTAATGAAGACCTGATGGCAGGCCCCCTCAATATGGTTGGGCCCAATGACAGTATGATTCATATACCATTGGAGATGAACGGGAACACAATAAGAGTTATTAGTGACACTGAAGACCAAACGGGGAATTCTTCAGCCAAAATGTACCAATCACAAGATAGTAAATAATACCCATTGGAGTATCCAGAGTAGCTACAATACCTACTCCAATCCCTAAAAGGGCCAGGAGGAGACAGTGAGGTTCTGCCAGTGTAAGAGGTATCATTGGAGGAGAGGGGATGCTCAGGTTCTCCCCATGTAACTATATAAAAAAACAGGAGGTGTGAATATAACATGGCATATGCCATGCCACTTACTTTTGGTGGACAGCTAAACAGAAGCAGAATAAAAAGAAATCATTTTACCCTTGCCCTCTTAGAGGTATAGGTGCTAGGAAGAGGTTTTCTGGAGTGGAAGGGATGCCAGTAGGTTAGGTCTTTCTTTTACCTGTATAAAATGCTTTTCAACTATTGTAAGTCCACAAGAATTACAGTTTTAAAACTCTACAGAAAAGAGTGCTTTGGAGAGTTATTCCAAGGGAAGAAGATTTTCTACAGTTTTGTTTTTAATAATTGAGTTTTAAGGAAACCATTGGCTCTTTCTATACTTGCTTGTCCCGCAGGATTATAAGGAAGAACAGTGGCATGTTTAAAATGCCAGAGTTGGAAGAATGTTTTCAAGGAATGAGATGTGTAAGCAGGGCCATTATCACTTTTACTTTGTAGTGGCAGGCCCAGACAGAAAAACAGGAATGTAAGCGATGTTTTACATGTTTGTCAGTTTCACCTGATTGGGCAGAAGCATATATATAGCCCAAATAAGTGTCTACAGTAAAATGAAGAAATTTAAATTTTCCAAGCTGCTTGTAACGAGTTATATCCATTTGGCAATTTTCATTACCTTTTAAAACACGGATTAATGGCTGCTTGTAGAATAGATTTTAGTTGTTTTTGACAATTGGGGCAGGTATGAACAATTTCTCATGCTTGCTCATGAGTAATTTGAAAGGAATGGACAAGCGCTTTAGCTCCCTGATGGAAAAACTGATGAGAAGCAGTGGGCCTTGTCAAGAGGAGTAGAGAACATAACTAAAGTGTCTGCATTCAACTATAGGGACTGGGAGAGTAGAATGAGACTGAATATGGGTGACATGAAAGAGAAAAGCATGCAGTCTAATCAACTTTTGCAAATGTCCAAACATGTGAAAAAGAATCTTGTCACTGCCATCAAGGATAAGAGTGGGTTCTATGACTTGTAAAACTCCCACAACATAAGATGAATGAGCAACAGTGTTCAGTGGTTTATCAAGAAAATGCTGAAGAGGAGCTATAGCACCTGCAAGTTTTGCCCTTCGATTAGAGGAGTGTTGAATAGTGTAGAAATGCTTCCAGAAATTATTTTCCTTCCAAGTAAAAACTCCTTTACCAGTTTTTCTGGACCCACTGAGGAAGATAGTAAGTGCCTGAAGAATGGGGCTAGGAGAAAAGATGGAGGCAAGAGATAAGGAGAGGAATTGGAGATCATGGAGAATTTTATCATGAGGGTGAGACAAAGTAGTAAGCTCAGACAATTTGTAAGGATTCAGATTAAGGACAGCTTGAAGTTCAGTTTTAGTAAGGCCAGGATTAATTACATCAGGGTCTGTTCTTGTTAACATTTGGCAGCAAGTAGGGTGTGCCCTATTCTATTAAAGAAACTCTCCATTGAAATTGAGTTCATAGCTTCTTCTTAGGATGGTAAGCTTGGAAAATCCATTCAAAAATTCCCAAAGATGGAAGGAATTGTCCTAAAAGTGTGGTAGGACTATGAGGTGTATTAAGAATAAGCAGATGAATAGGTTTGTGCAAGTCTATCCAAGTAAGCTGTCTAGTGTGAATCTAAGCCTCAATGTGTGCAGATTCTTGTTAGCTTGGGGCAATGTAGTATGCAGAGCAAACAGATCAGAGTCCCCCATTGAAGATGTCAAATAAGTTCTGTGAACTCTAAATGGGGATCCCCATGGAAGAGTGAAGCCAATTAATTGCTGAGGAGCTGTTGTAAGGAATTTAAAGTAAGTTTAGAAGCAATGTTAAGGGAAATTCACTGAGGCTGAACAGTTTTTTCCATTGTAAGATATCCCAGGATTTTTGCTAGTCCCTGCTTACAAAGATAGTAATGTCAGCTTCAAAATTTATAAGGCCAGTGAAGCGTTTTTGATTAACTACAAGAGTGGACAGAGGATGCTCAGATGATAATTTAGTAGCCCAGAAAACTTCCATATTACCAAAGCCCCACTTTCCTTTCTTCCTATTGTGAAATCCAGGAGTAAAGAAAGGGAAAAAGAACAAGTTGAACAAGATGAGTTCCTTCGGGGGAGAACATCATATCCTAAACTCCTTATCATAATTGTAATTTGTCCCCATGCAGTCTGAATCACTTACACCAGGAATAACTCAGACCCCTTTGCTAGCAAACCCAGACTTGCCCATGATTATACCTGCATGACTGGATGGTGAAGGCCCCTAGATGTTGCTGGCTACAGTTTTGATCTCATGGGGCACCATTTGTCACTGGTCATGATTATGGTGGTGTAAAGGATGAGAGTTTACTCAGAGTCCTTGTATAGTTTTACCTCCAAGAAGCCCAGAGGATCTGCTTTTACCTGAGATGCCTCAGTGTCAGAGGGTCTCAGGAAAAATAGCACTGATCAGAAACTTCTATTGTTTTTTATTAATAGAGCCAGGAAGCAAGTATAAAAGGCAAAAGAAAGACATCTCTGCAGGAGTTCATGTAGGGGACAGGGGAAGGACATATGGTCTGCAGTGACTCATATTTCTCTAAGCAAGACATAGGGAAGGGAGAGAACAGTGGCTGGAGCAACCATATCTAAGGATAATCTATATTGGATCCCGCTCAACTCTTGCCCTTGCAGGTCTGCTCTAATCTTCAACCATGCATTCCAGAAAGTCTGGGCCATTGTCACAGGGGATCCTTTTACCTCAGCAATTGTTTCAATCACTCCTCCAGCTAGAGTCTCCCCACAAATTTAGAATGCTAGAATAGAAAAAACAAACAACAACAACAACAACAACAAAAAAACACTGTCACAAAGAGTTCCTTCAACAGACTGGGCATAGTAAAAAAAATGAATAAACAAAATTATATAAACAGAGATAAAAAGAAAAAAAAGAGTGGAGGAAATAGAATGTAGCATATGAGAGCTATTTAAGTAATCTAATATGTATATAATTAAAGAAATAGAAGACAACAGAAATTTGGAGTCACAATGGCTAAGAATTTTCTAATTTGATGGAAAAAAATCATAAATTGAAGCTCAGAGAAACCTAACAAAAGAGGGAAAAGAAACTAAATTCATCATAAAGAAACTGCTAAAAGTCAAATATACTGAGAAAATACTGATGGCAACTAAAAGAAAAAGGAAAAACAATGAAAAATGCACACAAAGGAGCAAAGGTAAGAATGACAAGAGTTCTCATGAGAAACAATCCAAGCTAGAAGATAGTGGTGCAATATCTTCAAAATACTGGAAGAGAAAAAATTGTTATATCTCAGTTTCATAGCTGAGATTATTTCTAGCTATTCCTAAAAGATATTTCAGGCACACAAAATCTGAGAGAATTCACTTACCAAACCTGAAATACAAGATATATTAAAGGGAGACAGGTAGAAACCTGTCATCATTTGTGAACGATAATATTATAAGTAAAGCATACATTTATTATCAGAATTAATATAACTTGGCAAAAATACCTGAATATAAATCCACATACAGAATGAATATTTATCTGCTTCTGAAAGATGAAGTATACATAGTTTTCTGTATTCTTACTACTAAAACTTAATATTGAGGATATTATACATATAACAAACATAGGCTTCAGAATAGTGGAAAGAAGTTGGGCTGGTTAGGACCTCAGAGGGTGAAGACAAGATCTCTGCGTTTCCTCTTTCCCAGACTGAGTGTTAGAGAAGCTGGCAATCCAGAAATGTAAAAGGACAAAGACAAAAATGAAAACAAAAAAACAAAACACCAAAATGTCTGCCCTCCCGGCCAAAGGACCAAGAAAGAAATGATAAGCTTAACAAGACAGAAAACTTAGAAAGTAACTGTGCTATAATAGCCATACACCACAGAAAAACTTTGATCTCCTACCAGCAAAGACAAGGAGGGGGTCAGATTTCCACCTTCCCACACACCTTTCGGTGTGGTGCCAGACAGCCATGGAGGGCTCTCATCCCATCAGATGGCAATGAAGACACCATTCCCTGCACACACACACACACGGTGTGACTATGGCGTGGGGAGCTGTGACTTCTACCCCACCCAGCAGTGACAAGGCAACCCTACCTTTCCCAGACACCAAGCAACAGTAGCTCCTGACTGCTATCCACTAGTACCGAGGAACATCACCTCCCCTTTGAGTGTCAGCACACCTTGAGTGGATTTCTACTTCTACCTGAAGGAAATGGGTACTGCTCACTCTTCCTCTGGCACCATGCCATCACAGAGACAAATGAAAATTCTACAGAAGATTTAGAGCCACATAACTTATGACTCAAAATTTCTAGGTTTCAGTAAAAAAAAAAAAAATCACTCATCATAGCAAGAACTAGAGAGATTTCATAGAGAAAGAAAAAAAATAATCAAAATATGCCCACACTGGTATGACAAAGCCTTTAAAGCTTTCATGTCTCAACAAAAATATACAAACTTATAAAGAGTAGAAGATGTAAAAGGAACCAAATGGAAATTTTGGAACTGACAGACAATAGAATAAAACATTCAGTGGGAGCCAGGGAGGTGGCACACATTTATAATGCTAGTATCTTGGGAAGCTGAGGCAGGAAGATTGCAAGATTGAATCCAGTCTAGACAAGGCAAGTCATCAATTTAATTTTAAAAAAAGTACAGAGGGTTGATGATGTAGCCTTGTGAAGGCCTTGGGTTCAATTCTTAGTATCTGTGGGAAAAAAAATCAGTTAAGAAAACATTCAGTGGTTGATTTCAATAGCAGAATAGTAGAGCCAGAAAAAAAAAAAAAAAAGGAGGAACAGTGTAAATCACCTAACCTGGAAAACAGAAAAGACAAAATAGGAAAAAAAGAACTATAATAAAAGATCCAACATTCACCTTACTGGAGATATGGAAGGACACAAGAAAGAGGACACTCTGTAAAAGAACTTGAAGAAATAATGGCTGAAAACTCCCCAAATTTGGCAAGGAACACAGCCTGAAGATTCCAAAAGCTGAGAAAACCCCAAGGAATCTCAAATAAACCCAAAGAAATTTACAAGAAGACGCACTATAGTCAAATAGACAGGAAAAAATAACCTTGAAAGCAGTGAAATGGAACGGTCCCTTTACTTACAAGGGAAACAATTTCATTGACAGAGGATATTTCACCAGAAATTATAGAGCTCCAGAAGGAAATGACATGATGTTTTCAAGTACTGAAGAGAGACATTGTCACTGGTTGTGGCACCTACCACCCCAACTACTTGGTAAACCAAAGCAAGAAGATTGAAACTTTGAGGCCTGTCTGAACAATCTAGCAAGACCTCGCTATTTTGTCTCAATATAAGATTAGAAAGAGTCTGGGAGTGCTGCAGTTGTTTGCAGAATGCTTGTCTAGGCACAAGGGTCTCGGTTCTATCCCCAGTACTGGAAAAAAAAAAGTTGTCAACTCAGAATCCTGTCCCCTCCATGAAGATATCCTTCAGAAACAAAGGGAAAATCAAACCAAGATATTCTCAGAAGAAGAACAACTAAAAGAAATTGGTGAGAAGCCTGACCCTAAAAGAGTAGCTCAAGGAATTCTCTTAACAGAAAGGAAATAATAGAAGGAAACTTGAATACTCCGATGAAAGAAAGAACATAGTAAGCAAAAATATGGATAAATACAATAGATTGTTCTTGTGAGTCCTTAAATATTTAAAGGTTGAAATAAGAATTACAATATTAAAAGTATCAAGTTCTTAAAAATAACTAACAGTAAGATAGGTGTGAGAACACAGAATCTAAATGGATTGATATTAGTTGACATATGAAAAGAAAAACAACCCAATTTGTGGAAGATAATATTGGAAAATATCTTGCAGAAGACTATCTTCATGACCTTGAAAATTTTCTGAAAACATCTTAAAGAAGAAATCCTAAACAAGGAAGCACCAAAAATGTATGAAAAGATTGAAACAACTGGCAATATTAAAATTAAGAATTTGGTTTATCAAAACACACTATAAAATATGAAACAATACAGAGGAAAAAAATATTCTCAAGCCATTCAACTGACAGAGGACTTGGATCCAGTAAGGGGGAAAGGATTTTTGACATCTCTTACAGCTGATTAATAAATACATTAAGAGGTATGCATTGCATTTGTAAACAAGGACAAATTAAGACTACATTGGGAAATCACTATAAGAGCATCAGTTTGGCAAAAATTAAGAAGCGTGACAATGCAAAGTGTTTGTAAGGATATGAAATCATGGAAACTTACAAGCTGCTTATAAGAATGTAAACAGTAGTATTAAAAATAACGAGGTTAAAATGTACAAATTAACAATAACAAATTGAAAATAGACTTTTTTTTGTTGTTGGAGTTGTTTTGCTTTGTAGTGCTGGGGATTGAACCCTCAGCCTCTGCACACTAGGCAAGCAGTCCACCACAGCTACAATCCCAGCACTTTGTATTTGAGACATGGTCTCACTGAGTTGCCCAGGCAAAACTCAAACTTGGGATTCTTCTGCTTCAGCCTTCTGAGTAGCTGGGATTATAGGTGTGCATCCCCCTCATACCTGGCAAGATGTGTATGTTCCATAAATCAGTAATTTCACCTCTAAATATATACCCTAGAGAAGTGTATGAACATATATATTAGAAAATGTGTAACAAAATGACCATATTGAAATTATTAATCAAAATCAGTCCAAACTGGAGTCAACCCAAAATATTCAATGACAATAGAATAAGTGATTAAACTGTGGTGAATTTGTACATTGAAATGCTACACAACAATGAAAATAAACTGCAACTACACAAAACAATATGCCACAATGTTAAACGAAGGGACTAAGGCAAAAAAGAATTCACATGACATTTAAAGTTCAAAGACCAAAGTATTTTTTTTACAGATACTTATTGGCAGAAAAGAGAAAAAGAAATGGTTACTATAATAAGTCAGGATAATAATGTGCAGAGCAAAGGAAGGGATGGGTTGTGATGGGAAGAGAGGCATGAAGTAGACTTTGGGCTGCTGGTGATGTTTTCCTTTGATCTGTAGACTGATTACATTTGTATCGCTCACTAATCATTCACTATGTCACATCTATGTATTTTATGTGCTTTCCTCTGTTTTGTATTTTTTGAAAGTGAAAGTTTATATGCCCATAGTTTTAAACATCAGGCAAATGTGCACTGTTGGAATCTTGCTGGATTGATTTTATTCCAGGGCCCAGCACATGACCGAGTCAGGCCAATGAAACACTAGAAAGAAGACACTTTCCCCTTTTCCATTGTTCTCCCATCCAACAAGGTGTGGAGCTCGGATGCTGGCGATTCTCCCTCCACCGGCTGGTGTAGTCCAGTCTGGTGTGGTCCAAGCCTGTGGCTTAGTATGAAAATAATCAGTCAAACATCCACTCACTTTATTCCCCACCTCCCGCATCAGCCCTAAGGTAGATAGAAGAGAAGGGAAAGAGACGGGTCCTTTGTTGCAGTGAGCTGAGAGCCTAATTTTGGAGATACAACTGAAACACGTGCCACAGGTTTGGACCGGCTGGGCAGGACTGAAGGGCAGCCACACGCCTGCTAAAGGAAGTGTGTTTAGGAGCTAGCAAAGTTCTGGTAGCCCAACTTTCTCAAATCCTTCACAACTAGTCCACCGGGAGAGGGGTGTGTGTACCACATCCAAATACAGTTGCGTTTATATGTACAGTCCAAATTCACCAGCACCGGGGACACAGGAGGAAGTGTTAGAAATCAGAAGCCAGGGGTGGTGGTTCACCCCTGTAATCTCAGCGCTCTCGGGAGGCTTAAGCAGAAGCATCACAGGTTCAAGTCTAGCCTGGGGCAGTTTAGTGACTTAGTGAGGTCCTATTTCAAAAAAGAAATGAGGATGTAGCTCAGTGTGAAGGCCCTGAGTTCAATCCCCAGTACCCTCCTCTAAGTCTCGGGTCCAGCAAAAATGAATACAAATGCTTAAAAAAAATTTTTTTTTATCTTATCAGTGCATATTTGTAGTATATACATTTTACAGCTGTCTTAGGAAGTTGGAACATGTATAGAGAAGGGAGCATAAATATAAATGTAGACCCAAAGATCCGTACTAGGATGATCAGAAGCACTCTGTGCAATAGCTCCCAGCAGGCAGTTACCCCCGTCCACAGCTGTAGAATGGCTAGAGTTGCGTATTTACTTGATGGAATGCCACATAGCAAGTACAGCGAACGAAGTATTGCTAAATGTAAAAGCATGGATGCTTCGGGAAAGAAGCCAAGACAAAAGAGCAGATGAGTAGATACTGTATGATTCCATTCATAGTACGTGTAACATTTTAAACGAATTTGAACTTTTACGATTGATAATAGTGAGAACCCGGGGTGGGGGAGGTGAGTGACCCGAAGCGCTGTGAAGACCTCTGGGGCACGGGTGGTGTTCGGTGCCGCTGTGTTTTACAGCACTTTTTAGTGTATAAATTATATTTCAACACAAAGTTTAAAACCACAAGCAATGTAAAACAAACAAAAAATTGGCTTTTGTATAAACTTCTACTCGTCCAGCATCTTCCAAGTTGCAGGGCGCGCTCAAGTGACCTTGGAGGTAGGAACGTCACCCGTGCTTTACAGATGTGGAAAGGGAGGGAGGGTCAGAAGGACTTAAGGCCGATGGCACCGTCACGCTGTGACACTCGGCAGGAGGCGGAACCCGGGGCGTGGAGCTCAGCCCGGTCGGTGGCGCCGGTCGTCCCTGCTCAGCTCTCCAGGGTCGGTGCGTTCCGGGCTCCGAGCCCGAGTGGGAGGCGGGC
>NW_022900914.1:26626294-26627530 GCF_012274545.1 Fukomys damarensis
AGACCCGGGCCGGCCCCGGAGAGTCACCAGGCGCCAGCACAGGCCCAGAACGAATCCTCCGCGAGGTGGGCGTGCCGGAGGAGGGGCGCTCTGACTCGCCGCCCGATTCCTCGCCGAGCATCTGTGGGGCAAAAGAGGACAGCAGCAGAGCCCAGAACGTGGGCCTGAGGCCCAGGGTGGCTCGGAGGTCCCCGACGCCCCGTATCCTCAGGGTGTGCGTGTTGGGGTTCTTCGTGCGCCCTCCGCCGACGTCCTCGCTCCTCCTTTCACCCCAGCTGGGCGCAGTGCGTACCAGCCGTCGCTTAGATCCCGGATCGCCCGGTGCTACGAGATCCTCGGAGCTCTCCGGAGCCAGGAGGGTTGGGGTTCCCAAGGTTTCCCCGCCAGCGGCCCCGCCAGCCTTAGATTTCACATCATCACAGCGACACCTGGTGGCCGGCCGTGGAAAGCCCGGGAGGCGGAGACCAGGACGGTCCCAACTCTGCCCCTTGCGCAGGCTTCCAGGCACCCGGTGCCTCCCGGCCTGCCAATTCCACTGAGCCCTGAATCGCATCCTGTCCTGGGTTGCTCTCTGTTTCGTGTGTAGTCATTTAAAATCACTTCACCGAGACCAAGGGTTGTGAGGCCGTTCAAAGCCCATCTCTGTAGGGTCCTCTCATCCTATCTACTTGTTTTTTCAGATGCTGAAAGGCAGCGGGCGAGGAGCGAGGGAATTGCCCAGCCACTTAAAAATGAGGTTTGGACGGGAGCCCAGGTCTCCCTAGCGTTCCCAGCCCAGGGCTTTCTGCTGCACCATGCTGCTTCTGGGTGTTGTGGCCATGCTTGCTTGTAGAGTGGCCGCACGCTAGGTCCTCCATGGGTAGCGTCTGCCTGGAAGGTCAGTTCCTTGCTTGCTTCTGGAGTAAGTTTCCAGTGGTCACCTGGGCCATGTCCCCCTTGGGCCCTCGTGGGAGTTCTGGTCTCCTGTCAATAGGCCACTGTCCTTTCTGCTTCTAAAGCACATCACCTGAAGTCAAGGGAAGAGGAAACCAAGATGAGATGCACACTTTAAAAGTACCACCCAGTGGGCTCGGCCCTTCTCACAGTTTCACAAGCATCTGAATTGCCAGATGAAGTTTGGTAAAATCCACACTCTGATTCGATTCAGTAGGCCTGGACGGGATCTGAAACTTGGCATGTCTAAGCAGCTTCCGGATGTTGCCCAAGTTGTGAACTGCACCCCCCCCCCCCCCCCCC
>NW_022900914.1:26627551-26631432 GCF_012274545.1 Fukomys damarensis
GGCCCTATGCTGAACCACATTCCCAGCCCACCTCAACCCGCCTCCATTTTGGGTTTTTGAGGTAGGGACTCACTACATAGTTCAGGCTGGCCTGGATCTATGTAATGCAGGATGGCCTTGAAATTGTTACGATCTTGCTGCCTCAGCTTCCCAGAGCGCTGAAATTACAGGCATGTGCCAAGTGCCCTAGTTGAACTGCATTTTTTTTTTTTTTTGAGACAGGGTCTCACTGTGTAGTTGAGACTGACCTGGAACTCACTATGTATCCCAGGCTGGTCTCGAACTCACAGTGATCCTCCTGCCTCAGGCTCCCGAGTGCTGGGATTACAGTCGTGGGACATATGGCTCTGAACTGCATTTTGAGGAGCAAGGCTACCTACCCACTTCTGACTTAACTTCTGAGAGGTACAGGTGTCCAAGCTGAGCCCTTCCCTCTATCCTAGGCAACTGTGGAGGGTTTGTGAGTTTGGCTGTAGAGAGAAAACAAAAGGAATTTAAGCACCTGTGAGCCAATCCCTTGCCTCAACCCCAGCCCTGTGACACCCCTCCCAGAGTTCCTGCCCTCAGGCCAGCTGGAGAGGCAGGATTGAACGCTGCAGAGAGAGGAGACAGACTTGCTGTTGATGGGCCTCACAGGTTTTCTGAGCAACGACTGCCCTGTGCAGGGGCCAGTTTATGGCTCAGTGCTGCTGCCACAGGGTTCTCTTTTTAATTATAAAAATTTTAATTTAGTTGAAAGTTTTAATTATGGATTATATATGCTTTGATTTGTGTGATTCTTGTTTAATCCCCGAACACACCACAAAAATTTCACCAATGCAGAATTTAAAAAAGAAGGAAGTGGAGCGCTACAGGGCCACTACGATGTGACCAAAACTGTGAGGAGCATAGTCTTCTCCCCCTTCGAGGTGAGGTTAGGTGTTCTTACCTTGTTTCACAAGGAGAAGGAGAAGGAGGACATGGAGTTTGGATACCAGGACTACCCAGCTGGGGCAGAAGCCCAGATATGTTTAATCAAAAAATTTGTTCATTGGGTGTCATGGTGCACACCTGTAATTCCAGCACTTGGGGAGGCTGAGGCAGGAGGGTCACAAATTTGAGCCCAGCCTGGGTAACTTAGTGACTTAGTGATGATGATGATGATGATGATGAAGGGCTGGGGATGAAGCTTAGTATGAAGGCTCCAGTTTCCATCCCCAGTAATGAAAAAGTTTCTTTCCACTACAATGATAACAGATACTGCCATTTGCTTGGTGTTTACCAGACACCGCTCTAAGCATATGTATTAATTTATATAATCTTGATATCAGCCTTATGTGGCACATACTATACTCACCATATCTTCCAGATGAACAAACTGAGGCACAGAAAGGCCAAATGACTGGCCCAATATCACACAACTAGTAAGTGATGCAGCTGAGATTTCGAACCAGACAGCTAGGCTTCAGAGAACTGTGCAACTGTGCCTGTCACTTTCCACTGGTTTCTTCTCACAGATGGGTAGAAATGACCTCCCTCCTACTTTTATCATCCTTTTCTTGTTCATTATGTGCTGTGTTGTCCTGGAAAATTCTTGTCTACCACATTAGTAAGCAACCGCAATTCTGTTTCCAACTAGGACTGCCTAGGGATTTGGACTATGTGTCTGGGAGAGGCTGGGGTGGGTAGAGGTGGGGAAATCCCCGGAGGAACCGCTTCCTCATTGGCTGGAATTTGAAGGCTTTAGAGTTTCAGAAGTTCTCATTGGCTGGTCACTCTCTTCCCCTGGCTGGCCTAAGAAGGAGGTAGATAAGATGAGGCTCTGGGCTGGGTGGGTAACTGAGCAGGGCTGGCCCTTTGGAGACCCCTTGACAGACACCATCAAACTGAGTGCACATAGGGGCCTCTCCCTCCTGACCAGCAGGGATGGTCTTGTTGGTCTGTATGGTTTTGTAACCACGCTGCCTACCTCCTGTCTGCTTTTCCTACCTGGAGGGAGGGCTCCGAGGGGGCCCTGACTTCACGTGTGTCCTCAGGAGGTACAGCCTTATTAATCTCTTCCAGCTCTCCCGATACTTGTGCCACTGTGGGCAAGTTATTTAAACTTTAGTTTTCTTACCTATAAACTGGAATAGTGAGAATCTACTTTAAAGCATTGCTGTGTAGGAAAAATACATTTAAAGCAGCCAACCATAGGCCAATTAAAAGTAGCTATTTATTAATATATTTTATAAATACATGAATGAATGAGTTGAGTGAATGTAAAGGAAAGCTGAATAGACTAACCTGATTTCCCTAAGGCCAACAGACAACTTCCTTAGAAGTGTACATTTAGAAAATTTTGGTTTTGGTACTGGGAATCAATCTCCGGACCTTGCACTTGCAAGGCAGGTGGCAGAACTACTGAGCTAAGTCCCTGGCCCTTAGAAAATTTTAATTTTGAGTGAGAAATGGTTAAAAAGAGAAACTCATTAGAAGTTGTATGGGAAGACTCAAAGGACAAACTTCCTCAGTTTAATAGCTTTGCTGGGGATTAGGCTGATCTTGGCGGGTGATGGTAGGAACAGCCTCCCAGATTTTCCTTTGTCCCACCCCTGACCCAATTCAGAATGTAAACCCTGTTCTTTCCACTGGAGACTTCCATGACTGGATGTTTTTATGTTTTAGGAAGTGGGGTGTGGAGTGCAGTAACTCATTTGTTGCTGCTTTTAGAGCAGAAAGTAAGTTACCAAAGAACTTGTTACTGTGGCGATAGGAGTGACCCTCCCCATAAGACTGGAGACATTTTTTTTGAGATGGAGAAGCAAAGTCTGGAAGCAGCAAGTGGTTTTTCTTGTATGTGAGAGATAATAGACTTTAAAATAATGGGATTTTAAAAAACTGGTCTTTCTTTTTAAAGCATGTGGTGTCTAATGGATTGGGTATTTGTCTTGAAAACCAGTTATTTTCTAAACCAAGATACTTCTGGTTTACTGATGATAATATCCCTACTTTTCAATAAATGGATTGTATCTGACTTGTAAAAGTAAAATAAAATACAATTAACATTGCCCATGTGGTAGCCGTAATGAGCACATGACTCATGAGTTTGAAAACTCCTCTGACCAGGTTTCTAATGTGATTACAGTGGGTCGTAAAAGTGGATGAGGGAAACTAGTTACCCAGGTTAGGGTGTCTATTTACCATCTACTGGAATCTGTGACACTTCCGAGTAAGACAGTAATCAGCCAGGAAGAAATGACTAGTGTTGACTCATGAATCCATGCAGTCTGCACTAATTACAGTGCCTCAGTTTCCCTGTTTTATAAAATGAAGTTGTCACCTGCCTGCCTCTCTGTAGTGTTTGGAAAGTCCAGGGAGATAATGGTCTTTGAGTGCTTTGAAAATACAGAATACATCATAAATGCTAAATAATAATAATAACAATAATAATAGGGAGTCTAATAACAGGGGTCCTTTAATAATACTCATCAAGTATAATAACATTACTAACCAGTAGGAACAAGACAGAGGGCGTCTCTGTCTTAATCATGAGTTTGTCTCATGGGAAATGGGTGGGGGATCGAGCCGCACTGGGGCCGCTCTCGGTGTCCCAGGAGGCAGAGCCCCTCAAGCGGCTCCAGCCGCTCGGGGACTGTGTAGCTGACCCTTGGCTGCGCCGGGAGGGGAGGGGACAGGAGCCCTCGGGGGGACCCAGGGAGAGGATTTTAGCATTCCAGTCGCTAGCTAGCTGGGGAAGGACGCAGGCAAGCCGCAGGCGGGCAAGCTACTCTGGCGATGGGCCCGTGTGCTCACCCACTCCTGCCACGAGGTGGCGACAACCCGGCTGGAAACGCGGGCAGGGTGGCCCTGCGGTCTCCGCCGGGACACAAAGCAGCCTCCTCCTCCCGCGGGGCCGCGGG
>NW_022900914.1:26631763-26646962 GCF_012274545.1 Fukomys damarensis
GGAGTAGGAGCCCCCAGACGCCTCCCGGAATCGACGTCCCGGGTGCGTGCTAGAGGTGGGGCCCGGGCCGGGCGGGTCGAGGCGGGGCGCCCTGTGTGTGCTTTTGTTTCGGTTGGGTGTCGGAACAGCCACGCCCTCGAGAAGGCCGGCTTTGGAAGCGCTGATTCCCACCGCGAGGTTCCCAGTGCGGTTAGGGCTTGTCCTGGGCTGCAGAGCTGGGCGCTGGCTAGCTCGGCCTGCATTGCCTTTCAGTGTCCAACTGTTGGCCTGAGACCAGCAGCCCGGGCCCATCCCTTCCCATCCGGCCTCGTCAAGCCCTAGGGAGCAGGGTAGGGAAGCCCAGAATCACTGGAACGTATGTCTCAGTTGGCCACTGATCTGCCCACCCTCCTGGAATATGAGGTAAGAGTAAGGGTGGAAAGAGAAGTCTGTAATCCTTGCTGCTCAGGAGGCTGAGGCAGGAGAATCACAAATTTGGGGCCAGTCCGAGCAGTTTAACAAGACCATGAGACCCTGTCTCAAGATAAAAATAATGATAAAAATAGAAAGGGCTGGGGATTTAGCTCAGGGGCAGGGCACTTGCTTATCATATACAAAGCCTTAGGTGCTGGGGCGGGTGGGGGGAGTAGAAAGACCATGGACCGAACATGTGCCACTTAAGATTGCTTTATTTAAGCCTCACATGCCATTGCTACCTCCATTTTTTTTTTTTTTTTTTTTTTGTATCAGGGATCAAACTATTGAATTTGGGACCTTGTATTATCTCCATTTTATAGATGAGAAAACCAAGGCTTACAGGTGTTGAGTCATTTGCCCAAGGGCATACCACTCTTACATAGTAGGGCTGGCATTTGAGTGTAGATCCACACCCAGCTTCCCTTCCTCTTTAGGCGACCCCTGCAGCTCCACTGTGACACATCTGGATGAAGAACGCAGACATACCTGCTACTTGGAGTGAGCCTAACACTGCAGTGGACAAACATGAATTATTTTGGGCTTTTCTTGCCATTAAACATGGGTGGGCTGGAGAATTGGACTAGTAGTATAGCTCCCTTAAACCAACGTTCCCTCCTTAAACCAATGTTTACAGCGTGCATGTCACCTACCTGGGACTTTTCTAGGCACCGAGACCTCTCAGAAAGTGAGACAGAACACTCTCACTAGCCATGTGCGCCGGGCAGTGGTTTAGTGAGCTACTTAGGAAGCTACTGGTTCTCACCCTAGCCAACTGTGTGAGATGCTGAAAACCCCAGTTGAGGAAGAATGGGGGCACTGCTTGCTGCTGGCTGGCTGTCCTTGTCACTTCCTAGGTCCTGGCCTGCAGCTCTCTTCAGCACTCCCTGACTGTGCCCTCTCAGAAGTATCAGCAGGGCACAGCTACGACTCCTGTGCAGCCTGAGTCTAGGGGACTCCTTCTCCAAGCTGCTAGGTTTCCATAATCCCACCTCCTCCCCCTGCTTCCCAGCTCTGGAGTGTGGATGCTTTCTGTATTCCATTTTCTCCAGTCATGTAATATTTATAACCAGTGCTGTGCTGGTAAATATTTAACCAGGTCTCAAGAAAACCCAGAAAGAAACCCAGTTTGTCATGTGTGCCAGTTTCCATATCGGTCATTCAGCAGGGACAATTTCAGACTACCTGCATGGTATCTTCGAACTTCACAAGTTGGTTCGAGCAGATCCAGGACAAAAATGCCTGCAACCAATCCCCTAGAACAGGGATGGTGAAACTTTTAGAGACTGAGTGCCCACCCACACTGCAACCCCAAACCCACTTATTTATCAAAGAGTGCCAATGTTGCAATTACACCCACATACTGAGGTTTTAGTTTAGAAAAGAACAACGGTTACCTACTCCTCTGCCACTAGGGCAATGCTGGGGAAATGGCTCGTGTGCCATGGGTTCGCCACCACTGCCTAGAATCTAGGGCCTCGCTGAAAAACCTGCTGTTGTAATAACTACTTGGGTTTCTATTTTCATGCTGGGCTCTGTGTGATAACATTTAAGCCTCTGAGCATCTGTTTTTGGATATAAAAAGGAATTACTACCACACCTTCCAATCAGCAGAATTGTTGGAACAGTATGAGATGATAGAAATGCAATACTCGAAAAATGACTTCTAAAAATCGGGGACTGTCACACAGTTCCTGGAAATGTCTGCTGGGAGGGTAAGAGCTCAGATGATGAAAGTAGGCAAAACATTTTATGATGGCTCATGGGGGCTTTTGTAACCCAGGGTGACCTCAAGCAAGGGCAGACTGATGACTCAGAATCAGGAAGGAATATCAGTGACAGCGTTCTGACATCACACTGTGCGTGTAGCTACTTTGCTTTTCAAGAGCTCTGGAACTGAATGTTGCAAAAACCAAGAAAACAGCCAAACCCAAGGGCCAAGCCATATATCTCATTCAGCTAATACCACCCTTGTGGAGCAGGATTGATGCATTCCATTATTCAGTTGTACAAAGAAAAGTAAGCCTTATTTTCTCATAATTGATTTAATTTCTCCCTCTAGTTTCCCGCCGAGTAGTGAAAGAAGGTAGTAGACTCTAAACTTGCAAATCACAAGGATCTTCATTTCTGCCATTTAAACAACCTCTTTCTAGATGACCCAGAGGTTGAATAAATACTTAGTTTTCCTATTTCCTGTCCTTTCCAAGATGATCTTTGGGGTGCGTGGGGTACTGGAAGTTGATGAAACCTCTAAGCACAGGGAAGAGAGAACTCTGAACCTTATGTCCCCTGCTTTCTCTTTTGTCACTAGCCTGGCACCTGGACAGGCCTCATGTGGTCTTCGGTCTCTTCTTGGCACCTGCACCTGGCACCTGAGGGCTCAGACACGTACCTCTGATTTATACCCCATACATACCCACACGTCCGCATCCACACCCGCATCCACACCCGCATCGCCTCTGCGGCCTGGACCCAGAGTTTGGCTACTTGGTCAGGCCTCAGCCCTTTGTGTCATCTGATTAGTGCAGTTGGGAGCTGGTAGACACTCTGTGCCACACACGGCCTTATGGAGCTGGGTACTCTGCCTGTCTCTCGTGCCCTTTCTGAGACTACACTGTGACTGCCCCTCATGGTCAGCTGCGGCAAAGCTAAAGGCTGGGCTCTTCCTGGAGGCTCACAGACGCCACCGACTATGCCCAGCATGGAGGCACCAAATCATATTACTTGGGGTAATACCTAACTGGACGCCATTGCAGACTTCTTCTCTTGAGAGTGGGGCCTTGGTATATGGCCAGTCTGTCTTCTGGATCTACTGTCTCTCCTTTTCCATGCCACTGCCTCTTCAGAATGAGCAATCCTCACCATCACCCCCTCTTTTTGGGGGGCAGCCAGCCTTGAGGTTGAAGGGCTGAAGGAGCATCCTCTCTGTACTGTGGTCTGTGTCGATATGGAGCCTCAGAAATCTAAGAACTGTAGATTACAGGAAAAGAAAATTCATTGGCTTTAGTGGTCTCAAAATATTGTGAGCACGTGTGTGCTATGTTTGGGGGGGAGGGCATGATCAGGAGAGATAGAACATGAGCTATGCTTTTATAATTAAAAAAGATAATTGGCTTCTCTGCCTTCTAAAGCTTTGCATGCATATTGTAAAATGAACGAACAAACAACCTAATTTTTTTTTCATATGTCCAACAAAGAGATGAGGGCTTCTCAGTTTTCTTAGTTTGGCCAGTAACATGCAGGTGACAAAGAAATTCTTCCTTTAGGATGTGCTAGGGTCCTTTCAAGGGCCAAGCAGGCATCGCCCTTCTAAGCCACTGGGAATCTCCTCCCTCCACTTCTGCTGCTGCTGCTTCTTCCCCTTTCCCTTCTTATTCTTCTTCCTCCTCCCCCGCCCCCATCCTCCTCCTCCCCCTGCTCCAGGGATTGAACTCAGGACCTTGGGCTTGCGAAGCTGGTGTGGTGCCGATGAACTTAATCCCCAGACTCCTCTTTTCTGAGTCAGGGACCAGCAAGAATATTCCCTTGAGTTTGGAAAGTATGAGCCAGAGAAAAACAATTGAGTCCCAGGGCCAAGCAGAAAGGTGTGTGTAGGGTCATGGGTTAAGGACACAAAGCACAGCTGAACATGTGTGTGTCTGGAAAAACCTAGATTGGATTTCCAACTGCACTTCTGCAATGCTTTCTTTATGTGTGTGTGTACAGAGACTCAGGTGTGACTGGGCATGTTCTGCAGTGTTTGATTACACTTACAAAACTGGGTGGGAACACAGGTATTGTGATGTCCACTGTCTGTTACAATATATGCTGTGAGTGAAATGGGTTGCTGGGCCCTGATGTAACACACATATGTTGGTGAGCACTGTGTGTTTTTGCTTCCGTTCTCTTGTTGCACCCTCCAGACAGCCTCATGTGATGGAAAACTCTAGTCAACAAATGAGGAAATGGAGGCCAATTGAGGTCAAAATGGCTGCCCAGATCCCACAGAATGTGCAAAAATGTCCAGGTCTCCTGATCCTCAATTCAGGGTTCTTTTCTCCACATCCAGCCCACTCTGTAATGCAAGGGAGGAAGAACCAACCGACTTTCCTTCAATCTCTTTCCAAGCCTGAGTGTTCCAGATAAGAGCAAAGGTTTGCTGCTCTGTCGGAAACTCAGTTAGAGTGGAAATCACAGAAACCAAATGTCCAGGGTACTCCAGGCAAAAGAAACAACATATCCAGAGCATCCAGCCATAAAAGCCCTGCTATGTTTGAGAAAGTGTAATCAGTCCACAGTGGCCAGAGTTCAGGACTGTGTGGATAAGACAAGATCACAAAAAGCTTTCTAAACTGTGGTGTAGATTATATTATTGTTCATGAAATTTCAGTGCCCAGCTCTGTGGAGTGTTGTGCTTCCCTGCCCTGTTGAATTAGGATTATGGCCACACAGTTTGTTCCCTTGACCCTCCTTGGGAGTTGTAGAGAAAGAAATGAGTTAAAGAACTAACAGGTAAAGGAAAGGTTTAGATTTTATTATTTCACTGATTCATTCACATATTTATTCAATCATTCACCCAATAAGTATGCGATGAATTTCCACTTGTGTTCAATATTGTTCTAAGAGATTTTGGGTTGGGTGTGGTGGTACACACCTATAACCCCAGCTACTTGGCATCTAAGGCAGGAGGATCACAAGTTTGAGTCTTTACACTAATGTGTATAGTACAACCCTGTCTCACAATAAAATTTTTAAAGCGGTTTTGGATATAGCTCAGTGGTAGAATACTTTTCCAGGAAGGAGGGAAGGGAGGGAGTGAGGGAGAGAGAAAGAGAGAATTAGCAGGTGCTGGGGACAAGAATCCACCTTGAGGTCAGTCCTCAGTGACGACCTCCAACCTGGCTAACAGCCTATTTAGCTACGGAACTCCTCGATGGAGTATTCCAATTCAAAGAGCAGAAAATAGGTAGTGGTTGCCAGGGGAGGGGGTAAGGAGAATCAGGCACTCTCATTTAATGTACACAGAGTTTCAGTCCTGTAAGATGAAAAGAATTCTGGAGACTGGTGTACAACAGTGTGAATGTACTTACCACTGCTGAGCTATACACTTAAAGATGGTTAGGATAGTAAATTATATGTTGATGTGTAGTATTTAACAGAGTTACAGAAATAAATTAGGCAGATATTTCAGGAATTATGTAAGGGGTCAGAAGTCTCTGGGCTTTGTTCAAGAAAAGAAAGAAAGACAAAGAAAGAAAGAAAGAAAAGAAAAGAGAAAGAAAAAAACCAGATTAGACTAATATAATTTATGTTGTTTTGTACCAACAGAAAATTTTGCTAACCAACCTCTGGACTCCTTAGGATAAAAGAATAGGATCATTCACATTAAATTGTTAATGCTAGACACTGTTTATGTGTTGGCGTTCTAAACCCCTATGTGATGGTATTTGGAAGTGAAGCCTTTGGGAGGTTTTTAGGTCATGGATTAGATGAGTTCCCTGATAAAAAAAGAAACCCCAAACAGCTAGCTCTTCTGTCCTGTCATGTGAGGACACAGTGGGAACCAACTATGGGACACATGATGAACTAGGAAACAGGACCCCACACACTGATTCTATCAGCACCTGGATTGGATTCCACACCGGTCAACATTCGCTGGAGAAACAGGTTTAATGTAAAATATTAATATAAAATGGAGTTACAAGGTAGGCTTCCGATGGCCACCCGCAGAGTGCGGTGTGGAAAAGTGCAGAAGGGCCGTGCGCACACCGGAGGTCTGAAGGATGCAGTCAGAAGTCAGAAGCCCGGAGTCCACCGCAGAGTTCCGTGCGAGTCCAGGTCAGGAAGCCGAAGCGCCTGTGCGCAAGGCTAGAAACCAGGAGACGGAGGTCCAAGGCGATGGCGGAGACAGGAGCGCCTCGGAAGAAACAGAAGTGTGGCTTCCTTCTTCTTTGCTTTTTTATTTCAACCAAGCTACAAATCTCTTGGTTGGTGCCACCCATACCAGGGTGGGTTTTCCCTCTTCAGTAAGTCCAACACTCAGTCACACTCAGAATTGTGGTAAGCAAATCAGCGGGCGTTGCTTACTCAAGTTGATACAACAGTTAACTATCCAGATTATTCCTGGCATCCCGAACAGTGAGAAATAAGTTTCTATTGTTGGTAAGCCACCTAGTCCATGGTACTCTGTTAATAGTAGCATGAACAGGAAAAAGCCTTTAGAAACAGCTGGGTTAAGGAAGCTCAAAGGCCTTAGTATACGAAAGGACTTGCTTAGCTGGGATGAAAGGCAGAAAGCCAAAGACCTCAGAGAAAAAATTAACTCCAAAACCTACAGTTGGGAAATGCATTATAAGATAAAGTAGCAAGAGTATTTCTCCACTCTTGGTAGAAAGAAGGGATTAGCCAGCACTAAACACACTCTTCCTGGACTTAACCATTCCTCTGTGATTTTTGAACAATTTATGATATAGTAGTAATACTCAGCTGAGCTAAAGTATAACCAGGAATATTGTTGCTTTTTAATAAAAGATCTGTAAACTTGAGAACTGGAGTGGGGAACAGGTGAAAATATAAGGGATAGCTTTGAAGTAGTGTGATAGGATTTGTTCTCTTCATAAAGAAACCAGAACATTAAATATCCAGATGAACATCTCCCCACCCCCCTTTTAAAAGAGAAATCAGTCTTAGAAGCATTTGCCACTCATTCCAAAGACTCTGTCCTTGAGTCCAAACTTTTAGGGAACTCTTACTCCGGAAGTCCCTTCAAATTCTGCGGTATTTGTTTTTTACTTCTTTAAATGTTGGCAAACCTATGTTCCTTGAAGGTCAGCTTGTTTCTGTTGAGTGGGCTGGAGTTGTGCTACATCACATTACCAAGTGCTACTATATTTCCCAGAATGCCCTTCTCTATGGAGGTCTGGGTTGGAAATGGTCTTGAGAAATTCTTGAGCAAGATTTGGAAAGTGGAATTGAGTCAGCAGCATAATGCTCCCCCTGGTGCTGGTGCCAGCTCGTGCTAGGGCTCGTTCTGTGGATCTAGGCTTAAGAAGCTGCCACCGCACTGCCTACTCCATCTTCTCTAACTCTGGCACCATACAGGGTCCAAGGAGGTCACCCAAAGAAGAGATGGGGTTCCCAACTCAGCCTGCTGAGTAAGTTCTTGACTTGTGTCAAGAAAATAGATTTTCAGGATGAGCCAGTGTCCCTGGTCCACTTCAGCCAGTACTTAAAAGCTGGCCTCTCCTTTCGTGAATCCAGTCTGAGCCCCTGCATCAAAGTGTACACCTCCAGCTACTGTGGATGGAACTTTTTCCTATTCTCCCTTACTTTCTGTCTAATAAACCTTGATAGGCTACACACTGAACTTCAGTTCTGGTTTCCATAGCTTCAGAAGAATCTTTATGTCTTGAAAGGCAATTCAGTTCACCTGAGATCATTGTTTGTGCTTGAAGGGTGATTTCATCATGGGGTGGTCTGTGAAGCTCTGCTTTTCCTCGAACCTGAGATGATTACAGGTTTGGAGACATCACTCTGAGGGGGTCTGGAACAGGGAGTTGTAAAAATTGGTAATCAGTTGTCCTGTAAATCCTGAAAAGTAGGTATTCTTATCTTGGTGTCCTCAGTCTTCATTGGGCATGAGACTGGCTAGGAAAATTCAGGGCAAATAAATTTTGTTTTGCCACATTTTCCTAAATGATTAATATTCCTGTGTGCAGGAGCTGAGAAGGAATTTGATCTAGGCCTTAAAGTAATAAAAATGACAAAAAATTGAGTTTCCTTTTTTTCTTGCTATTTTTATTTCTTCTGTATTACCTCATATCCAGAGGCAGAGTCCAGACACCAGGGCTAATCCCTATCTCCAGGATGGCTGCTTCTGCTTATTATGTTTAAGCCATAATGCTGATTGCTGATGGGCTTTTGGAAGTCATTGAATCATGAGCTTATAATGTGATGGCAGGCAATTGAGAGGTAATGAAAATTTAAAAGATGAGCCCTAGTTGAAAAGAACGAGTAATGGGCACATGACCTTGGGGACTATGTCTTGTCCCCAGCTCCAGCCCTTTCATCTCTGGCTCTTCCCTCTCTCTCTGCTCCCCAGAGCAATTTTTCTCATCCATGCCCTTCCACTATGATGGTTCTGCCTCAACAGAGGGCTAAAACCGATGGAGTCAGCTGACCATGGACTGAAACCTCTGAAACCAGGAACCAAAGTAAACATTTTCCCCTTGATGTTGATTTTTCTGAGCTATTTGGGCACAGCTGCAAACACTGGCTAATACGTGCAGGCCTTGCACATGAGAGATGGAGGCAGTGAGAAAAACACATGAAGTTCAGGTTGTTTTCACCCTCCCCAATTTGCGGAACATGTTTTTCTGACTGCTGACCCAGCTGGCCTAAGACCTCCTATCCACACCAGACATATAGGCAACAGCTTCTTTACCAGCTCCATAGTGGCATAAAGTTTAATCCGTACATTAAATTTCCTAATCTGTGTCACCCATAATAGCTTTGCTTTTTGATGAAATACTGCTGTTGTGATGATATATGAAAGTCATTTGGGCAGTCTGCAAGGCGGAGGCAGGAGGAAGCCAAATTTGTGCTCATTCTGGGCGATTTCGTGAGACTGTGTCTAAAAATAAAAAAATAAAAATGGTCTGAAAAAGATGGTCTGGGTGTGTAGCTCTGTGTAAAGGCCCTGGGTTCAAGACACAATGTTACATTAAAAAATCATTTGGAGTAAAGTCTAAAAAATAAGGCATGTGAAAAAGCTGAGTAAATCTATTTTTGTGCAGTTCACACATGAGATCTGAAGGTCATTCCGAAAGAGAACTTCCAAAATTATTTTGAATAAAGACTGCTGGAAGAGCGATATTTATTTGGACACATTTTGCACTGTTTGTTTACAGAATCTCCTATTCGATTTGTTAATAGTCACTCTCCACTATGCCCTGGTTGCAGAAGGACGACGTGACCCACAGTAAATGACTGCACACACGGAAACAGAATGCAATCCAGTTACAGACTCTGTGTTGTTGGCTCAGAATATTGTTGAAAACTAGGGAGGACGGGGGAGTTGGGCTGAGCCAGGGAAAGTTTCAGAAAGCAGTTGAAATGTGACAGAAGCTAGGGATGGAGCTTCAGATGGGATCCGTGTAAATCAAAGTACAGAGGTGCTGTGTAGCAGAGCACAAAGTCACTGACCATCGTGAGTGAGCACGTTTGGGGAATAAGTTCATCAGCGCTCCCCCTCGCTGATAGAATCCAAACCAGATGTTTACTGAAATTCAGTCCTTCATGTCTGCACCCTGTGCATTCTTCATTCTTTTTTTTAACCTCTTCTACCCTTACACCTGCTCCCAGCCATATTAAGAACTCGAAGTGCTGCTGTGTCCATTTATTCACTCAACAAATAATTCCGCCATGTGTCAGGGTCTTCAGTGAAAAAGAAGGGTATGGAACCTGCCTTCACTGATCTCAGGATTTAAGGAAGGCGATGGATAAACAGGACATTGTAATGCAGGATGACTAATGTGATGGGGTTAAATTGGCGGGTGAAAGTCAAGAACGATGTCTATTGAAAGAGTCCATCTGAAACCTGAATGATGACCAAGAATTAACCAAGTTAAGAAGAGTTAGAAGAAAAGGAGTGACAGAATGGGAGCACCATGTGCAAAGGCTCGTAGGATGGAGAAAACCTAAATTTGGTAGGAGCTCAGAGTATCTTGTGGTGATTGGCCCTGAGGATGAGGACAGCTGTGGCTGGAGAGGAAGTGGGGACAGCTCGTGCAGGGCCTTGCAGACAAACCCAAAGGAAATGGGGACAGGGGAAGCAGGGAAAATAAAGGCAACGATGGAAGCCAGTGACCACTCAGAATGTTACCTGGAGAGGAAGACTGTGACCTGAGGCACTGGGAATGGAGGGAAAGTGGGTGAAAACCATCAAGAGATATTTAGGAGATTGAATGGACGGCATCTGAGAGGCTTGTTGGCTGGGTGAGGGTGAATGTAAAAGGAGGAGAGGGCAGGCTGTGGACAGTGGCCAGATGTTTTGTTGCACTGTTACTATTTCCTGAGATAGAATATGGAGGAGGAGGAGGTGGCTGGGGACAGGCAGGTGATAATGACCCTGGTTAGGGACTTGGTGAGTCCAAGGGGCCTGTGAGACATGCAAGCAGTAGTCAGGGAGATCTGGAACTCAGGGGACTGATGTTGGCTGGGTATACTGGCATGAAGTAATAAAAACCACGACTGAGATTGTGGGTGGTAAAATGGGAAGGAAAAGGGAGCAGAAAGAGAACTTGAAGAATAAGACACTTAGGAGAGCAGCATGGAATGGAGGTCCAGCGCAGGAACCTATGAAGATGTGACTGCAATTGTAAGAATCTCAGCATCATCCAAGTGAAGAGAAGAAACTAGTCAAGAAGGAAGAGTCAGCAGGGGCCAAGTCTTCCAAGAAGGATCCTAACAAGAACACTGTTAATTAGGACTCTTCAGTTGCAAGTGACAAACCACCTTGAGTTAGCTTAAAACAAGAAGGAGGTGGGCTTCAAAAATACAGAGTATTTCATGGATCCAAGGGCAAGAAGGACTGTAACCAAGATCGTGAAGGTCTTAGCACCATTGAAGTTTTCTCTGCTATTGGCCACATTCTCAACGCTTTGTGAAGATGTCTTCCCTTGATTCATGGGGCTACACTGGGACTGGAAGATATCCAGCCATGGTTCTAACAGTATGCCTTTCTTGATTAGAAGACTTGCCCAAATACACTAGAATTCCCACACTGGAGAGAGGGTAGGAAAGAAGGAGACAGGTTTTAAAAAGAAGGAAAGAGATGGAGGACAGAAGTAGGGATTTGGAGAAGGTAGAGAGGGAGATGGGAAGGGGGAGAGTGATAGAAATGATTCAGATGACCATCCCTGGTTCAGCTGTCTGTGGCTGCAATTGAGGATCTCAACCTGTAGTCTGGGCTACTACAGGCTCATCTGATTGGGAAACAGGACAGTTTAAGGAGATGTTATGAAATGGGCCACTGCCTTAACCTGAAAAGTCTATTACAAGAATTAAAAAAATCCTTGGAATTTTGAGGCTAAAATGTACTTGTTAACCTTGGCAAGAGTAGTTTTTATGGAATAGTATCCACTAAGTCAATTTACAGAGGGCTGAAACTAGAATGGGGAAGTGTTCTAAGGCTTGTGCATGATTTGTGTTTCCCAAGAGTCATTGTGATCAAGGGCTTGGTCTCCATGGTGGTGCTGCTGGGAGCCAGTGGAACCTTCCAGGAGGTGAGGCCTAGCAGGAGGTCCCGAGGCTACCGGGACATGAGATACTTCATGTGTGACACCTTTGGTAATTCTCATGTGATTCCTTTGGTAGTTCTCAAGAGAGGGTTGTTATGAACGAAGCAAGCGTGACCCTAACCCATCCTTTTCCCCCTCTGCTACTGGTTCAAGATGTCAGTACTTGCTCTGACAGGTCCTCCTTCCCTTTTCACCTGTGCCATGAGGCGACGCAGCAAAGAGTGGTGCCTGACAGCTCTGTGCTATGCTATGTGGAACCTTGTCCTCCAAAACTATGAGCTAAATGAACCTCTTCTTTGTAAACATCCAGTGCAAGTAATCAAAGCTGATTACTACGCAGTACACAAAGGCAGCTCTTTCAGGTCTGCAGTGAAGAATGGTGAAGAGCTGGTGTTGAAGGTTTTGTTTGTTGGTTTGCTTGTTCGTTTTCTGAGCTTACGAGAAAGAATACCTTTACATGCTAGTTGGAAAAAAGTATGAAGAATGGGGATCACAAGAATTCTTGTATCTTCATAAATGTGTGGAGTCTTAAAACCTCTCAGGTGAAGGTGGACTCCAAGCACCTAATTAGTGGGGCCTAGTGTGGAATGAAAACACAGCCCTCCTATTTAAAAGCAAAAAAGAAATTCTCCCCTTTTCCTGTGGCTCTCTCTCAGTTTGTCACTGTGTTTTTTACTTGTTGAATGCTTCACTCCTTTGGGAATGAAGATAGTTGGTGGGACAAGTACAGACCTCATAGCTACTTGGAAAACCCGATCAACGCCATTAGTCTTCAGGAAAGTACACATTAAAGCTATAATAAAATATTTCTACTCATTCATCACATTGGCCAAAATTTAAAAGATTAACCATGCCAAGTGTTGGCAAGGATGGTGGGAGCATAAATTGGTTCAATTATGTTACAGACTTTGACAGTAGCTACCACACTTACACATACCTCGTAATCCAGTAATTCATTCTCCGTCTCGTGCACAGAGATGTAAAAAATATTTATAAACTACAAACTGGAAACCCTCAAATGCTCATCAGTAGGAGAAATGGATACACAAAACATGGACTAGCCATAGAGTATTATACAGCTAAAAATAAACGTACAAAAAGATCGCGCTGTATGATCTCATTTATATGAAGCTTAAGAAGAAGCAAAACTGACAATAGAATCTAGAATAGTGTGTTTCTTTGGGGGGGTATAGAACAGAAAGAGACACACAGGAATCTTGTGAAGTGTTAAAATGTTCTATGTCTTGGTAGTGGGGGTATATACATAAGTGAAAATTCTTCAAACTGAACACTTAAAATGTGTACACTTTATTATATGTAAATTATACCAAAGATACTCCCTGCTTCAAAGCAGCTAGAAGTGAGATATTACTGCTATTCCACTAGAATGGCTAAAACTACATTGTAACTCGTAATCTAATTTTTATAGTCACTGCAAGAAAATGAATTAATGATACCAATGTGGGTTGAATGAGCTGCTCTTTCCACTGATAAGTCTCGGGGTCGTTGATGAAGAAGGTGTCACAAGGTGAAATCCACGTCTTATGGTCGCTAGAGGCTGAGTCACATGACACTGCTTAAACTCACTACATTATAACACCTCGGATCCTGCCTTCTTCTCCCAAAGAAGATGGGGTGGCGTGAGGCTTTCTGGGCCCACCAAATGGACCCCAGAGCAGTCAGAACCCTCTTCCTCCTGTTCCCTTCTGGCGAGCCCTGGGCAGTGAAGGGAGTCTGAAGCAGTGTGACCTCTTGGGTCCTGAAGATAAACATTTTAGAATCCAAGCCTGGGGCCCTTTCCGTGGGAGGTGAGTGCCGCTGGTCATTTTAGGGTATCTTTTTCTCCAGTTCCCAGACATGTGCGAGAAAGCTGATGGGAACCTTGAGGATCTGGTCAGGAAGACTTGAAGAGTCAAATAAAATAGCCAAATAAAGGCCTGTTCATACTTAGTGCACAGCACTTGTTTTGTTTTTGTTTCTGTTTTTTTTACCCCCACTGGGGATTGAACTCAGGACCTTGAACTCGCCAGGCAGGTGCTGTGCCAATGAGCTACATCTCCAGGCACAGTGCTTGATTTTCTGTCTCCTCGTGTTGTTTTAAAGCATAGTGGGAAAAAGGTGATAGGAATTAGGATTGAAATGAGGACAGACAGTGAGGAGGAACTCTGCTTCTCTCTCCTTTTTTGCACATCCGAAACTTTGGTGTAGACCTGCACATGACCAAGTCCATCTTCGCTCTGAAAATGCTAAGTTCCACATCCTCAGGGGAAAGTAGAGAATTGGGAAAGTTACGGGGTCCTTCCTGTCCCTGCAGAGTATTTCAGGTTGGGGCTGCTTGCTGGCAGGAGCACAGTGCCCCCTACGAGCGGACAGAGTCACAGACACAGGCCCTGGTTTTCTGCCTGCACTCTGCTTTTCTTCTGACTGTCTGAGATGGAGTAAAATAAAATCTTGTCTCCAGGCTCAGTCTGCTCACTTGTTTTTTCATGAGGAGTCAATTCCAGCCAGTCATGAAGTCTGGGCAGAAAACATGAGTGTTTCTGTTGAGAGGCATAAGTGGCCATCAGTTTGTTTCCAGTTTGGGTTTTGGGTCTTTTCCCAGAGGGCTCAGGGAGGCACCACGTGTCTCAGAGGTGAAAAATAAATTGGAGTCTGTGGAATCACTGTGGATTGGAAACTATGTAGTTAGCTTTTTTTTTTTTTTTTTTTTTTTTTTTTTTAAAATTCAAAGGCTTTTGTGTTTTTCTGTCATGGAAAAAAAAAATGTGGCTTTCTATACACATACACGCTGAGGGGCGGGGTGGGGGTGTTCAGAACAAGATGTTTCTCATTTCATTTGTTTCAAGCAATAACTCAGAGGCTCTGGAGAAAATAAACCGTACATAAATAGTAGAAAACAGACGGCATCTTGTTGCTATGGCAATGCCCTACTTATATCACATTATGCTGATTCATGTCTTTTCTCACCTCACTGTTAATAAACGATAGTGGCGGATGGGAAGAAAGCTGGCTGAAACAAATGGCACGGACAAGAGGCGTATGAATTTGTCACCCAATTCCGGCTGTCCCGTGATCTTTTTTTCAGAAGAGGAAGACTACCCTTTACCAAGTTACATCTTTGAATACATTACTTTTAATGTCTTTCACCAGAACAGTGCAGAGAAAAATCTCAGGTTTGCTTTCTGGTTGCTCCAGGCTTATGGCTCCCATGGGAGGAGAAAATGCCCACGAGCGAACAGCCTGTTTCTTTTCTTATTTATTTATTTTTTATTTTAAATTGAATTTATTGGTACATTCTAGGTAGACAGTACAGTTACAACCAAGTTACATTTGAATACATTACTTTTAATGTCTTTCACCAGAACAGTGCAGAGAAAAATCTCAGGTTTGCTTTCTGGTTGCTCCAGGCTTATGGCTCCCATGGGAGGAGAAAATGCCCACGAGCGAACAGCCTGTTTCTCTTCTCT
>NW_022900914.1:26655587-26679404 GCF_012274545.1 Fukomys damarensis
TTGAGTTTATTGGTACATTTTAGGGATACAGTACAGTTACATTCATTGTTGGGATCTTGTACCTCTACATAACAAGTCTTGGTTCTCATTTTTTCCCCTTGTCCCTGCCCTCCCTTCACCCCCTCCTCCCTTCCCCATCTTCTAACACTTTAATTCCATTTTTACATTTTCTCATATTTTTTTCCTTTTCCCTTATTCCCCTTTCCATATCCTTCTCACTGTCCCTACACCTTTGGTCCTTTTCTTCCTATTTCACATTGCTAATTGCCCCGTTAGGATCTTGAGTACTATTTTAGTTTTTCACACCAGAGAAACTATTCGGTATTTGCATAAGTGTGACTTATTCATTTCACTTAGGAGTATATCCTCAAAATGTACCCATTTACCTACGAATGAATCTATTGCCTGTTTCTTTTTTTTTGCCTCATCTTCTTCATTCAGACTCAGGCCTCATTCCAACTTTTAAGGCTAATCCCTCCATTCTTTCCAGGCGCTTTAATTTATATGATATTATATCCTTATATCCTTATCTATCTACCTGCATACACACACACACACACGCAATGACACTAAAAATTTGGGTGAAAAGACTGATCATAAATCATAATGGACTAATTACAGTAATATATTGAAAAATTTTTAAAAACCAAAAATCACAAAATCTTCTTACAAACCAAACAAAACCCCAAACCAACCAATAGATAACCCATGTTGCAAAAATAAGAGCAATACTGAACAAATATATGAAAATATGTATAGTCATCTTAAGTTTAGTCATCTTAAATAGCAAAAGTTGCAAATTTTCCTCCACGCTAGATAAGGAAGCACTGAGTAGCTCTCTACTTTGGAGATTGACAAGGTAGGAGAAAACAACCCCTCACAGACATTGCTTGCTGTAATATAATTTGGAATAACTTTCATGGAAATACTTTCAGTATATGTGCTGCCAAAGCGAGCACTCATAGAAATAAATGTGGCTGTTTTCATCAGCATTTTAAATGCATATACTTATTACCCAGCATGTCCACTTCAATGAATTTATTCACTGTGTGAATATTTTTGCATACATGATTAAAGGTGTTTTTACAATGATGTATATTGAAGCATTGATTGTAATGGCAAGATAAATCTAAAAACCCATTCAGAACATAAATGCCCATGAACAGATGATTGGTTGACCATTGATTCATTCATTCATTCATTCATGCAATGGAATACTATACAGCAGTTAAAAGGAACTGGCAGCTACAGAAAGGTATTGAGAATATGACAAGTAAAATTTTTTATAGGACCGGGGATTTAGCTCAGCGGTTCAGTGGCCTGCCTTGCAAGCGCAAGAACCCGAGTTCAATCCCTTGTACCAAAAAAAAAAAAAAATTTATGACAAGTACAATTATGAAGTTTCAGAACTTTATGCATAACAATCCCATTTGTGCTAAAATATATTTTATACCTGGGTGTGGTGGTGCTTGTCTATAATTCCAGCACTTGGGAGGCTGAGGCAGGAGGATCACATGAGTTTGAGGCCAGCGTGGGTTACATAATGAGTTCAAGGCCAGGCTGAACTAATAGCAAGACCCTGTCTCCAAAAAAAGTCATATGTCTCTCTCTCTCTCTCTCTCTCTCTCTGTGTGTGTGTGTGTGTGTGTGTGTGTGTGTGTGATAATATATATGAGGTAACATGTATAAGAGATCCATATACATGTTATCTCATATATGTTATCTTATAGATATAATCTTATATATATATGTATGTATCTCATATATATTTTATATATACATTATTATAGCCCTAGAAAATTTCTGGAAAGGCACGCATAAATAACCCTTGTCATTTCTGTGGGATGGGAACAGTGAGATGGCTATAGATAAAAGGAATGGAGAGTCAGGTGTGGTGGCCCATGCCTGTAATCCCAGCCCTTTGGGGCTAAGGTAGAAAGATTTCAAATTAGAGCCCCACCCGGTCAACTTAGCCACTTAGCAAGACCCTATCTCAAAATAAAAAATAAAAAAGGGCTGGGGATGTAACTTAGTGTGAAAATTGTAGGTTTGATTCCCAGCCCACCCCACCCCTTCACCTTTTAAAGCTCTTTTCACATAATGATTATTACCTTTATGATACAAAGCTTTTAAATAGCTTTAAATGTGTGTGCACGTGTGATTTCTTTATCGCCATGAAGAATTAGAAGATAATTAAAATGCTTACGCCCACAGCCTAGCTGGGAAGATGTAAAGTTAATAAAAGTACGAGGAGTGTTGTGCAGTAGATATTGCTCACATGCCAATAGCATGTACAGTGGTATTCTAGGAAGAAGAGGAAAGTCCTTATGAGAGCCGTAAGCACAGAAGACAAGGGCATGACCATCTGCCAGTATCTGTGTATGAGTTGTCCCAAGATGTCACAAAGAGAAGTGCTTGCTACTGCTAAAAGTGGAGCTGAGTCAGCCTTGCAGATAACAAATCACCCTCTTCAAGTCTCCTCAGGCTGCAAGTGACTCAAGCCCATGCCAAAAATTTATACCTGCTCTGTTTTTGGAAGCTCTTTGCCTGCTGGCAGTAAAAAGTGCTGATGGCTATTTCTGCTAGGAAATGTCCAAGGCCCTGCAGTACAGAGAGAAATTGCTTCATAATTAGTATTGACCTTTGGTATAGGTCAAGAGCCTGAGCTGCCTGTGTGGTGTTAACCCCAAATTAACCACTTGGACCCAGTGTCTAAAATTCTGCATCACTGGAAGTTCCTTCCCTGAAGAAACTAAAAATTGTGTTAAAACTATGGTTAAGACTGTAGGGTCAGTACCTGCACACTTTTTCTGGGTACATCACCTACCAGATGTGTGTCCTTAAAAAATTAATCTAATTTTTTTGTGTCATGGTTTTCACCCCTGTAAAGCAGGAAATTATACTATCAACAACCTCACTAACAAAAGCCAAGGTCTACCTCCAGCATGAGCAGTAGTGGGGCCCCCTTTTATTATGGTTGCAGAGACCTCTGAGTTCCTGGCTGACTAAGCATGGTGAAGTGAATCTTGGGGAAACTTCTTAGGTGGCCCTGTGAGAGCAAGGTGCCCTAGTGCTATCTCCTCAAAGCGAAGTCTTTCAGAGGAGTTTCTTGTAAGAAATAAAATGTATGTGGGAGTGGTGAGGCACATATCCATAATCTCAGTAATCTCAGCACTTGGGAAGCTGAGACAAGAGGCTCACGAGTTCAAAACTATCCTGGTGAGGATTTAGCTCAGAGGTCCTACCACCTGCCTCAAAACTACCCTGGACCACATATTGAGACCATATCTAAAAAAAAATTGGAACACACCATTCATTTCAGCAGTTCACAAGATTTATTAAGAATTAACCAAAAAAGCTCAAGCTATTTTGAGAGAATAAGGAGAGGAGTGGAATGTATTAGTGAAAATCCTCAGCTGCTATAATAGGGAAAAATAGGTTATACAGAAATTGATGCATCAAGAGAACAGAACATACTTTATTTGGAGATAGGGTCATATAAATAACACAAGAAATATCAAATGGGTGCTTTTTGGAGGTGGGAAAGCAGAATCAGTAAGGGCAGTGATTGTTAGCATTTATTGTATTACTTTTCATACTGCCTGACTTTATTAACTACATGAATTTTTAAGCACTTGGAAAACTTAGCATTTTGACACTTCTGAAATGATTCTTCATCCTTAATTCAGTGTCTATGAAAACCTGAATCAATAATGTCTTAAAATAGGCTTTTATGCTTACATTCTGTTTAAAACAGAAAGAAGAGTGTATATTTTACCATTACTTTTCATTTCACTTTATAGATTTAGGTTTTAAAAAGCTAAAGAAAAATGCCTATATGTCCAAAGATGAATGAATAAAGAAAATATATTTACACATAGTGGAGTACTACTCTGCCATAAAGAAAAACTTGAGTCATTTGAAGGAAAACGGATGCACTTTGAGACCATAATGTTAAATGAAATAAATCAGACAAACTTAAATGTTGCATGGTTTCTCTTATATGAGCTACCCAAATTATAGATAAAGAGAGAAATAAAAGATAGGTAATAAAAGTAGGGAGGTAGATCATTCTCAAATGGGAAGAGGATCAAGAGATGGGATTGGTAAGGGAGGGAAACAGGATAAAAAAATAATGAAGACATGTGATGTGCAGGTACCAACTGTACACAAAGAATGTATACATTATGTACTCCAAACACTTTCTAATACAATAAATACAATTTAAAAATATACCCATCAGGGCTGGGGATTTAGTTCAGTGGCCCGAGTTCGATCCCTGGTACTGGGTGTGTGTGTGTGTATGTATGTATGTATATATATATGTATATGTGTGTGTGTGTATATATATATATATATATATATGTATTATCCATCCACAGAGCTGGGAGTGGTGGCTCAGGTCTGTAATCTCAGCACTTGGGAGGCCGAGTCAGGAGGATCACTGTGGGTTCAAGAACAGCCTAGGATACATAGTGAGTTCAAAGCCAGCCTGAACTATATAGCAAGACCCTGTCTACAAATAAAATAACATGAAATACAAATAAAATTTCACAGAAAATATGATAAAACAATTGATGAAACTGGGTGAAGAAACGTCGTGTGCTTTTGCAACTTTTCTGCACTTTAAAAATTACCTCAAAAGAAGTCACCCCAAAATTCAGGAGACGCTGAAAAACAAAATGGACAATTCTAAAAGGAAAATTAGTGGTCTGAGTTATAAGGGAGACACTCTCCTACATCTCAAGAAAAATATTTAAAAAGGGAAATTAGGAATAGAAGGATGAGCCATGGAAAGCATATTAAAAAGTCTTACAATGCGGGTAACATATGTTCTAGATAGGAAGACGAAGGATTCCAAGGCAGGAAGAAGAAGCTGCTGGAGGTGCAGGTCGTGGGGCTGGGGCAGAGAATATGCTGAAAAGGTTTTCAGAAGCAAAGGCCTTGAGAAGGGCCAAGCAGAATTCAGGAAGAAGAAACAAATTTGACCACACCCTAGTGAGATGTTTTCACACAGGGATAAAAAGATATTTTATAATTTTCCAGACAGAGGTGTGACTGCCGAAAGGAAATAACCAAGCCTCGCTCCGATTTCTTATCTGAAACGCTTGACTCCAGATACAGTGAAGAACATTTATAAACGTTTAGAAAAGCCTACAAATCAAGATTCTATTCTGGGCCGAGTTGTCATTATATACGAAAGCACAAGGCAGGCGCTTGTTCAGATATATGATGGTACAGAAATTGTATGAACATATGCTCTTTCCAAAGAAATTGGTTGGGAGGTATTTCAACCAAAGAAAATTTAAAATCAGAACAAGGATCTCAAAATAGTACGACAACAAATATATAAGAAACAGTGATAAAACATAAATCAGATACATTTCATCGTTAGATCTACATAAGTGATGATAACAGTATTGCAAACGGCCATGTAAGGATTGGAAATGGTTCTGGAGTTGTATGTAGTGGTGATGCCTGTAGTCCGAGCACTGGGAAGGCTGAGGAAGGAGGTTGGAAGAGAAAATGGAAGAAATGAAAAATTTAAATTGTTTAATTTCATTTTAGTGCTGGCAAGCATAGTTATCAGTTGGTCAACCTGTCAAAAGGAAAGGGAAAGGAGAAATATTTACTTTAGTAATGTAAAGCAAGATTAAAAACACTAAGAGCATATAAGTGAGTTGAGTTCTCTATAGAAATACAAACTCTTAAAAATACTTTTTGTTTAGATCTTGCATGATCTTTTATAAAATTTTAGACTTAAAAATTCTAGACTTGTGCCCGGATTTTTAGACTTCCGTAGTAGATCTCTGTACATCCCATGATGGTCCCAGCTTGCTCTGTGACCAGCCTTTTGGTGTCTCTGGATAGTGCTCATTTGGAAAGGCAGGGCTAAGGACACTGATGTAGCACTTCTGTTCTTAACAACAGCAGCTTAAACTATCCAGTAGTTCATGGTACCTAAAGAGACTTGAGGGAGCTCCTCAAGATTACTGAATAGCTTCTACCTAATGAGATAGTCTAGCACTTTTTTTAAGTTTTGCATCTTCAGCTCAGTAGAAATATTTCACAGTGATATGTGACAACCTGATGGAGAGTCTGGATTTCTCTATAATAGATCCTTTGCTAAATGTAGGAGTTGCAGACTTTCTGCTGGCAAGAGTAAAGCAAATGGGGAAGGAAAACTCTCCTGGCGCTGAGAACATTTTCCTATAGGAGTTGATAAACTCCCTCTGTCAGTGGAGGACTTGGACTCCTATGAGGGTTGTACACAGTATCGCCTGACAGTGCTCCCAGCCACTTCTGGGCAGGCACGCTGGCATTATTTGAGGTGGCAGTTCTCGTGCCTGCCTTCTAATGTATTTGGGTGAAAAGCTGAGCCAGTCAGAGGAAGGTTGGGTGATTAAATGAGAAACAAGAGGCTCTCAGCTAAGCCATGTATTTTCCTTGAAAAGTGTGCTTTTTTTCCCCCACAAAATTTTTGGGGAATTATGTTATTGAGAGATGAAGTGGAAAGAATGTGAGGAGGATTTATTTAATGCCATATTTTACTAGAAACCTGAAGGCCTGCAGCAGATTTAAATTCTAACTCTTGTTATAATTTTTAAATGATTGTGAAATTACAAAAATGCACACGAATCAAGTTGTGATGTACTGTGTAATGGGTAGGTAAGGCCGTCCTTTGTACCATTTCTTTCTTTGGATTCTAAAGCATGGTTTGGCAGTACGAGAACTTTGTAATGTTAAGAAAAATTCAATAAAAAATGAGTATATGGACCATGAAAAAATATAAAATAAAGCAAAAGTCAAATATTTTCTCCCTAAAAGAAATGTTCCAAGAGCAAAATGATTAGGGTTGAAAGTAAAGCATGGCTGGTTCATGAAAACACAAAGTGTTAGTGCATTATGTCCCCTAAAAAGATATGCTGAAGTCCTTTGTCTTAGTACCTCAGAATGTGATCTTGCTTGGAAATAAGGTCTTTCTACAAAGGTCATAAAACCAAATTGCCTGGCGTATGACTGGTGAGATTTAGATGCAGAGACGGACATGCATGGGGGAAATGGCCGGGTGAATGGATGGATGGGTAAATCTGCCTGAGAGCAAGGAGGATCGTCAGAGAACATGCAAAGCTGGAAGACCTGGGGAAAGATTCTCCTCCACAGCCCCTGGGAAAGCTTTACCCTCTGACACTTTGTTCAGAGGCCAAGCCTCCAGAATTGTGCAACGGTAGATTTCTGTTGTTTTAAGCCTCCTAATTTTGGTACTTTGTCTTAGCAGCCCTAGGAAGCTAATAAACAATTTAGCAGAAATACCTAAGTTACCATCTGATATTAAAGGTTTCAAAGCCACAAATGTTGAATGTGACAGAAAAGAACATTCTATAAAGATAAGTAAGAAGCCATCAAGGAAAACAAAACATTTTTTGTTACCAAACATCAGCATAGTGAAGCATTTATGGCAAAAATGTTTAGAAACAGAAGAATGTGATAAAACTACTTTCAGATGTGAGGGAGATATTATTTCCCTTTCAGAATTTGGCAGCTTGAGGTGACAAAAAGTAGATAAGGGATAAACAGGACCCGAATTAGACAAGCAACAAATGTAATATGAGACAGACAGGTCATCAAATATGTATTTATACAACTACTTTAATATGTTAAACAAACACAAACATTGCAACTTAATTTCCTGCAATTGTCTCAGTGCCACAGGACCAGTCATTAGGTTTGCTAATTAGTGGTATTTCCTCTTGAATAGTTTGTATTTCATCCCTTTTGAGTGTGTATTCAGGGTTCTAATTTTCTTCTCCCTACTACTCCCATATGGATGTCTGTTATGTTGTAACAAGGGGTCAGGGCTTGGATCTGTGTGGGTAAGATCTGGTGTCACCTTTGGAGATGTCCTAGTCACTTTCTTGTCACTGCAACGCAATACCCCATACCTGCAGCCTAAAGGAAGAGAGGTTTATTGCAGCTCACAGTTTGTAGAGGTTTCAGTTCATAGATCAAGGCAACTCAGAAGCAGACTTTTTGTTGCATAACAAATCAACCCAAATTTTAGTTGCTTACCACAATAACAACCATTATTGCCTTGTGTACCTTCTGCGGTTCAAGGATTCAAGTGGGCTGAGTGGCTCTGGCTCAGGGACTCATGAGATTGCTATTGGTCATTAGCTTCAGATGGATTCATCTCAGGAGCATCTTTACTCACATATTTGGTACCTGGGCTAGGGAGACTCACACAACTGGGATTGGAACAGCTGGAATCCTATCTGTATGGAGTCTCTCCACATTGTCTGTTTTGATTGTCTGTGATGGTGTGACAACTCATCCCCAAACTTATAACAATGACAGTTACTCATTATTTCTCACAAATTCTGTAGATCAAGAACTTCATAGCCGGGCATGGTGGTGCGTGCCTGTAATCCCAACACTCGGGAGGCTGAGGCAGGAGAATCACTGTGAGTTCAAGACCAGCCTTGGCTACATAGTGAGTTCCAGGTCAGTCTCAACTATACAGTGAGACCCTGTCTCAAAAAAAAAAGATTCATGAACATCTCAGCTGGGGGTCGGTTAAGGTTGCCATCGCATGGCCAGCACTGGTTGGGCTTTATCCCTCACATACATGGTGCCTAGGCTGGGAGTGAGTGAAGTCTGGAATGGCTGGGGTTCCTTAGGCATGTGTTTCTATTCAGACTCTACATGGTGTCTCCAACACAGTGGCCTCAAGGCATCTAGACTTCTAACATGGCAGCTAAGGGCTCTACTAGGGTATGCTCCAAGAAAGAAAACAAGGGGAAGCTGAGTCAACTTCCATGACATAGGCTCGGAGTAACAGAACTTCCCATCCACTGTGCTCTGCTGGCCAGTTCAGGTTGGAGGGAAGGGTTCATCGACTGTACCTCCTTGTGGAGGAGCGGCAGGTTCTAGAATAGCCAGTGGGCCTGGAAATACTGTTGCAGTCATGCATAGGAAAAACTGTCTGCCACGGTGACAGAGTCCAGAACTCCTCCAACAAACACACTGCTTAGTTCTGAGACACTAAGAGCATTCCACCGAAGATGGGAAGCTAAATAAAGATGCTCATTATCACTACTTTCATTGAACATTGTACCGGAAGTTCCTAGACAGTGAAATAAGAAAAAAAAATATAAATATATAAATAAAAACCCTGAATTCATTTGCAGACAATATCATCAAATAGTCAAATGAACATCTGATAAATTGTAGTTAGTGAAAGAACTAACCAAAGTTCTTGAACTTGTCAATATACAAAAATCAGTTACATGTTTAAGTAACAACAAGACTAAAAACTGGAGAAAACAAAGGGTAAGACAGAAAAAGATCTATGTACTAGCGAAGATCTATATGGCAGCAGTCTTTTCAAAGAAAATAATACATAAGTGAATATCATTGGTGGATGGGCCAAGTGCATGAAAATGAATGAGTAGAGAAAAATAACTTGGACATTCATGGAAATTTAATGAATGATAAAGATGGCATTTCACATCGAAGGGCAGATGATGTACTCTTTAATAAGTCATGTTGATGGGGATGACTTAACACTTCATAAAATGTAAAGTTAAAACAATGACTCCGGCCTGGAATTTAGCTCAGTGGTTTGGTGGCCTGCCTTGCAAGCACAAAGACCCGAGTTCAATCCCCGGTACCACAAAAAAACCAAAACCAAAAACCAAAAAACAAAAAACAAAACCCCAAAACAAAACAATGATTAATTCTTCATAAAAATAAAATCCAGAGGATCTAAAATATAAGTTAAAAACCAATAAATGAAGCCATAAGAGCACTAATAGAAACAAAATTAAAGGAAATATATCATTTGCAAAATCTTCAAAAATACAAAATAGGAATAAATCTAAGACGAGTTATGAAGACCAGGGAAACTATAAAACATTACTGAGAAAAGCTAAATAAATAAATAAATAAAAGACTGAAAAAGTCAAGTTTATGAATTGGTGGGTTAAAGATGTCATTCTTCGTAAATTGATCTATCGGTGAAATGTAAATCGTTTTAAGATCCCAGTAGACTTTTAGAGAAATCAACAAATGGACACCAAAGGGCAAAGATGCAGGAACATCAAGACTCTCCAGAAAGCAAGCTTGGTTTATCAGCTGTCTCGATTTACTCTAAAACTATGGTTACAAGATAATCTGGCTTTGGAACAGGAAGAAAGGGAAGAGAATGTAAAATACAGAAACAGACCCCCACAGAGGTGGAAATTTTGAATAAAACTGGGATTACAATCTCAGTAAGAACAGACTTTTCAGTAATGGTTCTGGGGCATGGAATGAGAAAAATAAAATTAGAAACATTATAGATTATATTTTTTTGCCTTTCCTTTTAGAGTATTCTACACTCCCACCCATTGCTGTACCATCTACAGAGCCTCCCTTGTATGCTTTGGATGCAGTTTGTCTCACAGATTCATGAGCTAGAAGCTCGGTGGGGGGGCGGGTAGGGTAGGGCTGAGGTGGTGGGAGCTGGGGAGGTGGGGCCGAGGGGAAGGGAACGGGTTCCGAGGCTGCACCCTCGTGAACCGATCCTCACTGGTCCAGGGGCCTGAGTTATTTCCTGCAAGTAAGGAGCTTCACCGCCTTGGCCTGTTGTCTTGCTTCCTGCCTCACCAAACAATGTCTTTAGGTGCACGTGTGCCATGGTGCTTTCATCTGCCCTGAGCTCTCTCTCACCAGACTTGAATAGCCATGCCCTTGAATCTTCAAAACTGTGAGCTCAATAAACATCCTTTCTTCGTGAAGTACCCAGCTTCATCTTTTTTATCGTATCACCCCAAGCAGGCTAAAACAGTCCCAATGGGAGGAAACCTTAAGCACTGTCCCACACCACATGAAAATAGATTGAGTGTGTGAGATGGGGAGGTGGAGCATCTTCTCAGAAGGTGCAGGACTCTTGATAAAGCAGGAATACACCATAGGGTAAGCCTTTGCTTTTGCCTCCCCCCTTGGTTTTTTGTTGTTGTTATTGTTGTTGTTTTTCCATAAAATGGTCTGCTCCGGAAATGTAACCATTTGTGCTGCAGGGTGTTCCTGCCCAATGTATCAAAATGTTCTGTAACTGTTTGAGCTGCAAGATGTTCCTAGCAGATGTTGCGAGACTGTTCTATTAGCTCTGCCCTCTGCTTCCATGAGCTCGCTTACCTGGCACGTGGGCCCACCCCTTTGCCCTGTAGATCTCTATATGAGGCTGCTTCCATTTCCACTCGGTGCTCAGAGTTTGGAGTGGGCAAACATCTCTGAGCCAGCTGGCTAGTAAAGGTTTTTCTCCATCTCTTCTAGTAACTTTCAGATTCTCGAGTCCTCAAAGCCCTGTAGCTGTAGCAGAGCTGTAGCCCTTGGCTGTAACACTGAGCTGCTCCACTTTGCCGCTACACTCGGAGTTTGATCCCCAGCACCCCTCCCATCACCGAAGTTGTTGGGCAGCAGCATCTTGCTCTTTTCTTCTCCACAGGCATGGCTTGATGCTGGTGTGGTGGTGAACACCTGTAGTCCCAGCACTCGGGAACCCGAGGCAGGAGGATTGCTGTGAGTTCAAGGCCAGCCTGGGCTACACAGCTAGACCCTGTCTGTCTCAACGAAACAAAGCCAGGAACGGTTGTCCTGTAAAGGGACCGTTCTTTCAGTCTCCATGCTAGAAGGAGAAGATACGTGGGTCCTTGAATGAGAGCACACAAGGCAGAGTTAAAGCAGCAAACTTTCAGTCCTGACATGGATATAAAAAAATAATGTAGGGCCAGGGATTTAGCTCAGTGGTTCTGCCACTGGCCTGGCAAGCTCAAAGTCTTGGTACCAAAAGAAAAGAAAAGAAAGAAAGAACATATATTGGTGCAAGATACTAAGATTTTTGCTGAGGAAGGTTGTTTGTTACTGTAGCAGAGGTCACTGATAAACTCATTTAGCTGAGCATAGTGGTAGACACTTGTGATCTCAGTACTTGGGTGGCTGGAGGGGGAAGGTGAGGGCAAGGCCGCTGAATTATATATCGAGAACTGTTTCAAAACAGAAACAAAGCCAGTGGTGCAACTTGTAATCCCAGCACTCAGAAGTCTGAAGCAGGAGGATCGCCATGAGTTTGAGGCCAGCCTAGTCTACATAGTGAGTTCAAGGCCAGCCTGAATTACAGTCAGGTCCTACCCCCCTCCAAGAAATATCTAGAATAATGTTTGACATGGGTGCTTGGTCTCATCAGGTAGCTAATTAAAGTTTATTATTGCATTGTAGATATCTAGTTAAGTGATTTGGGGGGGTACCGGGGATTGAATTCGGGACCTTGTGCTTATGAGGCAGGCAGTGCAACCACTAAACCCCCGGCTCCTAGTTGTTATTTTAAAACTTTTTATTTTGTCTCACTCCATGTCTTTTATAAATATTCCATATCTATTTTTTCTGGTACTAAGTATTTAACCTCAAGGCCTTCATACTCAGCTACATTCCCAGTCCATTTTTTTTTTTTTTAATATTCTGAGACAGGGTCTAGCTAAAACACCTAGCTACTCAAGCTGGGCTGGAACTTGAAATCCTCCTGCCTCAGCCTCCCAGAGTGCCAAGATTACAACCGTGCACTGCCTTGACTACCTGTCACAACCTTTTACTTCACTATTTTTTTCTTATTTTTATCTAACCTGCTGCTAAATCTATTTGTTGAATTATAGCTCTAACTGTTGAATTTCCTTTCTAAAATGTTTCTTTGGTTCTTTTTTTCTAACATATGTAACCATTTGGGGTATTTTATTGTAGTTGTTTTTTGCTTTTGCTTAAAGTTTTTTTTTCAGTGCTAGGGATTGAATCCCAAGCTATCATGGAGTTGTATTTCCAGCCATTTTATTTTATTTTATTTTATTTTGAGACAAGGTTTTGCGAAGTTGCCCAGGCTGGCCTGGAACTTGAAATCTTACAGCCTCAGCTTCTCTAGGGATTATAGGCTTGCACCACCATCCCTGGCTGCAATTTTCAAAATATTTTATTTTATTCTTTTGGTGTGGCCTTTGCTCTGAGCTATGTCCCCAACCTTTTAAAAAAATGTTTTGTTTTTTTAAGAAATTTTGACACAAGGTTGCTAAGTTGCTATGTGGCCCAGGCTGGTCTGCAATCTGCAATCTTCCTGTCTCAGCCTCCCAGCATGCTAGAATTACAGGCATGCACCACCACAACCGGCTTATTTTTTGTTTTATATTTTTTGCATTTACCCCTTTCTTTAACTTCACATTTTGATAATTTCTTTCCTTTTTTGGGGCAGTACTGAGGCTTGAACTTAGGGCCTTCACACTGAGCTATATCCCCAACCCTTTAGACAGGATATTTCTAAATTACTAAATTGCTGATGCTGGGTTTAACTTGTGATCTTCTTCCCTCAATCTTATAGACTGCTAGGATTATAGGTGTGTGCCACCATACCCAGCTTGCTTGTTTTATTGTTGATTTTTTTTTCTCATTGAGTTTATTGGTACATTTTAGGTATACAGTACAGTTACATTCATCATTGGGATCTTGTACCTTTACATGACAGGTCTTGGTTCTCATTTTTTCCCCCTTGTCCCTGCCCTCCCTTCACCCCTTCCTCCCTTCCCTATTTACAAATACTTTATTTCCATTTTTTGATTTTCTCATTTTTTTCTTTTCCCTTATTTCCTTTCCCCTACCCTTCCCACTTCCCCTACACCTCTAGCCCTTTTCTTCCTATTTCACACTGTCATTTATATCATTAGGATCTTGTATACCATTATAGTTTTTCACACCAGAGAAACTATTTGGTATTTATACATGTGTGATTTATTTATTTCACTTCAGAGCCGGGTGTGGTGGCGCATGCCTGTAATCCCAGCACTCGGGAGGCTGAGGCAGGAGGATCACTGTGAGGTCAAGACCAGCCTGGGCTACATAGTGAGTTCCAGGTCAGTCTCAACTACATAGTGAGACCCTGTCTCAAAAACACAAAAACAAAAGAAGAAATCCATCGCTTAGGAGTATATCCTCAATATGTATCCATTTTCCTAAGAATGACTCTTATTTCTCATTCTTTATGGCTAAGTAGTATTCTATTTTATAGAAAAACCACATCTTCTTTATCCAGTCTCCAACTGATGGGCAATTGGGCTGTTTCTAACTTTTAGCTATTACAAACTGTGCCGCTATAAACATAGGTGTGCATATATCACTGGGATATGATTCTTTTAATTCTTTTGGAAAGATACCCTGCAGAGGGATGGCTGGGTCAAATGGAACCTCTAGTCCCAGCTCTTTGAGGTATCTCCATATTGATTTCCACAGTGGTTGCACCAGTCTGAACTCCCACCAACAAAGGAGAAGGGTTCCTTTCTCCCCACAACCCTGTCAGCATTTGTTGTTGGTTGATTTCTTGATAGCAGTCATTCTTTGTGGGGTGAGGTGGAATCTCAGTGTTGTTTTCATCTGCATCTTTCGAATGTGATTTGTTTGATTTTTAAGATACAGTCTTGCTATGTAGTTCAGACCAGTCTTGAGCTCACTACGTAGCTCAGGCTGGCTTTGAACTCATGGCGACCCTCCTGCCTCAGCCTCTTGCCACCACACCCAATTCAGGCTGTTTTTGATAATTTCTGCATTGGAAGTCCTTGATGATCTAATGTACTAGTTCTTATTTTGTCTGGCTTTCAATTATGATATCTTACTCCTTTTTGTATTTTGTAATTTTAAAATTACATTTTAAAAAATTTTATCTATGGGAATTCCTGAGGCCTGTAATAAAGGTAAGTTTTCTCCCACCAGGTACCTACCAGTATTCTTTGTCCAAGAATACTTTAAACTAAATTCTTGTTTGACCAACTGGTGGTGAACCTATGGCATACATGTTATTAGTTTTTCTTTTTAAGATAAGATGTTAATGTAGAGCTGTTTTTTTCTAAACTAAAACCTCAGTGTTCAGGTTTCATTGCAGTGTTGGCACTTTGCAATAAATAAGTGAGTTTTAGTTGCAGTTTGGGTATCATCTCTAAAAGGTTCACCATCATGCTAGACAATAAGTAATAGAAATTCAGGCTATAACCCTACATGATTGATACAAACATGATTTTTTTCTCCTTTTCTATTAAGTAGTAAGTTTTGAGGAAGAGAATTAATTCTCTTGCAAGTCTCTGGAGTATGTAGTGGGGATATGGGTCTAGTTTCTATTTCTCTTTTCCTTCCTTTCTTTGTTCATTTTTTCTTTTTTTGTGGGTGCTGGGGATTGAGCCCAAAGCCTCATGGCTGCTAGGAAGGAAACATTTTACTATTGAGTTATGTCCCCAACCCTACGTTTAATTTTTTTTAGTTCCTTAACATATTCCTCCTCACCATCACTTAGTTTTTTTTTTTTTTTTTTTTTTAACCTGATTATGCTTTATTTTCTGGCTAGACTACTAATTGATTAAAAACATGGTTTTACATTGTATTATTTTTGTTTGTTTTACCCGACACTTGGCCAGGTTACAGAAGTTTGGGGTACTGGTGGAAATGGACATCTTTTTCATAGATATATTAACATTAGTGATTGAACTGTAGCTTTTTAGATTTCAGGCAAATCTTTATTAGATTTTTTGTCGTCATCTGCTGTTTTGTCTGTGGAGTTCAGTTCGGGAGCTCGGACTGGGAGGGTAGGGCACAGAATCAGACTCCGGCAGACTCCAGGGAGGTTTCTGGAATGCTTTCGATTTATTTAGAAAACGCACAGCCTTATATAGCTTGCATGTGGACAACCATGGGGGAGGAGCATGGGAGGAGCATTTAATTACATAGCACTTTCTTATAGGTTATTCAGTAGTGAAGAACATTGGGCGATATCCTATTGGCTAGACATATGGTGGGGTGATTTTTCTAGGGCGAGGCAAAGGAGTCACAGACTAGGGAAGAAGGTACAGCCTATTAGACCCAGCCTCTACACACTTAGGTGAGTTAGTTTGGCCTCAGAGAGGTCTTCGAGTTTGCTCAGAAGACAGGAGTGCGGCGCACATGGCCCAGCCAGGCTTGAACTTCTCCCACAGATTTTAAGGTATTTCTTGCTTTGATGTGAAGGCAGGCTGTCCTTTAAACCAACTGAGGCAGGAGATCAGGGCAAGGAAAAGTGGCTGGGAAATAGGGTGGGACCCATCAACCAGGAGGTTCAGAACACACGTGTAGAACAGCTTCTGGGCTCTGCACCTGATGCAAATCAAGGTTCTGTCTTCAGTTCTTCTGGCACAAGATCAAGCAGGGTTTTGACAGCGTGGCCTAGATCTGACGTCAGCACAGGGGTTAAAATGGCAGCAGTCATGAAGCTCATGGATGCTTTAAGCCTTTGCATCAGCCTATTGGGTACTTTGCAGGGCGTACTTCTTTTCCTACTATAACTGGTCCTCACTTACTCTACAGAGCACTTCCTTTCCCTTTTTGTCTGAGTACTTTTACCTTTAATAAATATAAAACCTCTGTTTTTCACTTGTCTTGTCCAATTCTTTAATCAGAGCAAGTGAAAATGTCCCCTGGGCACCCCAGTGCCTGATAACACAACCTTTTCAGAACTCTGATTTAATCTATTTCCTTCACCAGATTAACTCTCCAGGAGTGACTTAATTTCTAAGTCCCCTCATGTCTGGGCTGTAAGTCTTGGGGTGCAGCACTGAGCCAAGATCTAGGTGTTGTATATTGACTGAGTCCTTTTCTGCCATCTTTGTAAATCTTTTTGTTACTTGAACATTACAATATTATTATTTAAGCTGAGAAGTGATGGCTTTTGAAATGTGCAGAGTGGAGCCAAACAACTTTGTGTAGATAATTATGTAAACAGAAGACACAGGTCTTTGATATCTATCAGGATACCCAAAGTCATACATTTACCATAAATAGCTGAATTTCTAAACACCACACACTACCAGCTTACTCTACCTTGCATAAATAGTGAAGTAATACCAACTGTAAACATGCCAGATCTAGCCGTGCATGGTGGCATATGCCATAATCCTAGCAGCTGGGAGGCTGAGGCAGAAAGATGGTGCTGTGAGTTCGAAGCTGGCCTGGGCTACGTAGTAAATTCAAGGCCAGCCTCAATTACATAGTGAGAACCTGTTTCAAAAAAACAAAACAAAACAAAAACCAAAACCAAGCATGCCAAATCCACTGTGTGCTGATTGCTGAAAAATAATTGTTGCTGTTCAGAATGGCTCTAAACAGAGAAGTCACAGACCATGGGTTGGGTCTTCCTGATCTTCAGGGTGATTATCCAGCATGAGAGTTGGAAGAAATGCAGGAAGGGGACTACTGAGATAGGTAGTAACACTAAAACCAAAAGCAAGATGCCTTTCCTACCACACACCAGGAGCCTTATGTTCATTAAATAATTAATTTATGGTATTGGAGGTTGGATCCAGTGCCTCACACATGCTAGGCAAGCATTTGACCACTGACCTACCTCAGCCCTTTTTTATTTTTATTTTGAGGTAGAGTCTTACCTGGCTGCACAGGCTGGCCTTGAAGCTGTGCTCTTCCTGCCTTGGGCTCCTGAGCACAGACACAGGGCACTTTGCCCAGCTCAGAAAGCATGCTTAATGTTTTCAGCGCTTCTTATGGAACAACATGGCCAACAACGGTCTGCTCTGAAACTGTGAGTTTCCGCCCATCAAGGTGACACTAAGCGGGGTGTGGTAGTGCATGATTGCGATCTTAGGGTTCTGGGAAGCTGCAGTAGGAGAACTGCAAATGTGATTTGCAGATCTGTGAGGCTGACACTTTTCACTGTGCTCCTGCATACTAGCATTTGCTAGGTGAGTTTCTCTGGCTTTCGAGGAAGATGGCCTAAAGGCTCCTCCTCATAGCATTATTGCCTCATGCAGATTTGCCTCCTAGATGTGTCCTGCAGACTTTTCTCCCAGACCCACTGTGCAATGGAATTCTTTCCAGTTGCCACTCCTACTAAAGGCCTTTGGTGGGTCACCGACGTTTGCTTTGTCCTTGAAAAGTAGCTGTGCCCTAGTCCCAAAACTTGCTAAAAGAGAAAAATTCTCTTTCTTTTTCCTACTTTTGTCTCTTTAGAGAGTATCTGGGCGACGTAGCATAACGTCAGCCTCCAACAAAGAAGACTTTGATACCGGACACTATTCCCCAGTTATTTTCTGGCTAACCATAATCACTTAGACTTTTCACCTTTTCTGAACAACATTAGGACCTGGTGCTGTCTTGTGTGGGGCTCTTACCACAAAACCAAAGAATTCTCATGTCTTTTGGGATTTCCCCAAGCACACCTGGTGGAGAACAGCAAGAATCACGGATGCCACTGCTACCTGGGGGCTGGCACATCTCCTGGATGGCACAGTGGCCTCCTATTCAAATTGGCGCTCTTAGAAAATGACATGACCCTTCCTACAATGGAATCTCAGGATCACCCGAAGATATCAAACCAGAAAACATGGAGTCTGCAAATGCCAATGACCAGGTAGAGCAAAACATGTGGAGTTTACTTCTCCTCTAATTCTTTGAGTCTTCAAAGACCGGCTGTCACAGCATTTTACATAATTCAGCATATTTCATTTCCATCTGTTCAACTCTACAGAGAGTAGATTTTATATTTGCTCTTGGAAAGAAACTGGAGACTTAGTTCATTGAAAGTTATCCGACATTAAATATCAAGGCCAACCTGAGAACTGTTATTTTGCTGCTCAGACCTATATGCGTTCACTGGCTTTCCATCTCCTGTGAGCAATAATTCTGAATACAAAAGAATCCGGCCAATATCTCTTATGCCAGATTTCGCGGTTGTTTTTCAGACGGGTTTTCTGTGTTCCTTCCTCCTTATGAGTGGCTCTCTTCCCATTGCTGGAGTCCGCGGTGACCACTTCACTACTGGAAGCGAGGCAAGGAGAAGAGATGGCAGAATGATTATCCTCTCACCCACCTGGTCTGCTGGAAGGAAAGACCCTGCCCAGAAGCATGAATCACAGGTGCTAGGATGCCACACAGCGCCAGGATACTACTAGAGATCTCAAGGGAAATAGGTTTAACCTTTAGAACTTTGTCCTCATGTTTTACCCTCCAACTAACACATATGAAAATTAACGTTGACGCAAAACTCAGTACACACCCGCAAAACTTACCAGAAACACTTCTACTTCAAGAAAAACTGAGTTGCCTCTTTAAAAAAGTTACAAATTAAAAAAAAAGATGTGTTTGGTGTGGTGGTGTATGCCAGTAATTTTAACCACTTGGAGGCTGGGGCAGGAAGATCAGTAATATGATTTTACTCACTTTTTATTAACCAGATTTGCCATTCTTTGACGGAAGCCGAAGCCAGGTGTTGTAGCACAGTCCAAGTTCACTGGAGCAGTCCAAATTCAAGACCAGTCTAGGTAATTTAGCAAGACCCTGTCTCAAAATAAAAGTAGAAGGGCTGTGGATGCATCTCAGTGGCAGAGCACCTCTGAGTTCAATATACAGCACTGGGAAAAAAAGGGGGGCAGCTGGACCTGAAAGTAAACAAGAACTTCTAGTGGATAGGAATAAACTGCTACAGCTACTTCCATTTTTAAAATGGACTTACAATTTGAAGCCCTGACGCATCCAAAGAAGGAACCAGCCTGTAATCCCAGCACTTGGGAGGCTGAGGCAGGAGGATCGCTGGGAGTTCGAGACCAGCCTGGACTACATAGTGAGTTCCAGGGCAGTCTCAACTACATAGTGAGACCCTGTCTCAAACAACCAAAAAGAAAAAGAAAGTAACTGTCCATCAAGCGCTCACGTTCCACCCCCCACCCCCAGGTACAGTCTCAACCATAGTGAGACCCTGTCTCAAACAACCAAAAAGAAAAAGAAAGTAACTGTCCATCAAGCGCTCACGTTCCACCCCCCACCCCCAGGTCCAGTGTCAGGTGATGTGACTTGCACTCAGAGAGGCCTCACAACTGGGGTTAAAGTTTTTGAGGCTGTTGTTTTGAAATCTTTAACCTTATCTGTAAATTTGTGTCCTGTAAATGAAGTCCAGTAAACCCAGCATGACGAGGCACATCTGTAATCTTAGAACTCCGGGAGGCTGAAGCAGAAGGTTTGCAAGTTTGAGCCCTGTCCGGGCAATTTAGTGATGTAGTGAGACCTGTTTCAAAATGTGCACATACAGACTGAAATCCAAACTGTATAATTTTAGGGAGTGATTCTGCATATGATTTAAATGTTTGTATATCTGCATTTGAAGCTGGCATTGTACTGTACAGAGATGTATGCTAAATTTTGTTAAGAGCTTAAAACCCAGAATGACATTAAACAACAAATAAAAGCACAATGACTAGTCAAGAGAAAGGAAGAGTTAAATTTTAGTTCTCTTAATGCTTTCCCCCACTTTATTGTTTTGTGAACAGGGGGCCCTGCGCTTTCATTCTGCTCAGGGCTCTCCAAGTTATGTAGAAGACCCTGCCCATCCACAGATTCGAGAGGTACAGTGGAAGAGGGGACTCTCTGAGGTAGGAAGTGCGAGCTCAGAGAGATGTTACAGCTCATCCAATCCAGTGATTTCCCAAATCTCTTTTCAGCAGCAGACTGTTGGGGTGAACATCTGAAAGGTACAGCGGGTCAGCACAAAGCACTTTGTTGTGGAGGGAAGGGACTGGGCTTGGAGGCTGGGCCCCTGACCTCACCGGCCGTGCCCAGGCAGCTTATGGGTGGCATGGGTGAGTCTCTGTGAACCCCCCAGGATTCCCATGGAGGCTGCAAACACTAGTTTGTACCTGGCAGATCTGTACCTTGCAGATTCATGGCAGGGAAACTTAGAGAGAATGTGACCCTGCTTGGGACCAGTACCGGGTGGTGACAAGCAGAGACAGCGGGGTGAGGAAAGGGTTCTGGCACAAGCCCGTCCTTAGCGCAGCAGATAATCTCTCTCTAATTTTATGTCTCCAAAGATCCCTTTGACCAAAAACCTGTCTCCTACAGTTTGACCAGAATAATCGACCTTGCTCTTACTCATGCTACTCTACAACTATGGCTTCTCCTTTCAAAGTTGTGGTCGTGACTCTAACAGGCTTTTTGTGCTAAGCAATCTCTCTCTTCATTTTTGTTCCATCCAATCCAGTTCTGAATAACCATGTAAGCACCGGAGGCCTCATGTGGTGGCCAGGGCTCAGCCCCTCTAGGACACCTGCAGTGACCCTTCCCTTTCCGGGCCTCCGTCCCTCTCAAGGCAGCCGGAAATGGCACAGGACTCCTCTCCTCCACCCCTACATTGTACCTTCAGCCTCCTGACCTCATCTTGCTCTGGAAGAAACCAAGGCCCACTCTCTTTGTCTCTAACACTTTATAAAGTCCTTCGACTCACTAGGAACCTTACAGAAGGCGGGCAGAACCCGTGTCCTAGCAGCAGCTCCTGATTCCTACTGTTCTTTCTCTCTACTTCCCTGTCAGAGCTCTTCTTCAGAAATCTCCTGAAAGCTCTCATCCTTGGGAAACTACCCCTCCTGGACTCCTTGCCCTCGTGGGTATTTTTCTTTTTGTAATAACACACCTGACTTCAGTGGGTTGCACAAAGGACAAGAAGTAAAGTTGGGACTTATTCTGGGATTTTCAGGGCTGAGGGTGGAACTTGGTGGTAGAGTGTTTGCCTGGTAAGGCCCTGGGTCCAACACCCTGCAAAAAAGAAAAAGAATTTTCATTTGTTAAAATGATTTCTTTGTTCTCAAAAGATTTATAGGCAGGATTCTTTGGAATAAATTCTTTACGTGTACATATAATATGCCCAGAAGTTGAACCCTACAAAGTTGAATCAAATTGTAAAGCAATGTCTCTTTATAGAGCCAGAAAACGATTAAACAGTATATTATTATTATAACTTCTAGCCAAGATCCTCCTGCTTCAGCTTCTCAAGTGCTGGAATTGCAGCTGTGTACCACTGTGCCTGACTGGTAAAATGCTTAATGGTATCTTTTCCTCCAGATACATTTTCAAATTATTTCCAGCTTTCATATGTGTATGTTCTTTAATTTTGTCTTTGTGGAGTGCTGGAGATTGATCCCAGGGACTTAATAGTGAGTTAAATCCTCAATTCCCAGGCTTTGAAAAAAAATTTTTTTTTTTTTTTTTAATTTTGAGACAGAGTTTAACCAAGTTACTAAATTGTCCAGACTGGGACTGAATTTGCCAGTTCTCCTGCCTCAGCCTCCTTGAGGGCTGGGATTATGGGTGTACACCACCATGCCCGGCTCCTTGTCACTGTTTTTAAGACTTCCATTTACCAAAGTTTTTGTTTTTGTTTTGTTCTGTTTGTACAAAATAAGAGCAAAATGTAAATGAAGTTTTTAAATAAAGGTAAATTCATTCCTGCTTAGGAAGGAAGGCTTGAAATCAATGCAAAAAAACTGGTGGTTTAGAAGTATCAGTGTAGAAGGTTTCAAAAGGTGGATGGTACAAGAGTTGGCTGCCCCGAAGGACAGGTTATATGTACTAAATCATAGAAGTATTTAAGAATAACCAGTTAAATTGGGGCAAGGCCCACATACACTTGTACCGTTGTCCCAGCTATCACAAGGCAGAGATAGGAGATCACAAGTTCAAGGCCAGCCCAGTCAACTTAGAAAGTTCCTCTAGCACAGTGAAAAGGGGTTGCTCAGTGGTAGAGCAACCATGGGTTCAATTACCAGTACCAGGAGGGGCGGGTGTTGACAAACGACAAGAGATTAAGGAGCTATGACAAAGTGGGTTAATTTGAAGTTTTAGAAAATACCTCCCATTAAATATCCATTAATAATGAGAGGAAAATACATCTATGGTAATTTCATACAGTTGTTGAGCATAAGACATTGTACCTAGTGGGTTTTCAATAAATATTGGCTGCAACTTATTTGTACCAAAGACAGATTTAATCTACCTAGAACTTTTTTTTTTTCAACACTGGGGGTTTGAACCCAGGTCCATTTCAATGAGCTATATCCCCATCCGTTTTAAAATTTTTAAAATTTTGAGACAGGGTCTTATTAAGTCACTCCGTCACCTAAGCTGGGCTCCAGCTTGTGATTCTCCTGCCTCAGCCTCCCAGAGTGCTGGGATTATAGTCGTGGGCCACCAAGCCTGGTTTCTTACCTCAGAATTTTGAGGAACTTGCCATAATAGCCACTGTGATGGGCTGCAGGACTTCAGGCATGATACTCGAGATACAGAATCTTGGTGGGCAGAGGAGTGCTTGGAGCCAAAGGAGACGGGAAAGGCCTCAGAAGCAAGTGCTGTCTGTCCTTCTGTCCCCCCTGCCTTGTAGTGAGTCATAGGAGCCAGAATTTCTCTTCCCAGGAGCGGGTCTTCTCCCAAAGCAAGCCATAAAACCTGGAACAGTCACTCACCTTTTCTCTGCTTCCTTGAGGACTGGATCCAAAGGGGCCCTGCCCCTGGGAAAAGGAATGTGCCCAGAATCCCAGCAGACAGATCCTGCAGGGCCCCTCCAGGTGTTACCAGTAGATAATTTTCTTTTGCTTAATCACTTCTACCTCACGGAACCTGAGGCTGACATAGATAGCTTTCCTGATCTTTGCTGTCCTGCAGAACCGTGGTTGAACTTACCGCGTTTCTCTCCTGTTAGCCCAGCCTTTGTGACCAGAGCGTTGGAGAAAAGGGATCCTTCATCCAGGCTCTTGTTCCTGCCCTTCTCAAGCTACAAAAGCAAAGTCAGGCCCTCCTTTTTGACCATGAGGTTTAGTGCTTTATATTGGCTTTTCCAAAACACTAACTTGAAGGATTTTGTTTTGGCAAATGAGTGTTACTGAAGCACAAAGCATCTGCAGAATTAATCCTTTCTAGGGCAGATTTCTTCCCTTCCCCCTCCCCTCCCCT
>NW_022900914.1:26679586-26718425 GCF_012274545.1 Fukomys damarensis
CCTTCCCTTCTCTTCCTCTCTCTCTCTCTCTCTCTCTCTCTCTGGTGCTGGGGAGGCAAGGCAAGGCCTCTGGAATACTAGGCAAGTGCTCTACCTCTGAGCCTGTCCCCAGCCCCAGGGCAGACTTCTTTCCCCAAAATGTACCTTTGGCTTTAGGCAGTTTACTCTCTCATAGTAAATAAGCATTTCTTTTGCTCCTGTGGTACATATTAGTTATACAGAGCAATGAGTTTCATTTTGGCTCATTCCCACCTGTGTATAACATTCTTTGACATCTCCAGCCCCCTTATGCTCTCTGCCCTTTCCTTTTCATTCTCCACCACCCCCACGAGAGAAAACGTGATATTTGTCTTTCTGGTTTGGCTTATGTGGCTTAACATATTTTCAGGTTCCATCCATTTTTTCTGCAAAAGACACGATTTCATTCTTTATGACTGAATAATGGCAGGGAACTGCTTCTTCTTGGGAAAAATGAAACACATTCCATGCAAATGACTAGACCTTGAGCTCCGGATAAAGAGAAGGGTGACAGGGGCATTAGCAGTTTTCCTGACCACACTGCTGTGTTTCGGAGTCTGGGTTTTTGAAGGGGATTATTTTAGCATGAAGGAAGGAGGGAAGGGAGGAGTCCTCACCCTCGGTTACCTGCGGAGCCCTGGGCTTCCCCGGGAGGTCCTGGGAAGGAAGTGCAGAGGGCAGAGAGTGTGGAGTGTTCAGGAGGAACTGAGGTCTGGAGCTCACAGAGGTGGAGCCTCCGGAGTTCTGCTGCTCTGTAGGAAAAGGTGATGCAGGAGGCCAGGGATGGAATTCTTCACTGTGCGAATGGCTCCTCACTGCATTTTAATGTAACAGAGAGGTTTCTGTAATGCAAAGGCTTTGACCTCAATCTGAGGTTGAAGCAGATTTATTGGGCAGTCAGTATTGATCTGAGTTTTAAACTTTAAAAATTTTCAGCGCCCAGCCCCCATTATGTAGAGTAAGATGTCAATGTGTGAATCTGATGAGAAGATTGGAGAGAAAACACAAAGTATGCACAGACACTGCGCCCTTAGTTTCCTGGAACTGTGACCAGGGCACAGCTCTCGAAATTTCTACCTTCCCCATGGCCGTTCTGTGGGATCATGTGGCTTGCGCGTGTCTTGAGTTTTCAGGATGAAAACTCGTGTGTCTTTCCTGGTTCACTAAGCTGGTGTCACACAAACAGCGGTGATGCCCGTGTTGATAGCGATGGTTCTGTAACAGAGACTTACCTTGTGCCGGGCTCCATTCTACACACCTCAGAAGCGTTTCCCTGCGCCTGCACATCACCTAAGCAAAGCAAAGACAGCAATATAGGGCAGCTGGCCAGAGAGGCCCGCAGTATGAGGGCCCGGAGAGGACCGGACCGTGTGGGCCCTCGGGAGACACAGAGCAGTCAGAGCACCAGGCTCCTCTCTCCGCACCATCCACACTCCTGCTCGCTCACCTGTGGTGGTGTTGCCTGTGGCCATGGTCCTCGCTCCTTCAGAAGGGACAAGGACCCCGTGTGGGATGGGTCTGCCGAGAGAAGACCTGGCCGTGGCTGACCGAGGTGAGCATGAGCGCAGTCAGGGGCGTCTTCCCCAAGGAAGGGGCAGCAGCATTCGCCCGAACACAGCATTTTAGAGGCAAAACTGAAACCGCGAGAGCAGAAGGCTCCTTTCACTCATTTTATGTCTGAGAGAAAAACACGATAAAAGACCAGGCAAGGACTGAATGAACTTTTTTTGTCAATAAAAATAATTAAAACTGTAAAACATGCCCACATGGCAGGTCGAGAGTCACCTCAAGATTGGAAACTGAAGACCATGATGCCAACGGAGACGACCACGGTCCTTGGTAGCTTAATTCTTCTGTGCAAAGAGGGAGTGGTTTCCGTCACCGCTGGGTAAATAGCATCCCAGCCAGGACTGCCAGGTGCGGCCAGCCGAGCACGCCCCGGTCCTTGGGAAGGAGACTGCCCTCAATGTAGGCTGGGTGCCAGTGCTTTGGACAATGGCTTCTGGCCACTGCAATGATTATATATGTGTGTGTGTGTGTTGCTGGGGATTGAGCCTTTGCACTGAGCCACATCTCACAAAATCACTCAGTTGTCAGGCTAGGCTTGAACTGGTGTTCCTCCTGTCTCAGCCTCCCAAAATGCTAGCATGACAGGCATGTGCTACTATACCCAGCTCATGTATTTAGTTTTAAGAATTAATGTTGAGCCAGGTGTGATGGTGCAAACCTACAATGCCAGCACTCTGGAGGCTGAGGCAGGAGGATCACCATGAGTTCAAGGTCAACCTGGGTTACATAGTGAATTCAAGGCCAGCCTGAATTATATAGGGAGAGGCTGTCTCAGAAAAACAAAACAAACCAAAAACACAAGCAAAAAATTAATATTCAAATTGTTCAAGTTACAAAATAGGAAAAACTATTAAGTGTTAAATTCAGTTTACAGATTATAATAGTTTATGTAAAACTTTAGCACAATTTTAATAATCTCTTTGCAATGGCCTTTAATTACATTTTCTATTATTTATAAACTTAATAAATTAAACTCTTTTAAATATTTCAAATGTATTTATACATTTTACTTTGAAGAGATACAATTCTCTGACTACTAAATACTTTCTCAAGATTTAAATCTTTTAACTCTAAGAATAAAATTTGTAAATATAGCAAATCTCACCTTTTTTTCATCTGATACTCTTTTTGCTGTCTGATACCATTAACAGTAATAGCTCAACCTAAAATCACAGGTTTAAAGTAATCCTTCAATTACATATTTTCATTAGACCCTAAACTTAATCTATGAAATACTCTGAAGTCCCAAATTCTTTTTTTTTGGCGGGGGACAGGGTATGGCTCTGCAGCCCAGGCTGACCTAGAATGAAGAGCCGTCCTCCTGCCTCAGCCTCCTGAGTGCTGGGATTACAGAGGGGCACCACCACACCCAGCCGAAGTTCCGAATTCTTGAATATGCATAGTACATAAATGCCAAATATACAGATTATGTCTAATATTTTAATTTAACATCTTTTATATTTATACATAATTATACATATCTATTTCTACCCACCAAGGAAATAAATATTCCATCTAAGCAATTTTATTTTTTTGAGATTGGGTCTTACTTTGTAGTTCAGGGTGGTGTTAAATTTACTATCTAGCCTAAGCTGGTCCTGAACTCATGGCTATCCTCCTGCCTCAGCCTCCCAAGTGCTAAGATTACAAGTGTGTGTCAGTTAAGTAATTAGAAGAATTTGTGTGTGTGTGTGGAGCCAGGGTCTCACTATGTAGTTCAGACTGGCCTTGAACTGACTGTGTAGCCCAGACTGGCCCTGAACTTGTGTCAGTCTTCCTACCTGAGCCTCCCCAGTGGTGGGATTACAGGCATAGCTATGCTACCACACCTGGTATCTAAGTAATTTTTGTCTTTCTTTCCCTGAAAACTTTGGCAGAGTTGTTCATGGACCAGAAATGTTCTCAAGATTTGAGAGGTGGAGCTGCAGGTTCCAGGATAGTTTTCCTTGTGACCCAACTGCCTTTTGAACTCTTTCCCCGGTCCTACCTCTAGAACTTCTAGAAACGTGTTGTCAAGTTACCTATTAAGGACGTCTCCGATCTACCTGGGATATTACTGCATCCTTCATTTCACTGGCTCCTCAGATACTGAACCATCTTTGTGGCTGGCCTGAATTTGGACTTCCTGGAGCTTTTTTTCTATTTCCTGTGTGGTGAAGCCACATCTCCTATCCATTTTAAAGTAATACCTGATTGAATTTTAGCTTTATCTCAAGCCTTAGTGGGAGTAGGTGGTTGCTTCCAAGGTCACTCTACTGATTATGTCCGGGAAAAGAAAACAAAGGGCCAGGACTCGAGGACACCAGCAGCTAAGAGTGGAATCCCGGTTGTATGGAACGATGTATGATATGAAATTTTCACGTGATGTTTGCCAAATATGAATGTGACAATTAAATGTATGTGTATCTTTCTAGCTTGGATTCTGGTGCATAATGAAGTGATGGGGGAGAGATTGGCACAAAGAACTCTATCGGGACATTAACAGAGTAACAGATGTTTCCTGTACAGTAGATAGTGGCGTTATGTCAGTGTCGGTTTTCTTTAGGTACTTTTATAAGAGAATGTCCTTGTTCTTGGTAAACTTACATGGAAGTATTTGAGAGTCACAGAGCTCATGTGTACCTCTCAATGACTCTGGAAAAACTTTGTACTCATATGGAGCCAGGAAGCAAATATGGCAATATCACCAACTACAGAAATGAGCCCTGAGAGTATGGCCTTTAAATGTGGCAATATCTTAATAGCTGCTCAATATTTGCAAATTATAAAGCTGGTCTAGAAGATAAGAACTCACTTTTATTGGAGTCTGTATTTTCACCAACGATAATTATCTTCAGCAGGTAAGTCAGACAAGTATTTGGACAGAGCATTAACAATACGGTCACCTAGACCCGCGATGTAGAAGCTTCTCATTTCTTCTTCCTTTTTTGACCCCGACCCACCATATCAGGACTTGGTACTTACATAAGTAGCGCCTTGTGGTGCAGATGTGTAAGACAGGATTTCCCGGGGACCGACTTGCAGATGTCCTCATCCCCAGGCCTGCGTCTGCAGAGGTGGCGTGGTTGGCCCACACTCTCTAGGTTGGTTTTCAGTCGGGAATCTCCCCCATCCCCCAGTGCTCTATTCACAGAAGGCAGGAAAAAGGACAAGAGGCCGGGATTGGTTTTTTGGTTTTTTTTTTGCATCACTGGTGATTGAATCAAGGGCTTTCATATGGAACTACATCCCCAGCCCTTTTTTATTTTTTATTTTGAGACAGGGTCTTGCTAAATTACTAAGTTCCCCAGACTAGGCTCCCACTTATGATTTTCCTGCCTCAGCCTCTCAGAGTGCTGGGATCACACTACTCCCCGCAGAGGAAAGAACTTTTATGTGAGTGTATCACAATAGAGGAGAGCAGCCTGGCAGAGAAGGGGCCTCGAAAAAAGGAAGTGTAGAGGTTGGGAGCTGATAGCAGTCTGTTCTTCCACTGAGTTCATTAAGACCTGCCCCGACAACTGGCACCTGAGTCACCACCTGAGCGGTCAGCCACCTCCAGGGCTGGGAAAAGTCTATTTTCTGAAATTATTTACAGCTTAGAGCAGCCACAGAACTGGGCCAAAGTCATTGGGTTTGGAGCAGAAGTGACATGGGTCCCATGACATCGTTCAGAGGAAGCCTGTGGCTTTCCCTTGCTTTCCTCTTGCTTACAGAGTAGAGTGAAGATGGGGTGACCATGATTCAGCTTCAACCAAGAGCACAAAAATGAGAACACTGAGCAGGCAGAAAGGAGTGTAGCTCAGTGGTTTAGTGTACAGGCCCTAGGCAATCCCCAGTAAAAAGAGAGATGGAGGAGAGATGGTGGGGCAGGGGGAGGGAGACGAGAGGGAGAGAGAGAGAGAGAGAGAGAGAGAGAAAGACTATTGCTAAATTAGTTTCCGCTACAGTCATCCTTTTATGCCAACAATCAAGCCACACTTTGGGGGTTTATTTCTCATGCATCATTAAATATACAGTGGATGATACAATGCAAAGGAGATGGAAATTGATCAGAAAGTGAAGCAACAGTTTATAGAAGTTACAAAAGTTTATGCCATGAAAGTGAGAAAGAACTCCTTGAACACAGGCAAAACAATTTCACAAAAGTGTAACAGATGAGCCTTCCAAGGAAAAGTCCTTGGAATACTGCTAAGGACTAAAAAGAACTGAGCTACAAAACATACAACCCCATGATGCATCTCAACACGCTACCTGCAGAGAAACGTGCCAGACACAAACAACTATACTTCATACCAATTAATTTGTTTACAATTTAGAATAGAAAAAACTAACCTATGGTTGGAGAAATCAGGTAAGAGAGTGCATGGGTAAGGGGAGCTAAGGGAGCTTTCTGGGGTGATAGAATAATTATTCTATCTTAATATGAATTCCTGAAATGAATTGAATGTTGTAGTTCATTTCATTGATATCAATTATACTTCACTGAGCATTTCACTGGATATCAATTATCTTTCACGATCATAGTTATCCATGTTTGTAGCAACACAGTTTATAATAGGTAAACCCAGGAAACAGCCCACTGAAGATGAAAGTATAAAGAAAATGTGTTATTTATATACAATGGAGTACTAGTCTGCCATAAAGAAGGACAAATTTGAGCCATTTTTAGGTGAATGAATGCACCTTGAGGCCATAGTGTTAAGTGAAATACATCAGATCTACAAGTTTAAATATTGCATTGTTGGGCTGAGGAGTTAGCTCAGTGGTTCCATCCCCTGGTTCTCAAGCCCAAGGTCCTGAGGTCAATCCTTGGTACCTAAATAAATAAATATCAGATTGTTTCTCTTTTGTGGGAAACCCAAAGGGTAAACAAGAGCAAAATGGAAGCTAGGTATCAGGAAGTAAGAAGAACGTGTTCACAAAGAAAGAGACACAGGGCGGGAAGGGAGGGAAGGAAGGGGAAAGGGATTTTAAAAAGACAGAATAGAAGGGGAAAAATGGAAACAAAGCTTTTGTAAATGTGGAGGGTAAAAAGGGTTCAAGGGAGGAAAACGAGAGAAAAAAAAGTAACGCACAGGTACAAATTCTCTATAATGAATGTGATCATTATGGGTGCCAAAGATATGCTGATAAAAGTTTCAAACATCAAATCATAAAAAAGATTGTATTTAGTTTTGCAGAGAGAAAAGTGCTTGGGAAAATCAACAAGATCTCAAATATTTTTACAAAAGGTTATCTTTTAATGGTCATACCATAAAAGTTAAAGAATTAACCTAAATTATAGCATGCCAACCAACAATTTTGTCAGGAAAATTACACACCCTCCCAAATAAGAAATATTTGGCTCATATTTTGCTCTAAGAATAACCACAGTTGTCATTTTGTGACATATATACTAAAGTATCTTTATGACTTTTCCTTTCTTTCAGTCTTTTTTACTTTTCTCTTTTGGCAATGGGGATTTAACCCAAGTCACTCCACAACTGAGCTATGTCCCTAGCACTTTTCATTTTTAAATTTTGAGACAGTGTCTTATTAGTTGCCCAACCTGGCCTTGAACTTGAGATTCTCTTGCCTTAGCCCCTCCCGAGTAGCTGGGGTTACAGGAGTGTGACACTTCTTGAATTTTAAGGGTGGTGGTAGTGCTACTGGGAGTCAAACCTGGGGTGTCCTCCCTGAGTTACACCCTTAGCCCTTTTTATTTTTTAAAAATTTATTATTATTAGAATTTATTATTATTATTAGAAGTTTTTGTGTTTGGTAGTCTCACTATATATTCCAGGCTGGCCTTTAACTCACCGTGTAGCCTAGGCTGGACTTGAACTTGTGGCAATCTTCCTGCCTCAGCCTCTCCAGAGGTGGGATTACAGGTGTGCATCACTATGCCTGGCTCTTCCTTCCTTTTCCCTCCCTCCTTCCTTCCTCCCTCCCTCCCTTTCTTTCCTGAGACAGGGTCTCACTAAGTTGCCCAGGCAGGATGTGAATTTGGGATCCTCCTGCCTCGGCCTCTCTCAGTTCTGGGATTAAAGACATGTGCTACCATGCCTGGCTAAAGATAAATTCTTAATCAGATTTTGTTTCTCGTTTTAACATTCCTTCACTCAACAAACCAGGCACTGTTTTAAGTGTTTGGTATCTTCTGTCAGTGACTAACAGCCTAGGACTCCTGGCCTCACGGGGCGCACATTCTCACATGGGCACCAAGCATAAACGAAGGCATGAGAGATGAGGGAGATTTGGGGTGCAGCGTGCATGTGCCCTGAGGTTTAAGCAGCAGCTTGACTGAAGTTAGGGAAGTGGCTGTGTGGGAGAGAACATTCTAGCAGAGGAAACAGCCAGAGCCACAGCCCTGAGGTGGAGTGTGCTGGGCAGGTTCCAGAGAGGGACGGAGGCCAGCACGGGGGAGCAGGAGTGGGACCGGGACCCAGGTCAGGCGAATGTTTGTGTCTTCTCCTAGTGTTCGATCTTCACTCTCTCTATGAGGACAGGGGCTGTGTGTGCCTACATGTGTGTGCATGCGTGCATGCGTGTGTAAATTCCTTTTGCTCCCCTCTCCATGTATCCATCCTGAGGTTGTTCAGTCACTTCACAGAAATGTTGGAAACAGAGCTCCCAAGCACTCACAGCTTCTCTTCCTCCTGTATTTTCCACTCCTGCTAAGAGTGTATTTCTAGCCAACTAATAAAGCTAGAAACTCCCGCTTCCCCCTCTTGTCGCACAGCCACACCGGTTCTACCCCACCAAGCTCTGGAGCTCACTCTCTCTCCCCATTGCTGTGGTGTGGTCACTGTGGCCTCTTTCCCAGCTTCCTGCCACACCCTCCTCACCCCCATCTTGGCTTTCAGACTCGCCTCTTGCAAACTTGCCTGATTTCTTATCTCCCCAGCTTCAGACCCTGGTAGCTGCCCCCGCGCCCTTACGGGGTCAATCCCTTACTCAACAGTATGGCCTCTAGTTCCCCTCCACCAGTCCAGCTCCCCGGTCCGGTCCGTCTCCGCCATGGCCCCGGGCGCCTACCACCCCAGTCTTCACCACCAGGGCACACTTTGCTTGTTCATGGATGGGGGCTATTTGTAAATCTGGAAGTGCTTTCCCTCTTCCCTGGGCTCAGGTGTGCTTCCTTCAAGGCCACACTCAAGGGAACGCCACAGTGCCCCCGTCCCCCGTCCTCCTAGCTTCCCAGCCAAGCAGGTGCTCCTCTGCGTCCCAGGACACGGCACACACCTCTGGCTTTGCCCTTCCAGTCACGGGTGTAATCACACCGCCCTGCTGCGCACCTTCACCGCTCCGCTCGGAGTGGCTCCCGCCTCCCGCTCCCCGCTGCGTGCTCTTACCACCCCGCTTCCGCATTTCCAGTCCTCCTGGAGCTTCTACATCTCAGTTCAGCCAGTGCCCCCAAGAGGCTGAGCTTTGTCTTATTCCCCCTTTCTTGCTACATTGAGTACAATCCTGCCGAGTATGACCCTGCGTGCATGGGCGGGGGCAGAGTTGGGGCTGGAACCATTTTCCTCTCTTCAGGCAGATGCAGCTCTATATTTATGTCCACATTTATGCAGATTTACAGTTTAAAAACCCTGAGAAGGCTTGAGGATTATACTGCAGAGAGATATATATTTAAGAATCCCAGACTGCTCTATAGTTCACTCTTGTATATTCAGACATATTTAATAGGAAAGTTGCAGGCTGGAAAGCAGCTTAGAGACAGAGCATTTGCCTGTCACGCATAAGGCCTTGGGTTCAGTTCCCAGCCCTGCAAAAAAAAAACAACAAACACAGTAAATAAAAAAAAAAAAAAAGAAAACTTCTATCCTTAGAAAGTTGTTTGTGATAACATTTCTACCAATAGCTATTTATGAGTCTTGATATCACTCATAAATATGTAACTGTATACTTACTGCTGAGTATATTTGTATACATACCATTTATAATTTTAGGATGTAAGTAGTTGCTACTCATCATCTCCTACGAATATCTAGATACATGTGTAATTTCAGAGTTCCAGCAATAACGGATTAGAAATGTCACCAATCATGTGACCTCTAGCCCCTCAATCCCCGAAGGAGCAGTCACCTTCTCACACAAATGGTGTTTCTTCCTCCTGAAGGGAATGAAAAAGCTCATTGTCTCAGCAGACTTGGCCATTCCAGCTCCTGTCTTCGAGCAGATGATGGTGGATATGTCAGTGGGGAGGTGCTTGCCTCTTTCCCTGGGATCCCAAGAGTTGCGAGGTTCCACCAAGGGCTGGGCCAGCTCCCTTCCAGTCTTCACAGTGTTGGACAGAGCTAGGATGAGGCCAGGAGGGAGGTGCCTCCCACACCTCCAGGGCTGCTGCCGCCAGGAGCCTCCTGGCTTCCTTTTGTGATCAGCGGGTGCTGGAAGGCTGCAGCAGATGGCTAATTACCATAATGCACAGAACTCTCGAGGGTCCTGGGTGCAAACCCAGGCGTGACCAAGCCAAGAGCAGCTGCATCTGCTGCGGCATGTGGCACCAACATTGGGCTTTACCCACACACCCATCCGACCTTTCCAGCAGGAGGCTGCTGGCATGGTTTGGAACAGATGGCCAAGAGAAACACAGGGAAAAGCCCTCTTGGCTGGATGTCGAGTCTCTTTTCCAGCCTCCCCAGCCGAAGTATCAGACCTGACACGAAGCTCATTGTCCCCATCCCTTGTGCCTTCTTGCTCGGTGTTTATCCTCAGGACAAATCTGATCCCTGAGCTTCCATTCTTAGCCGCCAAGCAGCTAGCTTGGTGGGGAAACCTGGTCTCTAAACCAACAGACGTTTATAGCAGTTTCTGCCTGCCAGCCCCCACTTGGCTCCTGACCTTGACAAGCATTTGTCCCCACAGGTAAGTGCCCGCCAGATAATTTGGCACTCCACAAGTGACACTAGTCCCACTCTTCAACTTGGAGGCATAGAGACCCTTGCTCATCCTAGGAGTTAACCTCAGATCATACTAGATACCATCTGCTGTTGACCTTGAAGGCTTAGAACTGAAAAAGAAATACAGCAACAAAGTGAAGTGCTTTTGTTTTTTGGTAAATCAGGATTCCTTTAAAGAATGAACCAAATTTTTGCTTAAGAGAAATGTTTGAGGGCTGGGGGTGGGGTTTGCTCAGTGGTAAAGCATTTGCTTTAAAGCATGCTCAAGGTCCCAGGTTCAGCCCCTAGCAACATGCACGCCCACACGCATGTGTGCGTGCACACACACACACTCACACAGACAGAGGAAACCCTCAGTATACAGACGGGACACGTCTGGGGACGCCTAGCACAGACTCCTCTAAGGCACGGTGCTTGAGCAGGGTTTCCTGGCCTCTGGGTCGAAGAGCAGAAGTGCTTCTAGGTGAGCCTCTTGTGGAAAAGTACCTTAAACCCCCGAAAACATGAGAAATTAATAGGAATTTGGTTGTTAGAGAGCAGAGAAGTAAGACATTGAGCAATATGTCACAGTAGTAAAGAACTTCTAAAAAGAGGAATAACAGATTTTTACATAATAAGTTATGCACTTGCTGCAGTATTACCCCAGGGCCACCCCATCTTCGACAAAGTCTGCTATATACAAAACGGTTGTGTGTGACTCAGTGGTGGTGGGTGGGCAGTAGAATGAAATCAAGAAAAGGAGCTGACTTTGAGTCTTGGTCTATACAGGAGGCAGCATGTACAGAGTAACAAAATGATTCCCAAACAATCAATTCTGCAGAGGCAGGAAATTGAGAACTAAAAGTGACTATGAATTTTCCCTTGGGACTTTTAAAATTGGGGAAAACACTGAACTTTAAACAAATTGAGGAATTAGTCAGTCTCGGGCAGCTATAAAGGGCAGAGTGACCTTGGTTACACTATAGCATACATGTTGATAGCTAAATATTAAAAAACACAGCTTTGAGCCAGGGATTTAGCTCAGGGGTTCCACCAAGATCTGGAGTTTGATTCCTGATACCAAAAAAAAAAAAAAAAAAAAAAAAAAAAAGCACAGCTTTCTAAAATATATAATGTGTATTCAGCACATCTAAAGTAAAAGTCCTTTTTCAAATATACAATCTGCAATCGGATCCTGAAAATTGGACTTTGTTTCTCTGAGTTTCATCTTGCCCTTGGTGACCCATCCAAAACTCCCACCCTCTCCACTGAAGTCGTCTTACTCCCATCAGGGTCCTGCTATGAGGTGAGTTTCGGAGGTAACATGTCTACCTGCTTCAGGCTTCTGAACATCCACCATCCCCAGACTCCTGGGCTGGATCTGGCTTGGCTGGGGACCCACAGCTTTGGGGTGAACACAGAGCTGGTGGCTTTCTGGAGCACTGGGGCCTGCTCCCTACTCCCCACCTCCCAAGCACGGTGGGCTGCCCGCAGTGGTGGGCTTCACTCCCACCCTGGCACTTCCTCCCCCAATTCTGATCTGCATCTTTTCAGTTTTAGGCTGGTCTCAGACTGCAGCTCCTACTTCTCAGTCCTGGGCCTAAAAATTCCATTTCTCCCTGGGTTGCACTCATTAAAGATGATAAAAAATTTCACTGGGTACAAATCGTTTATTTAGGTATTGCTTTTTAAAATTTTCATTTTAATATAGAAGAAAACAATATTTATTTATTTATTTATAGACAAGAGCCTTCTCTATTGTCCAAGCCGACTTTGAACTCGTGATGCTCCTGCCTTAGCCTCCCAAGCAGCTGGATTTATAGGCACGCACCATTGCATGTGGCTTTTTTTTTTTTTTTTAATGTTTCTTGTTTTCATATAAAGCAAAAAAATCCTTCCTGGTTACTTAATTTTATACCATGATTTTTTTCCCAATCAAATCCTGGTCTCTAAATCCAATATCCTTTCGGTTTTAAGAATCTGGGGCTGGGGAAGTAGGTCTAGGAAGTAGACTGCTGGTCTAACACTCCTGAGACCCCAATTTTGAACTTAGTACTGCAAAAACAAAACAACAGTGACAACAACAAAAAAAACAGTTCAAGAATCTGGACATGTTGCTAATGTTGGTTTTCATTATTGCAGAAAATGAATTTCCTCTGGTCTTCTCTATGTTCAGATCTTGCAAAGTCTAGGAAAACCTTATGGAATGTTATCAGTTTGTTCACAGAGAGTGGACTAAACTAACCACTGACCACAGTGTCTAATCTAAATGTTCTATATGCAGTAAAAAAAAGAAAAATACAGCATTGCAACAAAAATGTGTACAAATGTTTTCCTTAGAGTGAGGAATCTCAGTACATAAATATAATTTTTAGGTGAACTTTTAGGGGAGAACATTTTAAAATACAAATTCTGAGGCCTCATTTAGGCCAAGGATGCTCAAGAGAAGGGCCTGGGTGTCTGGATCCTAGCTTGCTCTGAGGTGGTTTTGACAGGCAGGTAAATTACAAATGGATGAAAAGAAAAACAGACAGATAAACTCCTGCCTCATGGCCTTAAAAAGTGAAGCTTTCCCTTCAACCTCACAGTGACTCACATCCAAACCACTTAGGCTTCTCTTTCCCTTAGTCCTGGGTTGTTGATGGCCATAAGCTCTTTTCTCGCTCATCGCAGGTAGAACCTCTGGGTTGAAATTGAAACAACTCACTTCCTAAATCCCACTGTGAGGTGGTTTTGAAATGATTCTGCTGACACCATTTGCTATATGGCATGTGTTTTGGGTGATAAAGACACGGAGTGTAATCTCCCTCCTTGGGAGAATGTTACATCAAACATATTGATCTGCCTGTGTGAGCTCCTGGCCTCAGCAGTGGACCCCAGACGCAGACGGGCCCACGGCTGTGACAGGCAGGCCGAAGTTTAGGCTATGGTGGGCTCTCAGCTACTTTCCACAGCCTCGTCTGCCAGTGTGGGAACCTTCCACGGCATCATGGGTCTACACTGTATCCGGCAAGCTGTCCACTGCTTCCAAAAATCACTTCCTTTTTGTTTGTTTTTTTGGATTTTCTTTTTGAGGCAGGGTCTCTCTGTATAGTTCAAGGTGTTCTTGAACTCACAATGTAGCCCACGCTGGCCTCATACTTGCAGTGATCTTTCAGCCTTAGTCCTGGGTGCTGGGATTACAGGTGTGTGCCACACGCCTGTCTCAAGAACCTCTTGCAGAAATGTACACCTCAGACTTCCAGGAGAAGCTGAGTGCAGTGGCACATATTTGAAATCCCTGCTATGCAGGGGCTGAAGCAGGAGGACTGCAAATTGGAGCTCAGCCTGGGAAACTTAGCAAGGCCCTGTCTCAAAATAAAGTAAGAAGGGCTGGGGCATAGCTCAGTGGTAGAGCACTTGGTTAGCACACATGCAGCCTTGAGTTCAATTCCTAGTACTGTATAAAAACCGAACCATTTAGCTGGTGTGTTGGTGCAAATTTGTAATCCCAGCACTCAGGGAGGCAGAGGCAGCAGGATAGCAAGTTGCAGCCCAGCCTGGGAAACATAGTGACTTAATGAGGCCCTGTCTCACAAATGGGGTGGGGCCTGGGAGTGTAGCTCATTACAAAAGCCTTGGGTTTAATCCTCAGTGCGACGACAACAACAATAACTTTCATTAGACTTTACATGCACAGAGGCCTGCTTCTGTCCTAGCCGTGGTGACACACACCTGTAATCCCAGCACTCGGGAGACTGAGGCAGGAGGATTGCCATGAGTTCGAGGACAGCCTGGGCTGCATAGTGAGTTCAAGGCCAGCCTGAACTACAAAGTAAGACACTGTCTTTAAAAAAAATTAAAAAACATGAATTGGGCTCAATAAAATTGGAACTCATTTATTAGGTGATTAGTGTATTTCATGGACTGCCACAACCCCTCGTGTGACTTGTGCCTGCTATCCTCCTCCTCGTTTTTTTGTTTCTGGGACTGTGTCTGCGCATGTGAGGCAAGTGCTCTACCGCCGAGCCCACCCCAGCCCAGTCCTCCCCTTCTTTAAGCATTGTGAAAATGAGAAAAACATTTGGCAGCTCTTTGTATAGCATTACACCGTGTGATTCATGAAGTCATACTTTATCTTCTTATTTTAACCACACAAGACAACATGCAAAGTGAGCTCATTTTCTCCTTCTTAAACCCACTGCCTTTGCTCCATGGCTGTGTCTTTCGCCCAGAGATGCCAGTGAGTCTGAAGTTGTGCTTCCTAAGTGAGCTCTGTAACCACCTCTGAACCCATCCCCTTTCTGCTCTTGTATAAAAGGCCTCCATTTGACTTCCTGGCTAAGAATGTTTTTTTCCTTAAAGTCCTCCCACAATGCCTGTTATCTCTACTCTTCCTTCCTCCTTTGGTCCATTTTTGTTCCGAAGTGTCTGCCCTACAATTGTAACAGCCCCAATTTCCTGATCTACATTTTGCAGGGAAGGAAAGACTCCCCTTTGTTCTCTGAGGGTTGGATAACTGACTCCAGGACATACATAGACTGTGGGCAGAGTAACAGAGAAAGGTGCACTTACTCATTGAGTGCAGGGGGCATCTCATGAAAGGAAAGTAATACCTAGCACCCTAGCACAAAAGTCAGTTTTCTGTTACTATAACAAATACCCACCAGATGTGGTGGCCACACATACAGACCCGGCACTTAGGAGGCTGAGGCAGGAAGACCCCTAGCCACACCCAACCCTCAATGGTTCCCAACCTCCTGTGCTAAAGACGATGGCTTTAGGGACACAGGGCCTAAAGGGACAGTCCAGGTGCAAGTGATAGCACCCAGTGAAACCCACAGGTGCACTGTCTTCATGGAGGAGAGGGACTGGGAGGGAAAAGGTGTGGGAGGAAGCGGAACAGGCCTGGGATGAAGAGGGGACACCTGGGGCTAAGTCTGTCTGGGCACGGTGTCAGGCTCCAGGCTCTCTCCCGTGACACCCTCTCACCTCTGGGGCGGGGTTCGTGACAACTGGCTTCTGATGGAAGGACCGGACTTAGGCAGCTAAAGGAAACTCATTTTATCAAGTTCCGTCCTGGTTTGCCGTCCCTCATCTTATCACTACACATTGTACCCCTGTGTTAAAATATCACCCACTCCCCATAAATATGTAAAATTATGCCAATAAAAATAAAAACTATAAACATAATTTCAATATCTCTCACTGCAAGTGAAGTGAATGGTTTATTTTGTCCAGCTTAATGAAGTTGGGAGGCAGAGACTGTCACACAATAATAAAATAAAATCTAGTGATATTACCCCTAATCCCGTACTACGGATTGAATCCAAGGCCTTTGTACCTATACCTCCAGGACCCCCTGCCTTTAAAAATTTTTTTTTTTAATTTTGAGACTGAGTCTTGCTGAATCACTAAGTTTCCCAGGTTGGGCTTGAGTATGCAACCCTCCTGCCTCAGCCTCCCAGAGTACTGGGATTACAGGTGCGTACCACACCATGCTGAGATTTTCTTTTTAAAAGAGACAAAACTGAAACCTAGAGACATGAAAAAGTTGAAATAGGACAGAAAAAAGTGAAATCAGGCAAATATTTACCAAAGAAAGGTGGTGTAGTTCCCAAAAGGCTATACATGTGCCTTGGAGCCTGACAGTTGTGGTGCAGGACCCCTGCATGGCGAGGGGGGTGCACGCAGAGCCTGAGGACACACTGAGAGGGAGGGGGAGCAAGGTGTTAGAGTGGAATTTTTTTGTGGGGGGACTAGGACTTGCTATGCAGCTCAGGCTGGCCTCACTTACAGTGATCCTCCTGCTTCAGCCTCCCAAGCCCTGGGATCTTAGGCATGCGCCACCACATCTGGCATTGGGTGGAATTTTAAAGGGCACTCCATTCATTCACCTACGGGATGAATTTTCCTGACAAAGCCTGGCCTCCTACTCTTGAGGGGCAGAGGAGTAAGGAAACTCGGAAACCAGTGGCATCTTGAGGAAGACCAAGCAGGTCTGTGAGGGCAGATGGCTGGGGAACAGAACTGTCACCAGCCAGAGATGGGTCCATCCTGAGAAGGCCTGGTGTCCTGTGTGGGCCGAGTGTCAGAGTCAAAGCACGAGGCAGAGGGATGACCGGTCGCTCAAGCCCGGGCACCTCCTGTCACTAAAGCAGGTGACATTGAGCACCAAGACAGGCGGCCAGGAAGGCTTGAGGTCCCTCGGGTCAGACCAGAGTGTCTGTTGCTCTCTGAACAAGCCAGGGCTGGTCCTGGAGGGCCTGACTGTGGCAGAGGGAGTCTGAGCTGAGGACCACATAGACTCTGACGCCGCCACCACGGGGTGCATCTGCCACCCACCCCGGTTCCGGTCGTCACTGCCCTGCTCTGGGAAAGGGTGGCTCATTGAACCACTGTGTGGGAGCGACTTTATCCATCTCTCTGCCCTTCCGAAAAATCCTAATAATGTGAAAGCACCGGGGCCTGAGAAAGGACCATAACGGATGGGTGAGAGGGAGGCACTGCGGGGCAAGTTGGAAAGTCCAGGCCCAGAGGAAGCTGGCTGAGGCTGACAGGAGAGGAGCCGTGCCTGCCTCTCCCAGGGCCACGCAGTTCAGAGGCTCCACCCACCCCAGAGCAGGGACGTCGCTGTGCTGTGTATAAAACGCCATGTAATGACTGGCTGGGGTTAATCAAATAGAATGCCCAACCCAGACCTATTCCATTTCACCACAACAGAGGCTTTAATCAGTCTTTTATCAGCGTAGTGCTCAGGACGAAGAAGACCGCTTTTGTTTGCTCTTATAAGAGACAAAGGGAGAGCCGGGATCAGCCTGCTCTTGGAGTACAGCAAGCGGATTGTCCACACACAACAGAGCATTCAGGGCCATGGGAGGGGAAGGCAGGAGAGGCTGCATGAATCTACAAAAGTGCTCACTGTTAGTGGTCACGGCCCCGAGTGTTTAAATTCAGGCCACATTCCCGCTGGAGCTTCCAAAATATGGGAGGACAGAAACAGAAAGACCCCAGTGTGCTCTGTGTAAGCCTAGCTGGCTTCGGCCTCAGCAGGACGTTCTTGTTTGCCACTTGATGAAAGGGGAAAGGAAACCGACCTTTGATTCTCGCACCGAGCTCCGCTCAGGCCTGGGGGGGGGTGCTTTGGAGGCCGTGGGTTCGAGTTTTGAGCCAAGTGCACCTGCCCTGGTGCCCAAGCTCCTCTGGAGGAGATGGAAGGAGAAAGGAGACAGAAGGCCATGAAGAAGAGAGAAAAGGGAGCGACATACATATAAGCCACCTGACTCAATTCTGTCCAACAAATATTTGAACACTTGGGTGGAGGCCAGCTGGGACACACCCGAATACAGAAACAGTCGCAAAATCCACTATTTTTGCTAAGAGTCAGAGAGTGTTAGAGCTGAGAAGGTCTCAGATCGTCCTTCTTTCATACTATTATGGTTTTTAAATGAGGGCATGGGCTAAAATTAACAACAACAACAAAAAAGGACTCAAAGCAAGGGAAGACACAGCCCATTTCATTAGGGCCTCCAATTCCAGCACTGCCATGGGGCTGCGTGGAAGCCCCACGTGCTGTGTGTGCTGGGCGAGGGCACTGTGGAGAACTAGTGACCTGGTCTCACCAGGCAGCTCACCCACGAGGAGATGGGAAAGTTCCAGGAAAGAAAGTGGCTGATCTGTGACCACCCTGGCTCTTTAGTAACAGACAGGTGTCCGAGCCCCTGTCTTCAAGAGCCCGAACCAGAACTCAGCTGGGGACCCAGGGGGCCTCACCACCCCATCTCCCCAGAAGAGCCAGTGCTGAAACCCTTGGTGGGGCCATGGATGACCTCAGGTCAGGCCACCCTCATGGGTAGGTGTGCGTGAGCGACCTGGCCTTTGAGTTCATCATTTGTGAGGCTCAGAGTTTAGGCTTTATTTGTAAACCAAGATTTTCCCTTCTGCCCTAGAAAGAATTTTGCTTGGGTCTGGGACTCTTTGATGGAACAGAAGGAAGAGGAATGGGTGAAATTAGGCTAGGCAAAAGGAGAGAAAAGAAAGCTTCCTGCACAGGACCCATTCTGTGGTCCCTCAGTCCCAGTTCCGGTGGAGGCAGGAGTGGCTGTCCTCATTTGTGACTGGAAGTTGCTGACTGACACTGCTCTGAAATAGCTCAGCCTTTACATATCACATGGTTTCCCTTATAAGAGAAACCTAACACATAAATAAGGTGCAAAATAAAAGACAGACAATAGAAAGAAGAAAAAAAAAAGAAGAAATGGCTCAATTTCTGCTTACATATTCTGAGCTGTAATTGCACATTTCCGCTGTTGGTGCCCATTCCGTCACACTGCTGTAGATGGTAGGTGATATAGATGGATAGACTGATTCAGATCCAAATGCCTTTGCAGGCGCTGTGAGGGGCCCAGGTGGATATATCAGGTTTTTTTCCCAGCATGCAGATGGAAGTGGGCATGGCAAAGTTGGGTTATTAGCTAAATTAGATCAATGAACTAGGCCAGCGGGACTTGGTGACCGATCCCTTTTGATAATCATTGCTTTGTAAGTTAATTATGACTTTGCTTGTACTGCAGTAATGGGACCAGAAGCTTTTTATTTTTTCAGGCTTCAGTAAAGAAAGTAGCCTTGGGTTTTTTAAACTTATGTTCTTGGCAATTAAGTTCTGTCCCAAAGCATGAAAACAATTTCCTTTTTAAAACCATTATGCAAGGAATGTCATATAAAATCTGTTGTTTCTTAAACTAAGATCCTATAAAATAAATAAAGGGAGTTTTTCTATTTCTAAGACCAGCAAAACTCTGTTTTTAAAAATCTTAATAGGGAAAACTATGTTTGTCAATTATTTCTTCTTTTCCTTCTCTTTCTTTCTTTTTCTTCCTCTCTCCTTCCCTCCCTCCCTCCCCTCCTTCCTTCCTTCTTTTCCTTCTTTCTTCCTTCATTTCTCTCACTTTTTCTCCATCTTTCCTTAAAAAAATGGTACCCTACCTTTTGGGTTAGTTTTAACCGATGAAGAGGAAAACAAATATGTTGATGATACAGACTATGGTTGTTAAAATATGACCTTATAAGAAAAACACAGAAGTAGCTGGATATAGTGGTGCAGGCCTGCAATCCTAGTACTCTTGGAGGCTGAGGCAGGAGGATCTCAAGTTTGAGCCTAACCTAGGCAATTTAATGACTTATCAAACTCCTGTCTCAAAATTAAAAAAAAAAAAATGAGCTGGGGACATGGCTCAGTACAAAGGCCTTGGGTTCAATTCCTAAGCCCCAGTCTTTAAAAAAAGAAGAAAGAAAAAGAATTGCCCTGTGTACACCTCCCTACATAACCAACAGTGAACTGTTTACCTGCTTGAAGTACAACTATGGCTCTAAGCACACCCCTAACCCTCAGCTAAGTGCCCCCATGCCTTCCTCTGCAGATGCCCCTGCACCCTGCCTGGGCTTCCCCCTGCCCAGGCTCTGTGTCTCTTCATCTGTTCGTCTCAGCACCACGGGACTGGCCTTTCCTCCCATAGGAAGCTACATTGACCTGCAAGCCAGACTGACCTGGTTTAAATGTGCTAGGTAGAACTACATAAAATGGCTCATTTTACACGCCGAAGACATTCAAATGCTTGCAATTTCACAGAGTTCAGCCTAATAGCAATCTCTTGCTATCACTGTCTCTAAGGTAATATATTTTAAGCGTCTTGCGTATTTCATGGCGCTTACCAGTCACCACTCCCTGTGCATGCGCTGTGAGCTCGGAGAGGCAGCAGCAGTGGCATCTCATCCCAGGCCAGATTAACAAGCCCTTTTTTGAGTCCCCTCTTTACTCCAGATACTGGTTTTGTGTTGGGAATTCCTAGGGGAGGGCAGGTCCCTGTGGTGGGACAGACACAGCCCCAGGGAGCAGCCAGGTGGTGGGAGGTAGGTGAGGCAGGCTGGAGGAGGAGGTTGCAATATTGAGGGCGGCCTTTCTCCAAAGGAGATGCACAGACAGCTTGAGGACCTTCTCCACTGGGTGTTCAGGGAGCCTTGGGCTGTGGAAGGTGAGGCGGGGGGATGCAGTCCCAGAAGATGGTGTCGGCGAGGTGGGCAGGCCTGTGGGCCACCTGGTTTGGGGAGGCCTGGAGCTCTGACAACCACATACAAAATTAGTAGCTATGCATTGCTAGGGCTCCTCCCGGGACCTGAATGTGCACGCGTGTACATTATTGTAGACATTGTTCTCTATAATATTTGAGTGTGGGTTTAGCCCCAGCAGCACCATCATACCTTAGATCCTTGAGGATAGGGCCATGTGTCATCCTGTCATTTTCCCTGAGCTCATATAGCCCCTAGCAGATGTAAGGTGCCCAGTGAGCGCTGGGTAGACTGCCTTGCACAGAATCTACTCCTATCCGTGTGTAATGCAAGACTATGCTAGCCCAGCCCGGGCTTTGCTGTGTCTGCCTTCTGAGGACTGCCGTGCCCTGGGTCACTGGGCTTTACAGCCTCCTTTTGTCTGTACTTCTTCCTGTAAGGCCTCATTCAAAGGGCAGAATGGCCACCCTCCAGGCACAGTCCAGCCCAAGTCTGTCACATTCTCTGGATTGCAGGTCTTCCTTCAGGCCCTCCCTCAGCCGGGCCAGATTCTGGTCAGCCCTTGCTTCACCTCCACTTCTTCCCCCTCTGCTCCTGAGGCTGAAGGTTCAAGATGCTCCTAGCCAGGCTGGTGGGATAAGAGGGGGATACTCACTGCTAAGGTAGGCAATTGGTGGGGGTGGGTAGTCCCTGTGGGTGTCCCAGGGGGAAACGTTTTGACAAAAGAGATTCTATAGCTCAGTGAAATTGACAGGTCATATATTGAAGAATAACATTTTTAGGCATCTTTCTTATCAGGAGAGTGGGAGATGAGGTAGTTTGTCTTAGAAGGGGACAATGGGCTGGGCAGGCTTCATGACTGAGCTCACCAGTACATGGATCTGACCTTTGTCTCCCTCAGTTTTCCTACTCTTGTAATTGTCTCCCACGGACTAGAGTCACCTGAGACGTGAACTCTGGCTAAGTCATCTGTTCTAGGCCAGCTGCTGTCTGGGCTTAAAACTCTGCTGCATCTTAAATCTAGAAATTCACCATACTCCCAAGCTAACAGAGGCCCTGACTCAGCTTCAATGATGCTCTCAGAAGACATGAGACTTGGGGCCAGACACAAAGGGCTCAGCAGGCAGCATGAACATTAGCGGAGTTCCCCTTGCTCCCCAGTCCTGAGGAAGCAATGTGCCCACACGGATGCCTGCAGGTGCTGTGAGCTGTAGCGGAGGGACTCTGAGTTTAGGGGACCTCAATCTTCTATAATGGGCAGTGAACATACCAGTTCTTTGCCCTGAAGGTAGACAGGCTCTGTTACCCTGGACAGTAAGCAAGGCTCACTTCCTCTCTAGACGGAAATGCACTGTCTTTCTCCCAAGTCTGTTTATTTATTTGTATTAGAGATTGAACCCAGAGTCTTCACACTGAACTACCACCTCAACCCTTTTTACTTTTTATTTGAGATAGAGTCTCGCAGAGTTTCTAAGTTACTTACGCAGGGTTCAAACCTCCAATTTGTGTACCTTATACCTTTTATCTAGAGCCTCACATGGTCGTGGGTGGGATGTTTCAGAGGTGGTTGGATCTAGGGTGTGTGATGCTGTGACTGACTTTGTGATGCTGAGATAAAGGGTTCCCTGTCCTGGGTGTGAGTGCTACCCTCCCTAAAGGTGGTGGCCTGGATAGAATATAAGGGACAGGAAAAGGGCTGCTGTTGTTGCTTGCTGCTGCTGCTTCTGCTTTACTGTTTCTGCTGGCCATGAACTGCTTCTCCCCTGAAATGCCCCTCTGCCATGCACCACCCTGCCTCGGAGCCAGCCCACTGTGAATGGAAACTGCTCCAAACTGTGAGCTGTGATAAACCTTTCCTCCTTGAACTTTAGGTGCCGGGTATTTTTTCTCAGCAGTGAGAAAAGTAACTAAGACAGTGGACTTCGTGTACCACTTAGTGTCTGCTTAGCCCAGACCTGGGAAGAATGCAGAAACCTGACCATTCTGTTTGTAACCACAAGATGAGACAGTTGCATCTCAGCCTCCTCATCTGAAAGATCAGCTAGAAGAAGTTCCTACATTGCAGGGCTGTCGGAATAATTAAATTAGCTAATATGGGGAAAGCTTAGCACACTGCTTGGTATAGAGGAATAACTCAATCAAAGTTGACCATGATTTTTATTTTTTATTTGTACGTGTTTGCAGTACCTAGTTTACCCTCCTTGTGAGTAATTGATACATGTACATAATACATCTTAATTCCTATCTTCATCCCCTTTCCCCCCCTTCCATCTCTACAACTGTAAATAAATGCATGAGCTAATGGATAGAAAACTACCAGATAATCCTGAAAAAATATCCTGATGCATGGGAGAGGCTGCACGGGAAGTGGGGAAAAGATTAGCTTCACCCTTGGCGGGATGGTCTCTAGGGTAAAAGAGAATCTGGTAACAAAGAACTGTGGAAGAGCAGCACTCTCTTCTGTTCCCAAGTTTCTTTCTGCCTCTCGATCCAACCTAAGGCTCTGGAAACAGGTGGCACCCTGGGGATGGTGTGGCCGTGGGTCAGAGAGCTGAGCCCGTTTCCTGATTGAGGTTGACGGTTTCCAGGGACAAGTCATCCAGCCATCCTACCAGGGCATCTCTGCCTCTCCAGACGCATCTACAAGCAAGCTCAGAGTCAGCTGGTTGTGGGGAGAGTTGTCACTGGCTGTCAGAGCCACAACGTTACTTGATGTTTACTGCAAAATGCACACACTGATTGGCTGGGCAAAAAGGCAAGATCCCTGTCCTAAAGAGTAGAGTGTCCTAGGGCTGGGAGGTAGCTCAGTGGCAGAGCGCTTGCCTGCCATGAGTGTTTGGTTTAATCCCCAGTACTGTGGGGATGGGGATGTTATAGTATCCCCAATCCTCTTGGATTAGCAAAGTACTCCAACTGTTGCTTAGTACCTTTTAATGTCAGGTACTATGACAAATAATCCTCAAAATAACCCGGCAAACTTTATAGTATCCACTGGAAGAAAAGGGAATTTAGGAGCACCAAGGAAGTTTTGTGTCTGGTTACACAGCTAGAGAGTGATGGAGCCAGGGTTCCAACCCTGGCATGCCGGCCTATAAAAGCCCTGGCACACTTTCCTCCTGTACCAGGTGGTAGGAGGATCCAAGCAAGTACCGTCTGGGATTCCTACTCAAGTGTGCCTTCCGCCACACCCCACCGACTTCCTTTTACCATTTTTATCAGCCATTACCACAATCATGCCAGTGAGATGATCAAAAGCTTTTCTGAGAGTGCATTTTCTCAGCTGGAGCGGGGAAGGCAGGGGAGGCTTTGAGCCCCTCAGGAGGGGTGATGGAAGGAACCAGCTGTGTGCAGCAGCAAGCAAACTGAAATGACTTCACTGGTTAGCTGAGGACCCGCTTTTCATGCTCTTTATGTCACAACTTTAAAAAAAAGTTTTTTTTAAAATCTACTGCTAGATAAAATTTCAGCTATAGCTTTTCCTATCACCAGGGGGAAAATATGGGCTCCCACCGAAGCTTCTGATTCTGAATCTGTTGCTGCATTTTGAAAGTAATGCCACTAGACACCAAAATGGAATCCTAAGCACAGTCACTTTACCGGCTCTGAAGCACTTTGCTGGTTCTGGACTCTGGAGAGGGGATGCCTGGTAGGAAACCAAAGGCCTAGAAACAGGTTTTGAGAATTTTGTTCCAGGCTGGAAATAAGCCCACATTAGGGAAGGCTGAGGCCACCGTTCCCAAAGGCAGGGAAGGCAGAAGCCGAGCAGACCTAGAAGGTGCATTTGAGCTTCTCCTACCTCCTCCAAGGGTTACGGCAGGCCGGGCTGGGGTTTTTCCTGGAACAGGTGTGGTGGGCTGTGACCAGGGTGAAGCCTCTCTGCTGGAGAGAAGTTTCTTGTTGGCCTTGTCCCAGTGCCCCTTCCAAGGGGACCCTCTCTGCCCCGGGTGTGCAAGCCCCCATCACCCCTGTCAGCACCCCAACTTTGATGAAGAAGCTCCAACTGTGCCGGGGCAGGGCAGCACAGGGCCGTCATCTTGATCACTGTACCATCTCAGTCCCACTCCTTCGAACAAGAGATGATCAGGCAACAGTTGCTAGTGGACTCGAGCTGTTATGTGGACTCTGATTGCTACAGGTGTTTCGCTGCCTTTTATTTTGGCAAGTGCTATTGTGGGCTGAATTGTGTCCCCTCGCCCGCCCCCCCAATATGCTGCAGTGCTACCACTTGGTCATTGCAAATGCAACCTCACATGGAAAAACAGCCTTTGCAGATGTGACTAAGTTGAGGTGAGGTTATTACTAGATTAGGGAAGCTTTAAATGCAGTCACGGAGGCTGGAGAGAGATGCAGACACGCAGAGGGGGCATGGCCACGCGGAGGAGGTGACAGGGACATCCCCATGCAGTGCTGCAGACCCACCAGGAGGTGGGAAGAGCCATGGAGAGTTCTCCCTGCAGCCTTCCCAGGAGCCTGGACAAATCTTGATTTTGGGCTCCTTGCCTCCAGAACTATGGGACAGTAAATTTGTCTCTTAAAGCCAAACAGTTTGTGGTATTCTCATGCTTTCTTAGGAAACTAATAGAAGCACTTTCATGCACAGTAGTCACCCCCCACAATTTTGCATTCATCAAAGTTCTTGGCAGCCGGGCAGGAGCTCAGAGAGCACATGATGAATGGACAAGTGAGTTGGTCGTACACATGCACAGTCTCTTCAGGTAGATCGTATCCATACACTTTCTGATTCTTTTCTATTGCAAGAAGTCTGTGAATCTACAAATCCTTGCACACAAAATAATGTCTACCACATAAACGTACTTTGTAGATTTACCAAAAAAGCAGAACTTCCAACTGGCAACGATTCCTACCAAAAAAGTCAAAATGAAGTGAATATCTATCATAGCAAAATAGGAAGATTTACAAAGGCAAAGAAGGGCCTGCGTCTTCTCCACATCTTCTCCGAAGCTGTCAAAATCGTTTCTTCATCACAGTAGTCTGTGACAGCCACCAGCACAGCCAGATCTCCTGCTGTAGTCTGCTCTGTACGACGATCAGTAGGACTGCTTGGGAAAATGACCCATTCCTGCATGTGTCTCTCCCTGCTTGCCTCCCCATGTAGGAATTGCCTTGGATTTGTGAAACTGAGGAATTTGAAATCTTATTTTTTTTTTTCCAAATGGCATTTCCCACAGCCTTTCTCTTCTCATCACTGAAGTGGATTTTCCTTCCTATTCTGCATGGGATTGGCACTGAATTACTTCCTACCACAGTGTTTTCTCAAGTACACTCACAGGTCACAGGGACCAGACCCATATTTTTATTTCTTTTTCTTTTCTTTTTGAGCAGGGTGGCTGGCCTCAAACTCATGACAGTCTTCCTGCCTCAGCCTCCCCAGGGCTGGGATTTTAGGTGTTCACCACCACACCTGGCTCGAACTACTTTTAATGTACTGAAATGAGGACTGTGAGGTGTAGTGCATGTTGAGACAAAATGGTACCACCAAAGAGAAAGTTCAGAGTTAAACCCAAATCCATAGGGAAATCTCGTGTGATGAAAGGAGCATTTTAAATTGGGAATGCTGATGGGGCGTAGAGCAGATTGTGCAAGGAATAACCTTGGGGAAACTGAATAGCCATCCTAAAAGAAGCTGGAAGCAAATCTACATCGACTAAAATAAATTCCTTATGGATCAAAGTTTTAAATATTTTTTAAAAATCTATAAAGGTAAGGCACTAGAAGAATCTCTATGATAACGTTTCACAATTTCAGAGTAAAGAAGGCCTTTCAAAGCATAACATAAAATGCAGAAGTCATTAAATAAAGTATCAATGAATTTGATAACACATTTTTTGTTAAAAGCTACTATGGAGAAGCTATCAAAATGGAAATCAAGGGGCCAGGGATGTGCTGCAGTGGCACCGTGCCTGCCTGGCAAGAGCGAGGTCCTGAGTTCAATTTAAGGGGCCGCCAAAAATGAAAAAAGAAAACAAACAAAAACCACCACCAACAGCAACAACAAACAAATGGAAATCAAGACACAAATGACACTGGGCTGGGGATGTAGCTCAGTGGCACAGCACCTGCCCAGCAAGCACAAGGTCCTGAGTTTGATTCCTGGTACAAAAAAAAAAAAAAAAAAAAAAAAAAAAAAAAAGACAAATACTTACAAGTCATATTGTAGCCAAAAGCTTAATTTCCCTAATATATAGAGTTCCTAGAAACCAATAAAATAAAGATCAAAGATTCTGTAGACAAATGGCAAAGGGCAGTAAACAGACTTTATAAAAAAAGTCTAAGTGATACAAACAGGTTTAAATATGTTTATCTTTCTGTGATAAATGTGTAACTTTAAACAGCAATGAGGTCATTATCTTTGCTCTATCATCTTGGCAAAGATAACATGACTGGTAACACACTTTGTTGACCTGTCTCTGGGCAAAGGGAACCTGTCTGGTAGGAGTATAAATGGATCTAACTTCTGCTTGGCTGTATCCATCAAAGTCATTGCCGTTTAGTCCAGCAACTGTACTTCTAAGTATTCATGCAGACATAATCACTCCGCATAAAGACATACATACCTGATCACTCACGGCTGCACGGCTCACAGCTGGGAGAGACTGGAAGCAACCATCACACAGCCCATCAGCAGCAGTGGTTAAAGGCATTATGGTACCGTGTACTCCCATGGTGCAACATCATGCAGTCATCAAGGACGAAGGAACTTTAGACAGCGATATGGCATCATCTCACCGGGTAAGTGAGGGGGCAGCAAAGCACTGTGGGCAAGGGCGTGTATGGCACGCTATCCTGTGAAAGGAGAGAGAAAGAGGCATGCAGTGTTCTTTAATGTGCATAAGATATTTCTAGAAAGATGCACAAGAAACATTTCAGATCCCTACATGGCAAATCCAGGAGGCCGTTCTCCGGTCACCAGCACTGTGGTCACTTTCTCAGGACCCCTTGGCAGGACTGGCCTTGCTGGGATCCGCAGAGTCCTCTCTTATCCACGACCCTTCAGTACACTCTGGTTCCCAGGGTTCAGCTCAGCACTGCTGTGCCACAGGGAACTGAGCCCCCGGCGTGAGATGCTTGTGTGAAATTTCTGTCTCAAGTGGATGGCAGCTTTTGCTTGGAGTAGTTTGGTCTGTGAACGCAGCTGATCTGCAACCACACAGGAGGTGAAGTAAGATTGCTGGGCATGGTGGTACATGCTTGTGATTCCAGGCATGGCAGCCTGAGGCAGGAGGATCAAAAGTTTGAGCCCAACCTGAGCAATTTAGTGATTCAACGAAACCCGGTCTCAGAATAAAAAGGGTTGGGGCAAATAATCATATTGTTACAGATTTAGTGGACATCTATAGTGCAAATGTTTGAACAGAATCAGGTGTACACAAGCACAGCCTCTGTGCTCATACAGGAAGGCAAGTGGGGGAATAGACAGCAGTTATTGGGTAAGGACAGACAAAAGATACATGAGCTCCGGAGCTTCAAGTCCTCTGACATAGAAATCTGTGTGACAAGGCCTGGCTCTGCGGGGCACTCAAGGGGCTCCCTCTGGGCCTGGGGACACAGCATCTGCCCAGTGAGAGCAAGGCCCTGGGACCAAGCCCTGCTCCCACAAACCGTCAATCCATCAGTCCGTCAGTCCGTCCTCTCCTCATTCCCATTCAGGTAAGTGATTATAGGTGATGATAGGTGGCTGAGTAAGGAACATGGTGGTGGCAGAAGGTTTGAACCTTGTATCAGGTATATGTGCAGTTTGGTGTCCTAGAAGGACCCTGGACCAGCGCCCAGAGACCCGAGACCAGGTCCTAAAGCCCCCTGCGCCCTTGTCCTGGCAACCAAGGCCCAGCCCGAGCTTCGTCCAGTGGGGCCTCTTGGTTCTCAGCGTCCCATCTCTGGCTCCAGGAGTTTGTTCTCTGTGTACCCACCACCCATCCCCAGTGGCCAAAGCAGACACTTGGCCCTCCTAGGACAGAGAGCAGCACCTTTCCAGCGTGGTGTCCGACCTAGCTGTCACTGTTGTGATCTTGACAACATTTCCATCCCTGAGCCTGAACTTCCTGTGTCTTATCAGCTGAGGCCCTGTCTAGGAAGTGGGTCATTTCCAGAGGGAATCTGGTACATTAGTCCTCCTCTTACTGTGAGGGGGACTAATTCTCTGCACTGTACCTTATTGTCCTGGTCAGATTAGGAAAATGAGATTTTTCTTTTTTCCTCTCTTCTCCCCCCTCTTTCTTTCTTCCTTTCTCTCTCTTTCTTTCTTCATTCCTTCCTTCCTTCCTCTCTTCCTCCCTTCCTCCCTTCCTCCTTCCCTCTCTCCCTCCATCCTCTCTCTCTCCCTCTCTCTCTCCCTCTCTCTCTCCCTCTCTCTCTCCTTGGAATTAAAACCCAAGGAGTGCTAAGCTCCATCCCCAGCACTTTTTCTTTTCTTGCAAGGTCTCATTTTGTAGTCTAGGCTGGCATTAAACTTGTGATCCTCCTGCTTCAGGCTCCTAAGTAGCTGAAATTATAGGTATATGCAACTGTACCTGGTTTACTTTGAGTTTCTCGCACAAAAGAAACAATGCAATGTTTAAACTTTTGTGTCGGATTCATTTCACTTATCTACGGCCATACCACCCTGAAAGTGCCTGACCTCGTCTGATTTATTTCACTTGACATTGTGATCTCGAGATGCTTTCATTTACCTAAAAATATCCTTGCTTATGGCAGAGTAGTACTCCATTGTGTATAAATATAACATTTTCTTTATCCATTCATCTTTGGATGGGCAACTGGGCTGTGTACAAGATTTAGCTATTATAAATTGTGCTGCTATTACATGGGTATATGGAGGTATCACTGTGGTATGATGCTTTTAGCACTTTGGGGAAGATACCTAGAAATTGGATAGCTGGGTCCAATGGATCCTCTAGTTTTAGTATTTTGAGAAACCTCCACACTGATTTCCACAGTGGTTGCACCAGTCTGCACTCCCACCAACAGCAGAGAAGGGTTCCTTTTTCTCCGCACCACTGCCAGCATTTATTATTGGTTGATTTCTTGATATCAGCCATTCTTTCTGGGGTGAAGTGGAATCCCAGGGTTGGTTCAGTCTGCGTTTTTCAAATGATCAGTGATGTTGAACATTTTTTCATACATTTATTTGCTGCTTCTACTTCTTCATCTGAGAAGTATCTGTTCATTTCAGGTGCCCAAGTTTGGATTGGGTCTTTAAATTTGGGGTGTCTAATTTCTCTGGAGCTCTTTATATATTCTAGATATTAGTCCTCTGTCTGAGGAGTAGCTGGTAAAAATTTCAGTGGGTTGTCTCTTCACTCTGTTGGTGGTTTCTCTTGCTATGCAAGAAACTTATTTTTAAAAAAGAACAAACATCATGTCAGCCTTTGAGGATTGTCCTCCATTTTGTAGGTCTTCTCCCTTCCCACATTTAATCTGTATATTTAAAACTGTTTCACTTTTTCTGGGGAAGTGGCCTCTGCCATGTTGTCCCCAAATGTCAGCATTGTGAATAAAGCAGCTGTCTTCTGTTTCAGAGAAAACTCTTCTGGATCTCTTGAACCTTGTGTCAGGTACATGTGCCTGACACAAGTAAGCAAGTTTCTAAATTCTAAGGAAAAAAAAAGAATTCAGAATTTGGGGGGTTCTATTTATTTATTTTGTTTGTTTGTTTGAGACAAGGCCTCACTTGGTAGCCCAGGCTGGTCTCGAATTCACCGCAGTCCTCTTGTCTCAGCTTTCTGTGCTGAGATTACTGGCATGCAGTACCATCTGGCTCCAGAATTCTTATTCTAAGAGTGCAGAATTTCCTAAACATTTGACGTACTGAAAAATCTCAAGATCATCTACATTCGGAATGCAGAGGTTTTTCTACAGAAGTGTACCTTTTTATCCTCCTACTGATCAGTCATATTACATAGTAATTTTCATTATTTTAGACTAACTTTCATTATTTCACTGCTGCCTTAAAAAATCTGTTGAGTCTTGTGTTCCACAAGGTAAAATCAGGTTCCTCATTCCGGCATTCAGAGCCGCACCACAATTAGGTCTATTTCCGTTTTTTATTTGTTTATTTGAGTGTTGGGCTTCACACATGCCAGGCAAGGGCTCTACCACTGAGTGGCACTCATAGTCTCAGGTCTTAGTTACTGCTAATTCCCTGAAAAACTTATTTCTTTCTCTTCTTTTCTCTTTTTCTTTTTTTTTTTTTTTTTACACAGGGTCTCACTATGTCGCCCAGGTTGGCCTTGAGCTCACTAGGATACCCAGCAGGACTCAAACTTGCGATTGTCCTGCCTCAGCCTCCTTGAGATTACAGGCATGCACTACCTTGCCCAGTTCAAGAACTCTTATTTCAGACTAGAAGGAACTGCTCACTCTGTCTATAAATACCTTACATATTCTTTTTTTTTTTTCTCCCAGTACTAGGAATCAAACTTAGGACCTTATGCTTGCCAGGCAGGAGTGGTGCCACTGAATTACACCCTGGCCCTTACATATCCCTTACATATTAAGATTTACATATCTTAAATGTCCAGCTCTGTCCCCAACCATCATGGTGGAACAGTGAAAGCTGGATGTCAGTACTCTCCCCACTACTACTTGCTGGGAATTTACTCTCTATCCAGCCCCTGGTTTGGCAGGTAATTGCATAACAGGCCTTGCATTTTTTTCTTTTCTTTTTGTGGTACTGAGGCTTGAAGCCAGGGCCTTTGCACTGAGCTACATCTCCAATCATTTTTTAGTTTTTATTTTGTGAGGGTCTTGCTAAGGTGTTAAATCGCCCAGGCTGGGTTTGAATTTGCAATCCTCCTGCCTCAGCCTACCAGATTCCTGGGATTATAGGTGTGCATCATCATGCCCAGCTAATAGACCTTGTATTTTTAACTTATTTTTCTATTCCACTCCTGTACATATTCACATTTACATGTTTGATGTTTGGTTTTGAGGTCAAGGATCATATTTACCATTGATTGACACACATGGACTTACAATATTTACTAATTTCAAGTGATTGACAATTAAAAGATGAAAACCTTTTGCTTTCCCATAAACTTCCCTTTTTGTTTTGTTTTGTTTTTCCTTTTTGCACGAAAGTTTGAAGTCAGGGGCTTTACTGAGCTACATTCCTAGTACTTTTTATTTTTTCTTTTGGGATATGGTCTTGCTAAGTTACCCAGGCTGGCCTTGTGATCCTCCTACCTCAGTCTCCCAAGTAGCATTGATTATAGGCATATAACAAGCACCGTGTCTGGCCCTACTCATGAATGTTTCATTTTGTTTTTGAGACAGGATCTCACCATGTAGCCCATGATGGTCTTGAACTTGCAGCGATTCTGCTGACTCAGCTTCCCCAGTGCTTATATAGATTTGCGCCACCACACCTGGCTAAACTACTTATGTTTTATTATCAATCATTTCTGATCCAAAAGGCCAATATTTTTCTTTGTGATTGGAACTCACGGAGAATTCCAAGCTTCAACCCCAGCAAGGAACTCTGCAGGAGAAGCACCTGGGCTGGCATCTCTGCGTGTGGCAAGCAGCCAGCATGAGGCCGTCCAGCTCTGGGGCAGGGTTGCACAGGCTTCCCTTGGGAGGGCTGCCCCAAGAATGGACAGCTACAAAGGAAGCAAAAGCACACACAAGTTAAAAACAGACTCTGGGAGACTGAGGCAGGTGGATCAAGCATTTGAGCTCAGGCAGGAACTTTAATTTAGTGAGACTTTGTCTCAAAATTAAAAAATAAAAACGGTCTGGAGATGTAGCTTAGCATGAAGGCCCTGGGTTCCGTCAGGCTGCGGGTGGGGGAGACACTCCATTACGACTTTCGAGTCCTTTTTGAGTCCTTCTAACTTGAGCTCCAGCCCTGTGCCGGATTCTACAGGGCATCATTGATGTCTACCACCTGCTCCCAAACAGCAGCAGTTTCAGGAGCAGGGACCTGAGTTCTTGCTTCATACTCCCAGCTGCCTGGGGCTGGAGCGTTTTACAGCCTGCCAGATGCTTTGCGGCCAGATGTCCTGTGCCCTCTTCCCCAAAGTGCGCATCCGTAGAATGAGGACGATTGTGAAGCGGAGGTGAGGCCTGGGGAGGCAGAGCCCCTTCGACCCCCACTGTTATCTCTGGGGTAGACTGGGGCAGAGTAGGGCGGGGACAGCAGGTCTGGGTCCACCCGAGCTGCACCACCCCGTTGTGCTCCCCGTTGTGCTCCCCGAGGACGTGCCCGGCCCCGTGGTGTCTGCAGCTGCACAGCTGCTCCTTGGGCTCCTTGGGCCCCGAACACTTGCGCCCAAGTCAGCGCGGTGACTGTTTTCCCTCAGTGTGACCCAATCCAGCTCCGTGTCCTTGTCCCCAGCTCCGCCCCGCTGTGCTTCACCAGGACTGGCCTGGGCTCTCCTGCAGCACCAGGACGCTGTGATGCGGGCGGCACCGGCTGAGCGCTGTGAGCGAGGAGAATGACTTTCAGGCTGAGCAGGAACGGAGGAGGACGCCAGCCATAGACACCCGGTGGCCGGAGTTTCCTAGCGATGGTCCCGGGCGGATTCTTTTTTTTTTTTTCAGCTTTAATTGAGTTTATTGGTACATTTGAGGTATACAGTACAGTTACACTCATTATTGGGATCTTGTACCTTTACAGGACAAGTCTTGATTCTCATGTTTTCCCCTTACCCCTGCCCTCCCTTCACCCCCTCCTCCCCTCCCCATCTACAAACACTTTATTTCCATCTTTTCATTCTCTCACATTTTTTTCTTTTCCCTTATTACCGGGCGGATTATTGCAGCAGGAACAGAGCAGTGGGCAGCATCCCAGAGGAAAGAACTTAGCAGGCCTGACAACCCAGTGGATAGAGGAACAAAAGCCCGGGAGCGGGATGGTCCCCGCAGAAGCCGAGACGGAGAAAGGACTGGCTTAGGGGGAAGAGAATTAATTCTGTTTTGGACATAGTGTGCGGCTCAGCAGTCCCAGTCCACGCATAAACCCCCAGGAGATTCTTGGACCTGTGTAAGGGGACACAGTGGGAGAACGTTAAGGGAGAGATCGTTCACGATCACAACAGCGGGAAATGCCCATGACCAGAAAGGTAAGGAAATTCTGAGCAGCGCGGCGCACAAGTGTACGGAGGAAAGCACGGCTCCAAGAGCGGCGGGCAGAGTGAGCCAGTCACCCCTCCGGTTCCACTCTCTCTTCCTCGAGCAAGAGCTCAGATTTGGAGCTAAGCAATTGGCTTCAGTTGAATCATTATAGTGATTACGATTTGGCCAGGGACAGATACCCTGAAATGTTGTAGGTCACTTGAGATACCTCTCCTGAAAGGCCGGAGCCTACCTTCTTGACTCTTCTTCCTGCTCCCTGAAGTGTGGACACAATGGCCGGCATGTGAGCAGCCTTCTGCGCTGTGAGGACAACGACTACTCTCCGCAAAACGGTAGAGCAGTGGACTGAAAAGACTGCAGGTCCCTGAGGAATTTAAGGGAGGGCACCAGGCCAGTTCTGGGCTCCACGAAGTGAGTGGGCAATAAAGCTCCAAATTCTCAAAATCCCTTATGCCTGTGTGAGCAGAAGGAAGCAGGTTTCTTCTGTTAGTTCACTTAACTATAACAGATGTTTAGATAGGAAGGGAAAGGGTGAGGGCTTCTCAAGCTCTGGAAGAAAATCAGATAATGATATTCAGTCAATAAAAGTCAAATAAAACTGATATTAAACCTGGGGATGCAGAAAACAATATAAAGGGATTAATGAACATTTAAATATAAAACTAAGAATGTCATTTGTTGTGGGTCTGAGTGATGGAATTGGTCTTTATTTTTCTGTGTTTTAATATGATTCATATATCTTTTGAAAAACTATCAACTCTGTAAAAGAAAACAAGATTTTTTTGTCTGATTTTTGTTTTTGTAGCACTGAGGATCAAACCCAAGGCCTCACACATACTAAGCAAGCTCTCTGTCACTGTTCTACACCCCCAGATCCTCTTTTTAAACTGTGCTTCTTAGGCTGGGCTCAAACTGACAATCCCACCTTCTCAGCCTCCTCAGTAGCTAGGATTACAGATGTGCACCACTGCTCAAGTTTTTAAAAACAAAGCCATTTCCTTTTTGTCTTCTGGAAAAAATTTGTGACTCTGCACAAATGAAAACACACACTTGCCCCCATCCAGGCATGAATAGGCCTTCTGTTCCAAGCTTTTGATCTTACTATACTTATGACCAGGGGTAGTGACTATACCGTAGCCAGTTTGGGATGAAAACACAGTCTCCATCCTTCTTCCTGAAGGCAATGCTAGAAGACTGTCCTGTCATTTTATTTTTGTCAAAGGGAATTTTTAATCTCACTAACAAATATGCTTAAAAATAAAGTAGGTAGGGAATGTTTTATCTTTGTTTCACATATGAGCAAATAGCAGCCAAGGTAATAGACCTAAATAGTGGCAGAGCAGGGACTAGAAGTGAAATATTCTCATTTCCAGACCAGATGTTCCAAGAGAAAGGCAGTTATTGTTATTTTCCCCTTGCTGAGTCTGACTGGTTTTCCTGGCAGCAAGAGGACTGACAAACCCAGAAGAGCCATTGCCTCAAAGACTGGTGTGCTGGCAAGAGGACCCCCAGGACTGTCTTCATGAAAATTCTGCAGAGGGGCCTCAGCGGCCCCTCATTGGCTCAGCTCGAGCTGGAGAAAAGCTGATGGGCCTCCAGGCTCCCATCACAGCCTGAGCCTTCCCCCTTCTTGACTGGTTTATGCATTAATGTTCCACGTAAGACTTCCTCTGGAAAAGAGGCATGGCTTCCACAAATAGGTTTAAAATCACTGATAGCCTAATCCTGCGGACATAGATAGGTGATTTAATACAATTGTTGTATAGTGAGCACATTTTCTTCTTTTTTAAGAAGAACTGACCAGTTGAGGGAAGAATAAGCAATCTCAGACCAAGCTTATTTTGGAACTGTGTGATATCATTCCATTTAAGGACAGCTGTTTCTCTGTATTCACACTTCCCCTTTTTTCTAGGCCACCAGCTCACGAACTCAGCTCAAGTGCAGGACTAAGCAGATCTTGTGTGGTCAAGAAATGGTAGATGTGATGCACGAACAAGAATTGAGGAAATTCTCAAACGTCTTGCTTTATAATTTTTCATGTTCTAACTTTGAACATTGTGTAACCAGGAGCAGCTGGCTACAGTGAACGATTGGGATCCATTTTAAAGGTAGCAGGAAGGTTCTCTACTGGATATTTTCAATATCACTATGCTTCTGAGGTTGATGAAGTCACTTAAATGCAGGTTGTAGGCAATACAATAATTTATTTTCACCCAGTGTTATTTGGCCCAGGAAGGGCACAGATTTTAAAGTGAGAGACCTGAGTCTCCTCACTCAGTAGCTGGGAATCTCAGGCAAATGCACAGAGCACGCTGGTGGTCAGCCTGGTCACCTATGAGTGGAAACTACTGTGAGGACAAGGTGGAATGACATATTAAGTGCAAGCTCTTCCCCCAAGTTTTTAATTTCCTTTCCTTCTCCTTCCTGTAAAGTTGAAATGGTATTTCTATGAATTGAAGTTTAAATATGCAAGAGGACAAGCTGTAATCTATGGTCAATTATTTCTTTAGTGAAGAATCATTTGAAGTTGAGTCATAAGCAGTCATCAGTATACTGCCGTGAAAAGAGCCACAGGCCAATAATCAGAAGACCCTTGGCTCTCATCGCTCTTCTGCCACACATGGGTTGAACTTATGAAATAATCATGCTGATGGATCACCAAGGGTTGAGTGGATTTATGGTGCTGGAAAACTATAATCTCTCTGGGTTCCATTTTCTCATACATTAGATAGGTTTAGATGATGGCATCCATCCACTGATTAATTGCACATTTGCCTATTATGTGGCAGGCATTGCTTAGTTGATGACAATCCAGAGGAGAACATGACAATATCCCTTTCCTTGTGGACTTCTGTTTGGTCAGGGACAGAGATGATAAACAAGCAAAGAAACAATATAATTTGTTCAGTAATACAGTATTCAGTGAGTAGGCAACCTCTAAGTGTTGTAGCAGCTGGAAAAAAAAGATAAAATATGGGTCATTTTTGTAATGAATCAATTTTTTAATGAATGGAACGCAAAATATACCTGTAGATAAATTTGTAACTAAAAATTGAAAGCACATTAGGATAATAGGAAACCTGAAAGACACTCTGCAGAAAAATTTAAAGGATTGAGGGCATTGTATTGGGAAATATGTTTGACTGCACATGGGAAAGTTCAGACAATCAAAGTGAGGTTGCTGGTGTCGGGCCTCCCCGTCAAACAGAGGTGGGAGGTCACAAAGAGGGCATCTCATGCGTGTATACTGATGACAAGCACTATGACAAAAGATTGCCCAGACTGAAGCCACTTCTATGAGGACCTCTGTCCCAAACTGTCTGTCCAACCCTAGACAGGAACCACCTTTGTTATTAACCCATGGGGCCAAGGATTATTGTTTCAAAATAACTTAAGAAAGTCCTCCTCATTTCTCCTTTAAATGTTATGCTTCACCCTGTCCACTTCGGGTGTTTCCATGGTTTCCACTGGAATGTGTGCTCTGCATCACGGTACCTCTTGCTTACTGCCAAATAAATAAATATATCATCATCATCACCATCATTGTCATCATCATCATTTTGCAGTATGGGGATTGTACCCAGGGCCTTCGCAATGACCTGCATCCCAGCCTTTGTTTTGTTTCACATTTTGATTTTGATTTTTTAAAAAAAATTTTAAATTAATTTTATTGGTACATTTAAGGTATGCAGTACAAAGACATTCATTTTTGGAAATTTATACCCTTATCAATCTTGGTTCTTATTTTTCTCCCATCCCCTGCCCTCCCTTCAGCCCCTCCCTCCCTATCTACAAAGACTTTTTTTCCATTATTTTTCATTTTCTCATATTAACTCTATTCCCTTCTTTCCTTCTCCGTACCCCTCCCATTTCCCCCTTTTCTTTGATCCCTTCCTATTTCACAGTATCTATTATACCTTTTTGTCCTTATTTACACTTTCAGTTTCTCACACTAGAGAAACTATTTGGTATTTACACTGCGTCCTATTTATTTCACTTGAGAGTATTGTTTTAATGTGCACCCATTTAGCTATACATTTCTCTAATTTCTTACTTTTAATGATCCCAGTCTTTTTGAGACAGAGTCTCACTATGTTGCTAAGTTGCCCAGCCTGGGTTTGAACTTGTGATCCTTTTGCCTCTGCCTCCCAGAGTGCTGGGAATAATAGCTCATTACTCTTTGGAGAGTCTGTTTCTTATTTAGTTGACACATGTAACCCAGAAATACCCGATAACAGTGGCTTAAAGGATAATTACTTTACTTTTCTCATCCACCTGCAAGCCCAAGTCCAGTTGCTCCAGGGCTAGTCTGAGTCTGACTCCATGGTGGCCTCAGGGCGGATCGCTCTCAGCCATCTTTACCACAGATTTTCTCGTCACTGCCTGGCTGCAAGAGGGCAGATGCAGGCACTTCCTGAAACAGTGCATCAATGTTTCATGCAGAAATAGAAGGGAAAGGGCACAGCTTAACTGCCAGCTGAGCTTGCTTCCTTTTAAAGAGTGCGCCCCAAAGCCCCACACAGCAATTTCCACTTGGCTGGAGCTGGACCACCCTGACATTTCTCAGCTGAGCTCATCCTGTACCCAAATGAATTCAAGACGATGTTAGCAGAGGAGGGTGAGGAGAAACGCTGCTAGACAGTGAGCAGTATCCACCCAGGTTGGGCCAGACTTCACCCAGAAATATTTTTCTGAACATCCACGAGACCAATGTTTGCCAAGGAAAAGCATTGCTAGAGAAATTTGACAAGAATCTTCTTGTCCAGCAAATACTGCTTGACATTCAAATGACCTTCCATTCCCTTCCCAAGCTTTCCTACCCGTGCATCTGTTTACTTGAGTTCCACCTGTTCTTATTGACTCATCAAACCCACCTGTGATAACCACCCAAGGGCTTGGTTTGAGTAAGAAGGGAAGCATCCCATTTATCTTATATGATATTTTATTTTATGCTTTCTATATAGGCTTAAGAAGACATAAACAAACAAAACCAAAGGATGAAATAAATAGGTAGAGGGTCATTTTGAAAGAGAAGAAAAAGAAAATGAAACCCAAAGGTGACAAGTACATGAAGATGCAAGGCCTTGGGACTAAAGGAGGTAGTGGTGGGCATGGTGGTGCACACCTGTAATCCCACCACCTGGGAGGCTGAGGCAGGAGGCTCACTGACAGTTCGAGGCGGGTGAAGTTTAAGACTAGCCTCAACTACATGGCGAGACCCTATCTCGAAAAGCCAAAAATAAAGAAATAAAAAAAGGGGGGGGGGG
>NW_022900914.1:26718448-26761682 GCF_012274545.1 Fukomys damarensis
GTGTCTATGATCATCTGAATCCTAGCAGTAGAGATATTTGTATAAAGTCTGGTTAAAATGTTTACTAAAATTCACTACCCACATAAAAATTATCCATAACAGATACATGGGTACGCACCGACAGGAAGTCTGGGGTGGGTGAATTCCTGGGATTTCTGTAGGCATAAACTCACCATGGTGTTCAGAGGTGCGCTGGAGAAGAAAGTGAGGGGCAGGCAATGGGCTCAGTGCAAGGTCACACCTGTGTCTGCGGCGGTGGCTGGAGGAGCTGAGGACGGGGAGCGCTGCTGGGGAGGCCATGGACTTAGCCTCTGCAGTTCCAAATCAGACTCTTTCGGGATAAAGACTGAACAGGCTCCCCAGGTGATTTGACGGACATTGACGTTTCAAGAGCCACGGCTCTAGGTGAGTGTTTCTCCGATGCTGATCCTCCGGCCTGCTGTGTTGCAATCCCTTTGGGAGTTTCCGAAAATAAGGAAGGGACATGGGGGAATTCAGAATCATGTTTCTTGGTAAAAAGTTGAAGTGTAGGTTTCTGCTGAGATGCTTAAGGGCCTCCAAATACGTGTGTGTGGGAGCGTGCATGCATTCGGCAGGCGTGTGTGCGTGTGCACATGTGTGTGACAGGGCCTCACTGTGTAGCTCAAGCTGGTCTCAAACTCACTATCCTCCTGCCTCAGCCTGCCGGAGTATTGGGATTACAAGTGTGTGTCACCACTCCCAGCTAATTCAAATATTTTTTTTTTTCTCACTGAGTTTATTGCTAACTTTTTAGGTATACAGTACAGTTGCATTCATCATTGGGATCTTGTACCTTTACATGACAGGTTTTGGTTCTCATTTGTTCCCCTTACCTCTGCCCTCCCTTCACACCCTCTGTCTTCCTTGTTTACAAATACTTTATTTCCATTTTTTCATTTTCTCATGTTTTTTTTCCTTTTCCCTTATTACCTTTCCCCTACCCTTCCCACTTGCCCTACACCTTTAGCCATTTTCTTACTATTTCACATTGTCAATTATACTATTAAGTTCTTATGTACCCTAATAGTTTTTCACACCAGAGAAACTATTCAGTATTTATACATGTGTCACTTATGTATTTCACTTAGGAGTATATCCTCAACATATATCCATTTTCCTATGAATGACTCTAATTTATTATTCTTTATGGCTGAGCAGTATTCCATTTTATAGAAAAACCACATCTTCTTTATCCAGTCTCCAATTGATGGACAATGAGGCTGTTTCCAAGTTTTAGCTATTACAAACTGTGCCGCTATAAACATGGGTATGCATATATCACTGTGGTATGATTCCTTTAATTCTTTTGGGAAGATACCCAGCAGAGGGATGGCTGGGTCAAATGGAACCTCTAGTCCCAGGCTCCTTGAGGTATCTCCATAGTGATTTCCATAGTGGTTGCACCAGTCTGCACTCCCACCAACAATGGAGAAGGGTTCCTTTCTCCCCACAACCCTGCCAACACTTGTTATTGGTTGATTTCTTGATAGCCATTCTTTGTGGCGTGAGGTGGAATCTGAGTGTTGTTTTCATCTGCATCTCTCGAATGACCAGTGATGTGGAACATTTTTTCATATATTTACTTGCTGCTCTTGCTTCTTTGTCTGAGAAATGTCTGTTCATTTCAGATGCCCATTTTTGAATGAGCAGCTGGCAAAAATTTTTTCCCACAATGTAGGTTGTCTTTTAGTTCTGTTGATGGTTTCTTTAAGCCACTGTGATAAAAGCAGCATGGTCCTGGCAAAGAAACAGATCTGAGGATCAGTGGAATAGATTGGAATATACAGAAACAACTCCAGATGTACTCAGCTACCTCATCTTTGACAAAGGAGCCAACCATCCTCACTGGAGGAAAGATGGCCTCTTTAATAAATGGTGTTGGAAAAACTGAATTTCAACGTGCCAAAGATTAAAACTAGACCCTCATCTTTCACCATGTACTAAACTAAAATCCAAGTGGATTAAAGATCTAAATATTTTTAAAAAGTCACTAAACTTGCTGGAAGATAAGTTAGGCAGAACTCTTGAAGACATTGGCATGGAAAAGACTTTATGAACAAATCCTCAGTAGCACAGGAACTAGCAGAAAGAATCAACAACTGGGATCTCATCTTATTAAAAAGCTTCTGCGCTGTAATTCAAATACTTTAACAATGAACAAGGTGGACCTAGTGAGTTGCTTCTTTAAAAAGGACTTAGAGAAGATGATAGAATATCATTTCCAAATTTAGGTCACCAAAGGTTGGTTCCTCTTGCTTGCCCTCTCCTGCTCTCCCTGAGGGAAGCCTGCAACCATGTGTGAGCTGCCTGTGAGAGGCCTGCATGGCAAGGAACCACTGAGGCCTCTGGCCAACATCTTATGAGGAACTGAGGCCTCAGCTGAGCAGCCCACAAGGAACTCAGTTCTGCAAGGGACCTGGGTGTGAGCTTGGAAGCAAGGCGTCAACAGCACCTGTCACATCTTGACTGAGATCACGTAAGAGATCTCACTGCAGAGACACTGAGCCAGGCTGCACAGGACCCCTGACCCACGAAACTGGAAGGCAATAAATGTTTTAAACTGGCGATTAACATTGATATCCAGCAAAGAATAATTAATGCAAGAGTGCCTCATGCAAAAAACTTTACTAGTTTTTAAACATTTTGGCATAAACAAAAACATTTTAGTCACAGGGATTTTCCTTCCCATGGAACGCCTTATTTCTTGATAGTGCAATAAAATATTACTGTACAGTACAAAGGGGGACAAATTGGGGTTCAAGCCAGCCAGAAGGCATTTAAATGTAATATAAGACATGTAATACAAGACAGCATTGGGTGCTTACTAAGCAGGAAGAGCAGAATGAAACAGATAGGCCAGGGTGAGTGAGAGCTCTGAAGGATGAGACATGAAAGTCCACCTGACTGGGAGTTTTCAAACTTATTGTGAACCAGAATCCCATGGAGGGAGGCTGTTAAGTCACAGATTGCTGAGTTCATCTGGTAGAATTGGGCTGAGGACAAAGAACTTGGATTCTAAGCTTCCAGGTGATGTTGGTGCCTTGGTCCAGGGACCACACTTTAGAAACCACTGCACAGGACGGGGATTTAGCTCAGCGGTTCCAACACCTGACACATAAGCGCAAGGTCCCGAGTTTGATCACAGACACACAAAAAAAAACAAAAACAAACAAACAAACAAACAAAAAACACTGCACTTAGTAACTGTTGCTGTAACTTCGTGTTGCAGGACACAAAGCAACTATGAGGCTCTTGGCGAGGTAATTAGTATGGGGAGCAAGGAGCTCCACGGCCAAAGGAAATTAAACAAGAAATATGGAATGGGCTTGTTGACTTCACCAGTTCTTCTCCGGCACTGCAATTTAAACAGTTGCTCTAGCTACAGAGGGTGGAAATAAAGCTACTGTCATTCCTAATGAAGCAGCCACGCAGCCCGGTTCACTGGGTACCTTTGAGAGAAAGTACCATTGGGCACAGCTCTTCCTGGTCAGTGCCCTGAGCTGTTTGATGCTATCATGAACTCTACCCATTCTGTTTACCTGGTAGAATTCTCTTTGGGTCTCCAGATGGCCCTGGCTTTCTCCTGGATCATTAGCTACTGGTCCTGAAAGCCATTCAAACCTTTCAGATTGGTGCCTGGTCTGATTAACACTGCAGTTTTCCCTATGGGCATTCACTAACTATATCCAAGTTGAAAATATTCAAGTAGTTCAAAGACTATGTGATTGTATGTATTCTTGGTTTTGAATGCATTTATTACTTTGTTGTTTCAGAGACAGTGATATTAATACAGGACTTTCCAAAATACACAAGCCCGTGAGGACAACCACGACCAGGTTTATGGCCTATTTTAGTGGCTGTCATAAGTGATGGCAGTGTGATAGTCAACAAAGAAGGCCTTTTATGCACCTTGGCGGGCTCACTTGACCCCTGGTTGTCTTTGCATTTTCTCTGTAATTCTTGGCAATTCATTCAATGGTTCTCATGTAACTAGGATAACATCCACGTGACAATTTCAGACACCAGCTTATTTTTGCTATTTGGGCCGTGGCTGCCTTCCAGTGATTTCTAACATCAGTGCAATGCTTATAGTGCTAGTAGCATCAAAGCACTGTTCAGTTATTCATGGTCGATTTGCAAGGAGAAGAGGGAGCAAAGCACATGGAGGATTAAGATGGTAGAAATTTACCCCCAAGTAGCTTCCAGTCTAGCCAGGCCTGATGGTACCTGCCTGTCATTCCAGCACTCAGGAGGCTGGTGCAGGAGAATCACTGCCAGTTTGAGGCCAGCCTGGGCAGCATAGGGAGTTCAAGCCCAGCTGGAATACATAGTGAAACTCTAGTGAAACCGACACCCCCCAAAAAAATTATAAAAAGAAGTTTCCAGTCCAGTGGAGACTTTGTGAACAACCAAACAAGTGGGATGGCACAAAATTTCAGGGCCAAAATATAGCATCCCAAATAGAAAATCACACATTTTAAGACTTTAAAAAATACAATTAATTTAATTAATTTCCAGTATCATTAGTAGTTGTGTGAAAGAAACTGGATCTGAAAAGTGAACACACAGGGAAGTCTTTTCTGTTCCCTCTCCTTTACTTACCATTTAAGCTTTTCTGTGGGTAAATAGCTCAATAAGTAAGTGCCCTGGTTGCCTTAGTCTCTCCTCTCCCAGAGGTTGATGTTTCCTGTGTCCCTTCCCAAAGTCCTATTGGAATCTAATTGTCATGGTAACAGTCTGCATGGGTGGGACATTCCCATGGTTTCTAGGTCACGTGGGCTCTGTGGCCCCAGATCAGTGACCGTTTAGAAGATTCCTGATAAAAGGATGAGTTGGGCCCATTTCCTTCCCAGGAGCCTCCCTGGCTCTCTGCCTGGTACCACCCAGCATGTGAGTCCTTGCTTCAGGCAGGTGGGCACTCAGACTCCTGGGGCACCAGAAATGCCAACCCTATAAACTTCCCTTCTTTGTAAACAATTCTGTCTGTGGTATTCTGTTCCAGCAATGAAGACAAGTGAAAATGGTGCCAAATGTCTATTTTGTATGGTGAGCAAAATATCCGCCTATTATAGAGACAGCAGCTGCAGTCTTTGCTCTATTTTAACTTCACCAAAACCTCTCTTTAGGGTACCAACAGGTATACTTTTCAGCTGAACTAAACTAAATACTCTTTTAAATTTCAGTATAAAACCTTTTCAGGTGTAAATGAGAGGAAGTGTTCCTTGGCAGAACTGCCGTAGAGTCAAGCATATTTCCTACCCCACTGTGTTGCTGTTTCCATTCTAATCCAGGAGGAACCTGCTCCAGATGTCTGTACTGGGTTTCTCTGGGGCCGACCTTCTCTGCAAGGTGTAAAGGTTACAGGCATGGGGTGCATCACTGCAACACGGTGTCTTTAACTCTTTTGGGAAGAGATCTTGAAGGGAATAGCTGCATTGAACGGAATTTCTAGTCTTAGCTTTTGGAGGGATCTCCATATTGATTTCCATAGTGGTTGTACTAGCTTATATTCCGACAAACAGGGTATGGAAAAGGCTTCCCTTTCTCAGCAGCCTCGCCAGCATTTATTATAGTCTTAATGATAGTCATTCTTTCTGGAGTAAGATGGAATCTCAGTGTTGTTTTCATTTGCATTTCTTTAATGGCCAGAGTTGGACATTTTTTCATGTATTTGTTGGCCATTTGAACTTCTTCAGAGAAGGGTCTATTCATTTCAATTGCCCATTTTTTAATTGGGATTTTATATTGGGAAGTGCTTTGTGTTAACAAAGATGTTAACTAGCTAAATCTTGGAAGTGGCTTATCTATCAACAGATGAATGGACAAAAGATTATTTATATACAATTGAGTACTACTTTGCCATAAAAAGGATAAGCCTGAGTTATTTGTAGGAAAATGGGTGCATCTTGAGACCATAAATTTACATGAAATAAACCGTGCACATGAGCTCAAATACTGCATAGTTTCTCTTATACGAGAAAACCAAAATATAAATAAAAAACCAAGTAAGATAGATAAGAGAAAATGGGGAGACAGAGCTTTTACAAATGGAAAGGGAGGTATAAAAGGGGAAAGGAGATGGACATGTGCCCATTCTCTTTAGAGGAGTTTGGGTCTTTGCCATTGGCTTCGGACATTGGTCTCTTGTTTGTTCAGTCTTCCAGGGCAGATCCTGTGGCTTTCTGACACAAACTCACAAAAGACTCTGCTGTAAGTTCCAGGCCGCTGACCTTCAGCGGATCCTCCTGCTCTCCGTTGCCCAGTCAGCCATTTTGTCCTCCTCCATCTTTGATATAGCAAATGGCCGCCAAGACTCTTCTGCTTCCCATCCTGAAGTCCTGCCTAGTAAGGCCTTGTATAGCCACACAGGTATTTTCTATTAAATCGACCCCTCTAGGGCAAAAAAATAAAATAAAAAAATGGGAAGGGTATCAACAGATGGAAGGAGTGGGGCGGTAGAGGAGGGAAGGGGATGAGAAATGAATTATGATGTCTTATTACTTGTACCAACTCCCCACAAGGCATGCAATTATTATGGACTGCAAGCATTACTAATAAAAAAATAAAAATTCAAAAAAAAGGTAAAGTTTACAAAATGACAAAAAGCTTGCAAACGTATTTTCTCACATTCACCAGATAGTCAGCTCTTGGAAACCCTGACCCACAAGTATATTCACTCCCATCAGGTTGTTTACATCTATTTTGAAAGTCTTTTCTGTTAACCCTTTTCCTGACCCACCCTACAATTTCCTCCGGTTTGTTATTTATTTGACAGGCTTTCCAAATAATTGGCCCAAGTAATTTGCTTCCTTCCTACAAAAGCTTTTATTGTTACTGCCAGCCTCTTTCAGAAAGCTCACATCTTTCTGAGCAAGAACTCTTGAGGTTTTCTGCAGTCTGAACTCTGGTGCATGGTCTTAAGCAATGGTCACAGTAAAACCTTGTGTTTTGAACTACTTGTTGGGAAACAGCGGCAGGTATAAATTACAGATTTAGTTACAGTCGTGTAGTATAATTAACTGTGATCACATAGAATAACGAGATTTACAGCTAATAAGACATTTCAAGGAAAGAGCCTTCCAGCCTTGTTGGGATTAATAAGCAAGCATCATTCATTTCAGTCAGTGTTTGTTTCTGTGACAAGGGCTCATTGTCTAAAATAGTTTCACTATTTCCCTCTGAAAACTTCTCCTTTTAGCCAAATATTTACTAAATCTTGTTCTTATCAGCTGTGCAAAGGTAAACTCAAAGACCACAAATTCCAAATGAGCGGATTCTGAATGTAAGATCTGGAAGCATCTTTGGATTTGCCCAAAACAGAGATAGGATCTTATCTTTAGCTGTAATGTTGTGGCTGCCTCATTGTCCTGAATCAATTATCTTTCACAGTCATTTTGACTTTGGGGAAGATCCTGAGGAATAAGAGGAGGACACAGCATAATGGCTTTTGTCTGTTTTGTTTTGTTTTTTCCATTAAGTATTTTTGGGTACATTTTAGGTATACAGTATAGTTACATTCATCATTAGGATCTTGTACCTTTACATAATGTATCTTGGCTCTAATTTTTTCCCCATTTCCCTGTCCTCCCTCTACCCACTCCACCCTTCCCTATTTACAAAGACTTTGTTTCCACGTTTTTCCATTTCTCATATTTTTCTTTTCCCTTCTTTCCTTTTCCCTACCCCTCCCTCTTCCCCTACTCCTTTAGACATCATAATGCTTTTACAAGCTCTCCTTTCCACTGGATGGCACTTGTCAGCATCATTCACTATTTTCTGTCCCACCTCATAAAGACACTCACAAAAGAGGGCTTCCAGAACTGCTTCAGAAAATAGACAAGAGTGATGGGATAAGCGTGTTTGAAGCAAGGCGGAGTATTCTGAGAGATTAGTATCAATTTGCATTTCCTGTAATAAATTTGCTAAAAGTTTAAGCATTGGCCACATAGTTTTATCACACCTTTTATCCTAGTTCTTTCAAGGAACACCAAAGGCTTCCACATCTCCCACTCCTAAGGCAAATCTAAAGCAATCTTTTCATATGTCACCATTCCTTTCTCTGGGCTCTGGAGGTTAGGGCATTACTCAGTATTTGTCTCCTCTGGAAATTCCTCGATATTTAGTTCTTCCTTTACCTTAACTGAGTTGGCTTCTCAGGTCAACCTTGCTGAAGAATTTCCCAAATGGGAAAATGGCACTGAGAAACTTTTCAAAATTGGCAGGTGAGATAGACCTGGGAATCTTACCATTAGTTTCCAAGCCAGGTCTCTTAATGACCAGGTTTAAATTTGGTAAATGATTGAATAATATGAGATGTAAACTGATTTGACAGGCTAGAGCTCTATGTCCTAAATGTCCAAATTACCCACTACCCATATATTCTGGGCCTGCTAACAATAGAAATACAAATTAATAGAGCCACTCTTGAGCTGTATGACAATAGGGTATCAACATGTCCTGAATGTCAGGAGATATGGCAATGCTAATTATAATCTATGTTATAGAACTATTCAGCAGAATGGGGTTTTTTGGTTTTTTGTTTTTGTTTTTTGCTTTGCTCTGTTTAGTTTTTGAGATAGGTCTATGCTATATGCAGTTTAGGCAGACCTTGAACTCACTATGTAGCCCATGTGCACCTTACACTCATGGTGATTTTCCTGCCTCAACCTATAAATACTGGGATTACAGGGATGGGCTATCATGACCAGTTCATTCAGTGGAACAGCTTTTAGGTTAGTGGAACCTTTTCAAAATCAGGCATGTGTGAAAAAGACTAATTCCACCATTTGTTATTCCATCAGTAAATTTCTATTATTTTTAATTTTGAAAACCTTTAGGTTTTGTTGCACCCTTTATTGAAATGCAAATATCCACAGAACTAGAAAAAAGAATCCAAAAATTCATTTGGAACCATAGGAGACCTAGAATAGCAAAAGCCATCCTAGGCAGCAGAGACATGGCAGTGGGTATAACAATTCCCAATTTGAAACTATTCTACAAAGCTGCTGTGATAAAAACAGCATGGAACTGGCAAAGAAACAGACCTAAACATCAGTGGAACAGATTGGAAGACATAAAAACAACTCCAGATGTACTCAGCTACGTCATCTTTGACAAAGGAGCTGACCATCCCCACTGGAGGAAAGATAGCCTCTTTAATAAGTGGTGTTGGAAAAACTGGATCTCAACCCGTCAAAGATTAAAACTAGACTCTTATCTTTCACCATGCACTAAAGTAAAATCCAAGTGGATTAAAGATCTAAATATTAAAGCAGAAACACTAAACTTGCTGGAAGATAAGTTATGCAGAACACTTGAAGACATTGGCATAGGAAAAGACTTTATGAACAAATCCTCAGTAGCATGGAAACTAGCAGAAAGAATCAACAACTGGGATCTCATCTTATTAAAAAGCTTCTGCACTGCAAAAGAAACCATCAACAGAACTAAGAGACAACCTACAATGTGGGAAAATTTTTTTACCACCTGCTCCTCAGACAAAGGACTCTTATCTAGAATATATAAAGAACTCGAAACAACCAGCCCCCCCAAATATAAAGACCCACTTCAAAAATGGGCATCTGAAATGAACAGACATTTCTCAGACAAAGAAGTAAAAGCAGCAAGTAAATATATGAAAAAATGTTCCACATTACTGGTCATTCTAGAGATGCAGATGAAAACAACACTCAGATTCCACCTCACCCCACAAAGAATGGCTGCTATCAAGAAATCAACCAATAACAAGTGTTAACGGGGATTTGGGGAGAAAGGAACTCTTCTCCATTGTTAGTGGGAGTGCAGACTGGTGCAACCCCTGTGGAAATCAATATGAAGATACCTCAAAGAGCTGGGACTAGAGGTTCCATTTGACCCAGCCATCCCTCTGCTGGATATCTTTCCAAAAGAATTAAAAAAAATCATACCACAGTGATATATGCATACCCATGTTTATAGCGGCACAGTTTGTAATAGCTAAAACTTGGAAACAGCCCATTTGTCCATCAGTTGGAAACTGTATAAAGAAGATGTGGTTTTTCTATAAGATGGAATACTACTCAGCCATAAAGAATGAGAAATTAGCTGGGGATTTAGCTCAGTGGTTCGGTGGCCTGCCTCGCAAGCACAAGGACCTGAGTTCAATCCCTGGTACCATAAAAAACAAAACAAAACAAACAAACAAACAAAAGAATGAGAAATTAGATTCATTCATAGGAAAATGGATACATATTGAGGATATACTCCTAAGTGAAACAACACATGTGTAAATACCGAATAGTTTTTTTTGGTGTGAATAAACTAGAATAGTACATAAGATCCTAATGAGATAATCGACAAAGTGAAATATGAAGAAAAGGGCTAAAAGTGCAGGGAAAGTGGGAAGGGTATGGGAAAGGTAATAAGGGAAAGGAAAAAATAGGAGAAAATAAAAAAATGGAAATAAAATGTTTGTAAATGGGGAGGGTAGGAAGGGGTGAAGGGAGGGCAGAGACAAGGGGAAGAAATGAGAACCAAGACCTGTCATGTAAAGGTATAAGATCCAATAATGAATGTAACTGTAATATATACCTAAAATGTAGCAATAAACTCAATGAAAAAAAAAAAAAAAGAAACGCAAATATCCCTTAAAGGAATTATACCAATATTTATCAGTTGATATATTATAAGCAGTTTGTATTTTAGCAGAGCTTGGTACAAATGCAATAGAGGCCAAAGAGAGAAGGGAAAAGTGAGGTTGGTGACAGAGGAATGAACATATCAAAATTAATTGTATCATTTATAAAATTCCTTATACTTGCAACTAGCCCTGTTGATCCTTTCTGGATCAAGCTTGATGATCAAAGTCGGTTTAGTTGATAAACAACAACATGCTTACCAGCTTCTTGCCTGGAGCCCAGGCATGTTTCTCTACCTCCCACTGATAAACAGATCCACATGTGCTCAGCTTTCACAGAGTTCAGCCATCCAACTGGAATTTTCAACTAGGGCTGTCATTTACTGTACGCAGAGAAGTGTAAAACACGGATGGCGCTGGTTACCTTCTTCTTTTCAGAAGAATCAATAAACCATCCTTAATGCCAGAATTGATAGACAACTGCATTTTAGAAATAACAAAAAGTAAGGAGGCTCTATTTTAAATTTTCTTCTTGGCACTCCAAAATGTCTAGCCCTACTACATATTGAATCAACAGACAAAATGAGTCCCAAATAGCTGAACTGCTGGTACAAAGAAAAGTTATAAATATCAACTGTGACTTCATGGTCATTTGTAGAAACAAAAACTAGAGTAGCCACCCATATTTTCTTCCTGATCGAGAATAACCAATGCCCTTGTTTATTACTATTTCATGTAAGATGTGCTGGTAGTGGTTAATTCTATAATTTAATTCTTAGGTTACAGGATATCCAGGAGAGATTATTTCTAAACTAGAATAATGAACTTTAACCAGGGTCTAAGGAAGGGTCTAAAGAATGGGACTTTATAATTTCACCTTTTGGAGGGGATACACAGGATATTTCAATTTGTACAAAGGATCACTGCATTTTGTTAAATGAAGCATGTTCGGATTACAACTGTTGTTTAGAAATAAAAGTATAGGGCCAGGGATTCAGCTCAGTGGTGCTGCTGCCTGCCTCACAAGGTTCTGAGTTTGACCCCTGGTACAAAAATAAAGAAAGAAGAAAGAAAGAAAGAGAGAGAGAGAGAAAAAGGGAGGGAGAAGTACAGGTCAAAGTGTGTATTGATATTAAGTGGACAAAGGGATGGACTGTGATAGCTTTGGTGTTGCTTTTAGTATGTATTCCAAACTCCTTATAAAAGATCATTTTATACTGCAGATACTGGAGAGTTAATAAAGTACATTTCTGATTTTTCAGTGAAGACAGTAGATTGAATACACACACCTAACTTTGCTTCCTTATGAAACCTTAAAAAGCTACAATGAAGAAATTTGTTTTTTTGTCTTGTCTTGTTTTGTTTTTTTAATAAACCTTCTGGGGCTGAAAACAGGAGACAAGAGCAACACTTTGTAAACTGCATAGAGGCGGTGAAGAAAGAAAAATCAATTTACATTATAGGATTTAAAAAATTTTTAAGAATTAATGATACTGTACTAGGTAACACTGGAGCCAGGTAAAGGGGACGTAATGCTAATAGAGGGGGAATTGATAAAAAGATGGTTGTGATGCAGTGAGATCCTTCAAGCTACTTCCCCATTCCAGATTGATGTGCAGCTCTCCCCTTTTGTCCGAGCACAGCCTGCAGGCCTAGACACTATAGACAGAAAAGAAGGCATAAGAAGTGGGGGATGTCAGGTTGTGTACCAACAAATGGCCCAGCCAGGTGTCCCGAACATAAGCTTCTAAGCTGATATGTTCCACTTTCTTGCTCAGCATTTCCAGTGTTTTTATTCATTATTTGTTTTTAGTTTTTTAAAGTATTGTTCCCTTGCTCGGCATTTCCAGTGTTTTCATTCATTGTTTCTAGTTTTTTAAAGTATTGTTCTCTTTTAAGGTAATGCATAGAATTTAAGTGTATGGCTAGAGCAGTTTTGACAAAGGCACACACACAACTAACACCCCTACCAAAACGTGTAACTTTTCTGACACCCCAGAAATTAGCTCCTTAACTTTTTTTTTTTCTGAGCCAGAGTCATGCTATATAGTCCAGGCCTCCCTTGAACTCACCATATATCCAAGTCTAGTCTCAAACTCATGATTCTCTTACTTCAGCCTCCTTCAGTGCTGAGAGTATAGATACGCACCAACATAGCCAGCTAGTCCCTTACATTAAATCATGAACAGACAACCAAAGATTTCCTGACACCTGAGGAGAGATCCTAACGTGGAAGATAAGGACCACACACACACACACACACACACACACAAACAAAAACCCCAACAACTTAGAGGAAAGAATCCTCTTAGGAAAAACAAGCCATATAATATCCTTAGAAATATAGCATATTCTACAAATTGCTATAAAAATTCAAAAAAATAAGAAAAAGCTCTTAGAAATTGAAAATGATCTGTCAGATTAAGAAGGAGATGGGTCCCAAACTGTCTGCTGACCACAAGGCATAGAGGCTCATGTCAGAAAAGTCTGAAGCTAAGGCTCATGGAGGACCCATATTCAAGCTGCCCTTGCATCCACAATATCTTATATGCAGTGAAGAAGATGAGATGTCAGCAGACAATGTTTCTAACATTAATGGTACACCGAAGCCTGGGGTCTCTGTATATTTTGACAAGACTCTCTGGGCCTCATATGCCCTATGCAAAAGCCTAAAAATCCAGCCAAAGAAGGACACTTCTCTTATAATTAGTTTACATGTTCACATGTTGTGTGTGGGTGTGTAAGTGTGTATGTATTTGTGTATGTCTACACGTTTGCATATAGGAAGACTATCTCTGGATGGGCTCTAGAAGGACTTTAGAACAGGATATACTACTTTCTACTACCTCCTTTCTCTCTCTCTCTGTCTCTCTCTCTCTCTCTCTCTCTCTCTCTCTCTCTCTAGTGCTGGAATAGGATCTAAGGCCTCATACATGTTAGGCAAGTGCTCTACCACGGAGCTACACCCCTAGCCTTTTAATTTCCTTTTCTTTCTTTCTTTTTAACTCTGTACATGTGTTAGCTATTCAAAAATGAATGATTGGGTTGGGGATTTAGCTCAGTGGTGCCCACACCTGCCTCATAAGCACAAGGTCCTGAGTTTGGTCCCCGGTACTGAAAAAAACATAAACAAGCAAACAAAAAAAATGAATTGTTGACTAAAATACTGTTTCTTTTAAAAATGATAACATGCTCATAACCTGAGATATTCTAGTTTTAGCTATACCTGCACACATGTGAAGCTATGTAAGTAAAAGGCCATTCATTGCAGCACTATTTGTTATTGTAAAAGCCTGCAGCTGCCTAATGTCCACTGGGAGGGAAATGGTAAGGTGAAGCATGCATAACACACCATAGAATAATTTATAGCCATTTTTTTTGCAAATTTCATTATATGTTATGTGACATAATATTTAATATACACAACTGAATGAAAAAGGCAAGGTATAGAAGAAAGTGTAATTTATTATAAAAGTAGAGGGAGAGGAATAGTTAAAATAATTTTTAAAGAAAGCAGTTAGAACTCTTGTATTTTCTGATTTCAAAATTTACCATAAGCTCTACTAATCAAAACAGTATGCCACAGGCATGAAAACAGCCATATATACTAGTGGAATACAATAAAGAGGCTTGATGGAAAGCCTCACACATACAGCAAAATGACTGTGAAAAGGGTGCTAAGATTATTCATTGGGAATACAGTGGGAGATAGTGACAATTCTGAATTTTGTGTTTTTATACTGTTTGCAATGTGAATTTGACAGCAAGTGAGCAAAGGGAATAAAATGTAGGAAAATACAGCCTTGGCCCCATACCATCTCTAAGTGTCTGCAGATTCCAGGGAGCAGCTGTGTGGACCACAGTGGCATGCCTGCAGGCAGTTTCCAGCCAGGGCCCTGCCCTGACCCTAGAGGCTCAGGCATACTGGCACAAGCCAATGGTCTGCCCAGAAAAGAGCTGCCCAGGTGCATAAGCACCAGCCAGAGGCCTGCCCCATAGCATCAGTGAGTGTGCGCAGATCCTGGGGAGCAGGGGTGTGGACCAGAGTATTGTGGTTACAGATAGATAGGGCCACACCCTGACTCCAGAGGCTTGAGCACACAGGCCATAGCCAGGGGCCCACCTGGAAATGAGCTGCACAGGTACACAGCAACAACCAGAGGCTCGCCCCAATATAATTGATAACTGCAGAGACCCTAGCTGGAAGCCTGCTCAGACAACAGAACTGGGGAGCACAGCCCCAGCCAAAGGCTCTCCCAGACAACAGGTACATAGGGGCCCTAGCCAGAGGCACACCTAGACATCATCCCAAATGTGCACAGACCCCAACCAGAAGCCTGCCCAGACAATGGGTCAGCTCAGGGATCCAGAAGGCCACCACTCTGAACCCAGGAATTTGTGTACTGGTTAGCAGCTGAGAGAAGGCCACTCGGTAGCTTGCTGAGAATTGAAGACCACTGGGTGAGCAAAAAGTTGCCTCAACAAAGGCACAGCAGGCTACATCTGTTCAAATGAAAAGTAACAAGTCTCAAAACCAGATTTCCAGATCACCTAAGGCAACCACAAAGAAAAACAAGATGGAATGATCTGACACTCAACCACCTGGACTCCCTGAATTGGCAACAAAAGAGGACCTGGAAAAAATGAAACCAGAAATAATTTCTCAGATAACAGCAGAGACTGGTGCCTATAGTGCAAGACATGATTAACAAATCTAGAGTGGACACAGATTAAAAAATAGAGGAGCATGTACAGGTACAAGATCCCAGTAATGAATGTAACTGTACTGTCTACCTAGAATGTACCAATAAATTCATTTTAAATTAAAAAAAAATAGAGGAGCTGAGGAACATGATGGAATCCCAACATAGGAAACAAATGAAATCCATAACACAGATACAAACAGATCTCCAGAAGATTGAAAACTCCATTGAAAGTTTACACAGCAGAATGAGACAATGCAAGGACAGAATTTCAGATATAGAAGACAGGATTGCAATTAGTGACCGAGAAAAGGAAAATTTCTTAAAAATAGTAAAGGACCATGAGAAATCAATCCAGCAGCTGCTAAACAATGCAAAGAAGAATAACATAAAACTGATCGAAGTCAATAAAGAAACAGGAGAGAGGGCAGATGACATAAAAAATGTGTTCACAGAAGTAATGGCAGACAACTCTCCATATAGGGGAAAAAAACTTAACATACAGATAAGTGAGGCATATAGGAGTCCAACTAGCTGTGATTAAAAAAAAAAATCTACATCTAGGCTTATAATAGTTAAGATTCCAGAAACTCAACAGGAGAACAAAATTCTACAAGCAGTTAGAGAAAATAAACAAATCACATACAAAGGAAAACCCATCAGAATCACAGCAGACTTCTCAACACAAACCCTCAAAGTAAGAAGAGCTTGGAGTGATGTATTTTAAGCTCTAAAAGAAAACAACCTCCAACCCAGATTGATGTACTCTGCAAAACTATCTTTCAAAATTGGTGATGAAATAAGAACTTTCACGACAAAGAGCACTTTAGGAACTTCAAGAATACCAAACCAGCACTCCAAAAAATTTTAAACAATATCCTAGGAAAAGACAGTGAGGATCACAACCCCGGGAATCCCATCAGAATTAATCTATCAGGCACAACAAGAAATTAAAGCCAAAGAGGGAGAATCCAACAAAAGGAAAAAGTCATGATGAGGATAAGTCAATGCATATCAGTTATAACCATCAATGTTAATGGTCTCAATTCACCAATTGAAAGAGATAGACTGGCAGAATATGTCAAGAAGCAAGATCCAACAATGTGCTACATACAAGAGACACATTTAATTAAAAAAAAACAAAACTCATAGACTGAATGTTAAAAGGTAGAAAACAAAACTCTTCCTCTTGGATTGTTCCCTTTACAAGAATGTAGTGTCCTTCTTTATTTCTCTTAATCAACATTGGTTTGAAATCCAATTGATCTGCAAAGAGGATAGCTACTCCTGCTTTTTTTTCAGGATCACACTAAAATCAGGAACAAGACAAGGATGTCCACTATCACCGCTCCTATTCACTATAGTTCTGGAAACATTAACCATAGCAATTAGGCAAGAGAAAGAAATACAAGGAATAAAGATAGGAAACAAAGAAGTCAAATTGTCATTATTTGCAGATGATATGATACTCTGTATAGAAGACCCCAAGAACTCTACCAAAAGTCTTCTAGACTTAATAACCAAATTCAGTGAAGTAACTGGATACAAGGTCAACACACAAAAATCAATAGCTTTTCTGTACATGAAAAACAGACTCACTGAGAGAGAAATGGGGCAGTCAATTCCTTTCACAATAGCATCCAAAAAATTGAAATACCTAACAAAAGAAATCAAAGACCTCTACTCTGAAAACTATAGCACTCTGAAAAGAAGAAATTGAAGAGGATATCAGAAAATGGAAAGAAATTTTGTGCTTCTAGGTGGGAAGAATCAACATGGTGAAAATGACCATGCTTTCAAAACTGCTATATAGATTCAACGCAATCCCTATTGAAGTTCTAGCAGTATACTTCAAAGACCTTGAGAAAACAATTCAAAAATTCATTTGGAATAAAAGGAGATGTAGAATAGCAAAAGCAATTCTAGGCAATAAAGACACAGTAGAGGGTATCACAATCCTCTACTTGAAACTATACTTCAAAGATACTGTGATTAAAAACAGCATGGTACTGACAAAGAAACAGACCTGAGAACAAGTAGAATAAGTTAGAAGATGCAGAAACAAGTCCAGACACACTCCCACCACCTAGCCTTTGATAAAGGAGCCAACCACCCTCACTGGAGGAAAGATAGCCTCTTTAATAAATGGTGCTGGAAAAAACCGGGTTTCAACTTGCCAAATATTAAAGCTAGAGCTATAGCTCTCACCATGCACTAAACTAAAGTCAAAATGAATTAAAGATCTAAATATTGAAGCACAAGCACTAAACCAGCTGGAAGAGGTTAGGCAGAACTCTGGAAAACATTTGTGTAGGAAAAGATTTTATGAAAAAGATCTCAGTTGCCCATGAACTAGCATAAACAGTCAATAAGTGGGATCTCTTCTTATTAAAAAGCTTCTGCAAAGCAAGAGAAACCACCAACAGTGTGAAGAGACAACCCACAATGTGGGATAATATTTTCACCAGCTGTTCCTCAGACAAAAGTCTACTATCTAGAATATATATAGAACTTTTAAAGAATCAGACCTCCCAAATTTAAAGACCCAATCTAAAAATGGCCATCTGAAATGAACGGACATTTTTCAGACAAAGAAGTAGAAATAGCAAATAAACATATGAAAATATGGTCAACATCAATGGTCATTTGAGAAATACAAATGAAAACAATGCTGAGATTTCACCTCACCCCAGAAAAAATGGCTGCTATTGTGAAATAAACCAATAAGAAATGCTGGTGGGGCTGGGCGGAAAGAGGAACACTGCTCCACTGCTGGTGAGAGTGTAGACTGGTGCAACCACTGTGGAAATCAGTATGGAGATACCTCAAAGAACTAGGACTGGAAGTCCCATTTGACTCAGCTATTCCCCTGCTGGGTATCTTCTCCAAAGAATTGAAAGAATCGTACTACAGTGATATATGAGCACCTATGTTCATAGCAGCACAGTTTGTAATAGCTAAAACTTAGAAGCAGCCCAACTGCCCATCAACTGGAGACTGGATAAATAAAATGTGTTTTTAAAAAATAAAATGGAGTACTACTCAGCTATAAAAAATGAGAAATCAGAGACTTTTATAGCTAAATGCACATTTCACTCTTAAGTGAAATAAATAGGATACACATGTGTAAATACTGAATAATTTCTCTAGTGTGAGAAACTGAAAGTGTAAATAAGGATGAAAAGGTATAATAGATAATGTGAAGTAGGAAGAAAAGGGGCAAAAGGGAAGTAGGAGGGGTGGGGGAGAGGAAAGCAGGGAATAGAATTAATATGGGAAAATGAAAAACGGAAACAATGTCTTGGTAGATAGAGAGGGAGGGAGGGGCTGAATGTAGAGCAGGAGAATGGGAAAAAAATAAGAACCTAGATGGATTATGTAAAGGTGCAAATTTCCAATGATGAATGTCATTACATTATATACCTAAAGTGTAACAATAAAATTAATTTTAAAAAAGAAAAAGAAAATACAGCCTTTGAGGACCACTGAGCACACACTTGATATATGTTTGCTTCAGAGGCAGCTTTTTATATTTACATTTAATCCGGGGCATTTTTGTATGAGTGTTTAGAGAAGGAATATTGGATAAAAGAGCAATTGATTGAGAAGTCATAGCCCTCTGTAAATGCAGCCACACATTTCCTGGCGAAGGACAAACAGCAGCAAACATCAGAGTCTGAATTTTCTGAGATTTACTCTACTTTAATGAGGTTGCTAGGCAGGGCAGAGTAAGACAGAATTGCTTTGACTCTCAGGCTTATTGAAGACTAGCTGGAGCCTTCCAACTCTTGACCATATGTGAATTATCCACTTGGCAGATTACTGTTTCCTTGAAATGGAGCCAGTATAACCCCAAGTGACCTGTTCTGCCAAAGTTATATTTAGAAAACACTAATTTATTTAAATATTAGCCTGTGCATAAACTTAGGAAATGAATATGTCTGAGATTTAAGAAATACATACATACATTTGTTAAACTAAAATGAAGTGGTTTGGAATCTTGCAACGCTTTGGAATTAAAATTATTTAGAACTGGAAAATCCTTTAAAAGCTTTTATCCAATACCTTCATTTTATAACCAAGAAAACAGGCACCGTGAGGTTTACTGACTTTCCAAATCTAATGGCTCAAGAATTAGCTTCCTTTCCAGGAGTCTGCACCCAGGACATTTTTGGAAATATTTTTAGAATTATCTGGGAGATAGGAGAAAGATCCAAAGACAGATCTGAGCTCTCTCTAAAAAACAAAACAAAACAAAACAAAACAAAAAAAACAGAGCTGCACTGCAGGGGTGATGGGCTTATTGCTGGGGTAAGTGTCTGGAGACAGCCTGCCAGCAGCTCGTTTACCCGTCTCTGTTCGCCAGGGCTACAGGAAGAGTTGGCCTCTTTGTATTTTATTTTGTAACTGCGGTGTCCTTGCCCAATGATATCTCTCTCCCCCAAGTACATCTCAGCTTCTTTTTGTGAGCCATGGACTCTCAAGGAGGAGCTGGACCCACAAGGAAGCCGGAGAGAACTCACAGAGCATGCGCAGGGCTGCAGGAGGCGATAAGAGAGTGACCTTCATTGTGTGTGCTCAGGGCTTCCAAGCAGCTGGCTGCCAGCGATGAAACTCCACGCCACGGGAGCTGCTCAGTCGCGGTCTGTGGACTCTGCTAGGAACCGCAGGAGGCCAGCAGAGAGGACGGAGAGGGTGCAGCCACAAACCCCAGAAGCTCATCCCAGCCCCACTGGCTGCCTTTTACACCCAACCCCTACGTTTGGGGCTTATATTTATTTACAAATGTATGTAGATTTAAAAAAATCTACACCATCTCATACCCATTAAGATGTTACTGTTAAAACATCAAAACAAAACAAAACCTAACAAGAGTTAGCAAGGATGCAGAGAAATTTCAACCTTCGAGAACTGCTGTGGAACGTAAAATGGTGCAGCCATTATGGAAAAAAGGTTTGGAGGTTACTCAAAAAATTAAAAATAGAGCTATCATATGACCCAGCAATTTCACTTTTGGGAATAGGCCCCAAACAATTGAAAGCAGGGACTCAAATACTAGCCATACACTCATGATCACAGTAATGTTATTCACGAAGCCCAAAGGGAGAAAAAAAATACAGGTGTCCATTAACAGATAATTGAATAAAATGTAATGTGTACACACAGTATAGTGTTATTCAGCCTTAAAAAAGGAATCAAATTCAGATACACCCTACTATAAGCAGGTACAATCCTGGAGGACATTATGCTAAATAAAACAAGCCAGTTACCAAAAAACAAATACTGTATGATTCCACTTATATGAAGTACCTACAGTAGTGAAAATCAGAGACAAAAAGTAGAATAAGGATGCCAGGGGCTGATGAAACAAAGAAATGGGGAGTTATTTTTAAATGGCTACAGGGTGTCAGTTTTGCAAGACGAAAAGAGTCCTGGAGATGGCTGGCATTGATGGTTGCACAGCAATGTGCCCATTCTTAAAGCTACTTCACTATAGTTAAATATGGTTAAACTGGTGGGTTAGCCAGCTTTCACCACCTGAGATACCTGACACAGGCGACTTATAATGAGTTAGCTCATACTTCTGGAAGTTCAAGGACATGGTGCCTGCACTGGCTCTGTTCTAGGAGGACCTCAGGGTGGATGGAACATGTGCACAGAAGGACCACACTTCAAACCTGAAGCAGAGAGACTGGGACCCCACAGCCCATTTCGAGGCCATACCTCCATTGGCCTTAGGATCTCCCTTTAGGCTCCATGAAATTCCTCTTAAAGTCTCCATGAAACCCAATACCACAACCTGGAGACCAAGCCTTCAGCACAGATGATAAAATATTTGTTATGTACCTTATGCAATTTAAAAGAAGAAAGTCTGCAGTATTAATTGAATTTGTAAGGTATTCAGAGTTCTCTCTCTCTCTCTCTCTCTCTCTCTCTCTCTCTCTCTCTCTCGGAATGGAACCTGGGACGTCTTACATGGTAAGCAAATGCTCTACCAACTGAGCTACATTCCCAGCCCTCAAAGTTTGTTTTTATTTTTGTTTTCTTTTTGTACCAGGAATCGAACTTGGGCCCTTGCACTTGCAAGGTGGGTGGTGGAACCACTGAGCTAAACCCCAACCCTCAAAGTACTTTTTAATTTGAAGAAAAACCACAGCTGTCTTCTGTCCATTTCTCCCTTTCTTTCTTCCATTTTTTTTCTTCATCCTTCCCTTCTTCCTTCCAACAAATATCTGTAGTCTACTTAGTATGTTCCAAACACCATGGGAAGCCCTGAAGAACACCAATAAAAGGTACCATGCACTGCTCACAGTCCAGCAGACTGTAACAGACATGGTCATCTGACCAGCATTCGGGGAGACGTACTCCGTTCCCCACGGGAGCCTGAGAGGGTCACCTAAGGCAACCTCAGAGATGAAGGGAAAATTGTTCAAATTTGGGGCATCTAGGTAAAGTCTTAGAGGGTGAACAGAGATCAGCAAGCTAAAGAAGGAAAAACCTGAAGTATTTTGTGTAACACATTTTATAGCAATAAAGCTAGTTCATGTATTCTTTATCCAAATAATATTTTTTAAATGCTAAGTTCTAAGTGCTAGACATGGAGGTGAATAAGAAAGTCTTTTGCCCCTACAGCTTGGGGGAGACAGTCAATGTATAAATATACAAGTAAATATACAATATTATCAAATTGTGGTAAGGCCTATGGAGAACAATAGAGGAAGGGGAAAGGGAATTTTTAGGGTAAGAGAGAAAGAAGTCTCACTAACTTTTATAAAGTGGCTGGAGAAGGTCTTACTTCAAGTGGTTTGAGCGAAGGACCAGAGTCAAGGAGGAAAGGAACGCTGAGGGAAGAGGTGGAGTTCTTGTGGTGAGAGTGTGTCAGATGTGTGGCAGAAGTCGGGGCAGGGTCGGAGAGCAAGTGGGGTGGAAGGCAATCTGCTCATCATATGAGACATTTGAGGCCATCGGAGGACATTGGCACATACTATATGTGAGACAGAAACCACTGGAGGGTTTTAAGGACAGGAATGGCAAAGCCTGATTTGGGCATTTTGTCTTGTTTTGTTTGATAGTGAGGGTTGAAACTGGGGCCTTCGGACTGAGTAATATCCACTGCCCTTTTCTATTTTTATTTTTAAGTTTTTTTGTTTGGTTGGTTTTTTTTGTACCAGGGATCAAACTCAGGACCTTACACTTGTGAGGCAAGCAGCAGAAACACTGAGCTAAATCCTCAGCCCTATTTTTATTTTATTTTTATTTTTATTTTTTTCCCTCAGTACCTGTGATCAAACTCAGGACCTTGTGCTTGTGAGGCAGCCATGGTGTCACTGAGATAAATCCCAGCCTTTTTTATTTTATTTTTTTTAATAAAAACAGACAATTTATTTGAAGGTAGGGAAGGAGGAGGAAAAGAGAGATGACAGCCAGCTACTCTGGATGAGTAGGCAGAATTTGAAAGTGAATTGCTCTCCTTTATTTTTTATTTTGAGATAGAGTCTCACTAAGTTTCTGAAGTGCCCAGGCTGGCTTTCAACTCAAAGCAATTCTCCTGTCTCAGCCTCCCAGAATGCAGGGGTTATAGGCATGTGCACCCAGCTGATTTGAGGGGCTTGAAGGGGGACTTTTTTGGGCAGGGGTTGAGACAGAGTCTCCCTATGCAGTTCAGGCTGGCCTTGAACTCATTACGTAGCCCAGCCTGACCTTGAACTCAAGATTCTCCTGTCTCAGCCTCCAAGTGCTGGGATTACAGGTATACACTACCATACCCAGCCTGATTTGAGTTTTCTAGGGAACATTTTGTCTGCTGTGTTCAGAATACTAGAAGGGGCAAAGGTGAATGTAATGTCACCTATCTAAAAAATATTGCAATAATCTAGGGAAAACTGGTGGTGGATTGGACTAGGACAGAATTCAAGTTGTCATATCCTACATACATGTCAAAGGTGGTACCAACAGGATTTAATGATAGACTTGATAGCAAATGTGAAAGAAACAAAATCATCATGAATGACTCCCAAATATTTGCCTGAGCAACCAGAAGCATAGAGGCAGGAAGTCTGTAGGACAAACAGAGATGGGGTGAGAGTGGTTGGGGAACTAGATATTAGGTTCTGGATACATCAAGTTTGAGGTCCTTATTAGATATTCACGTGGAGATACCAGCTGTTCGTTATAGATAAAGGTCTAGAAGTGTGACCATTAATCATGATGTGTCAACTCGAATGCGTTAAGAAATGCCCAGCAGAGTAGTAAAGTGCAGTTCTGGGTGTGTCTGCACACGACTGGCACGTAGGCCAGCAAAGTGAGGGAAAAACATCAACCCTGGATGTGGGGTCACCAACCAATAGGCTTGTAGACTGGGTGGAATAAAAAGGGAAAGAAAAAAGAAATATTCTTGCTTTGGAAGAGCTGCAGTCTTCACCATCATCTTTGGACATGAGTCTCTAGTTTCTTCCAACCCTGGTGACTCTGCATAGATCTCCCAGAGTTTTGACCTTGGTCTGGAGCTGCATCTTTGTACCCTCTCATTCTTTGACTTGCATCTTCTCAGGCTGAGCAGCTACTGGATCCTCCAGCCCTGCAGTGCATGGACAGCCTTTGGGGACTTTCTACCTCTAATCCTACAAGCCTACCTAGTAAAAACCTTTGCATAATTTTACTTATTTTTAAACTTTATTATATTTCTCTAAAGAACCTAATGCAGCAGGGGTGTCCAACCCGTGGCCCATGGGCCACTTGCCCTCTTCCTGTCTCTCTTTAATGTTAAAATAAGAAATGTTTTTCAAAAAAAGTTTAGATACTTATATACATTAACTTTATTATATGTTTTATACATAGTCCAAGATAATTCCTCTTTACTCAGTACCGCCCAGGCAACCCAAAAGATGGGAGAAGTCCAGCTGAAAACATAAATTAAAAGTTCTCTGCTTATAATCCTTCAGTTCATCACCCATGATGATGAGACTCCCACGGGAGGAAGTGTTAAGGGAGATGATGTCAAGTGAGTGAGCCTGGGGCTCTTTGGTCATCAAAGGTCAGGGAGAAAGAGTGAAAACAGGAAAAGAGAGAGAGAGAGAGAGAGAGAGAGACTGAGAAAGAACAGCCACAAACTTGAGAGGAGAACCAACAGAGTCTTCAAAACCAAGTGAAAAAAGGCACATTTAGGGAGCAGGGAGTGCTCACTGCCTCAGCGCTGAGATAGCTGGGAGGGTACAGTGAGGGCCAAGGAGATTGGAACACTGAACTTCTCAGAGCAGAGGCCGAAGGTCGGCACCAACCTCTTCCAAGCTGCCTCGGGGGAATGACAGGGTGAGTGCTTGGTTCAAATGCAACCGAGAGAAAATTCTTTGTAACTGTTAGAATTTTCTTGGCCAGATTTCCTTATCTATCCAATTATCTATCCAGTGCCTTTCTCATAGGGTTTTTGCAAACATTAAAGGAAATAATGCATCTGAAATGCCTGGAAAAGTTCTAGTACATGGGAAATCCTTCCTTGGTATTAGCGATGTTTATGTTTTGTACTATTAGTTTTACATTTCAACCACTGCGGGGAGAAATTGACATTATTTACCTATACTTTACTTAAGTTAACCACTTTTTAGAAGCTCAGAAAAGAATTGCCATATTTAATGACCAGTTGTCTTTTCAAATATATTTCTTTTTTAAAAGAAATAAAAAATAAAGAAATAAAATGAAGGTATATAGACAAATGCAAAAAACAAGGAAGTGAAAAAAGAATTAAAGATAGTTTGGGATAAGACTCTTTTAAAGGGGTTCATAAAAAATTGAGTGTTGCTGGATGTATTTTTTTAAAAATGAGGTAAATAGCGATACCTGGTAGAGAAAATGACACAAACAAGAGGGAAAAAATTAATGACATAGGTTAGGAAGGGGATGTCACTGAGGAGGAAAGAGAGTGGAATTTGGTGTCCTAGTCTGATGTCCATAGCTAGCCTTGGGAATGTAGCCCGTTCAGCTGTGACCGAGGGACAAGAACAGATGAAGCAGTGGGCTTGTGTGGAGTTTCTCTTCTGGGCTTTCTTCCTGCTTTCTTAGAAAGATGTAAAGCAAGACCTCAGCTGAGGGTAAGAAGGGGGGAGGTGTGGGAGGACTGAGGAAAGATGTTGAGAAGGAACATACGAAGGGAGCGTGGAAGATTTCCCGGCAGCTCCGCAGGCTAACAGAGGCCAGTGGTGACGAGCTAAAGATGCGACCAGCAGCTGTGTTTCCCAGTCATGTTCATCTATGTGGCTGGCCGTTCAGAAGAGGTGGACAGTTGACCTTCTGAGGTTTAAAGTTTTGTCAGGCAAATACAATGAAAGGAAAGATGGTAAGAGACTAGGTGGATATGCAAAGGGTGCTCATAGCAAGGTACCATGAAAAGTATGGTAGGAAAGTGAGGAAGTGAGGTTGTGAGGGGAGGGCTGGGGAAATGGTAGTCACCTGACCGGGCCATCGAGGGAGGGCATGGGAAGGGTGGGAGGTAGGTCAGAGAGGGAGTCACAGGATATTGAGAGGAGGGAGAAGAACTGTGGCTCCTGGGAATGACAAGGCATGGCTAAGGGAGTAGATGGCTGTGGGTGGAGACATGGAGATCAAAAACTCCAGCGGATAGCAGGGATGATTTGATGTCATAGGAATCACCCTGAATAAAGACAGGACAGTGAGACAAGAGATAATCTCTCCAAGGCATGTAAAGAGTGCCCCAAGATTTGCAGATGGCTGTAGGAAGAGGGGTTGGGAGTTGCTTAGTCTTATGTAAAGAAGTCATACTTTAGTGGAAGGTGGGGTGAGGATGGAGATGGGTTAAGCTGAAGGGTGGGCAGTGGCCTAGATGTGGCAGGAGAAACAGCCACTGCTTGAGAGAACTGTGAAGCCACCATGGCCACAGAAGGTGCCTGGTTTTTTGTCTAGCCAAGGCCGGGAATTTTGCTGAGCAAGTTACTTCATTTCTCTAAGCTGATTCCTACCGGGAATTACTGCTGTGTCTGTGATGTAAAGGTTAAATATGGCGACTGACCCAGAAAGCGAGGGCCACGTTGAAGATTCTCGGGATCGGGGAAGAGTATATCTGAGCACAGCTGAGAACTCAGGTGTACGTCCACTTGGGGTGAGGTCGGGCTCCCCTCCCAGAGCAGCAAGCACTGGCACAGCTGTCTGAATCCTCTCCAGAGTCTAATGTGGGGCCAGAGAACCCAGTCAGCAGCTCAGACCTGCTGCCTGCCTGCTGATTGGGGAGGCCCTTCCAGATTGTCACCTTTCTCAAAACAAGTGACGTGTAGGTTGTAGACAGGCCAGAGAGAGTTCGGCTTCAATCTTGCTGCATAGAGATTTTTATTGAATGTTTATAGAAGTCTTCTCTGGTTAAGAAGGACATGAGGCAGGAGCTCTGACTTAGCCAGCTGCTTCACATGTGCCCATCACTGGTGAGGACGGACAATTATTCCCTATGGAATTTGTACAAAAGCTGGGTAAGAAGAGCTGGCACCAGACATTAGGATTAATATGTTAGACTCTTCAATTTACCAACTTTCACCTTATAAAACTAGACAAAACCAAAGCTTTGGGCCAGAGTCAAAGCAGGTTAACTCTACCCATTATTAAAAGAAAAACTTCATACAAATTAAATTTGACAGAGTTTCATCAAGCAAAGATGAAACTCTGTAAGTTGGAAAGGCTTCAGATGCAACCACCAGGTTCAGAGAAACTCTGGTCTCCTGAGCACTGGGGAAACATTCATGGACAGAAAGGAACTGAGGCACAGGGATAGCCCAACGGCTGTAGCTCATCACCTGCATTCCTGGTTAAACTTCTGGCCACCAGAGTGATGAACTCAGGGACTATATGTGACTGTCTGTGACTGAACACTTCTTTCTGGAGTGCAATCATAAACTAGGCTTTGAAGCTATCTGTGTAATGTTAGGTTGCAGTTTATCACAGAGGGTCCACTATGGAGGCCTCCTTGGGCCAAGTTTAGTTTAGTACTGACAGATGCCATTAACAGTAACTCATACCACAAGCCTTTTAGGACCTGCCACAGTTGCAGTGAAATTCATCAAAAACAAAGTCTGCTTTCCAAACCCTGGGAACACAGATGTAGCGTTGGAGCTGGCAGGGATCTTAGCAGTGAGCTATTATAGGATTTAAAGCTTTATCTCATTTCTTTAACCTAACATTTGTACTGTGGACCTCTCTGAGTTTCCCGGAACCCAGGAAGCAGCACAGTACCTTACATCTCACTCAGTATTCATGTGGTGGCTTCCGGGTTGATGCTCAGCCTCCTGCAGGGACTGGACAATTGTAAAGAAAATGAAAAAGGGCCGAATAATGAAGGAACAGTCTGGAGTGATGATTGATGGGGATGTAATAAGGGCTAGACAGATATACGGCTCTGTCAAAACTACTGAATGATACACTAAAAATTTGTGAATTCCACTGTATGACAATTGCATCTCCATAAACTGCAAAAAAGTGTTGAACTCTAGTAAATGATATTCATGCTAAAGTATTTATAGACGAAGGATGTTGATACCGGAAATGTATCAGAAATGTCACGTGGACTGATGGGTGACAGAGGGATAGATAGGTCCACTCCATGAGAAGAGAAATGTAGTATAGTGCTAATTACAGAGCCTATATGTTCACAGTATAATTCTTTCAATTTTCTTGAAAATATAAATAATAAATTTGAACAGTTTATAATAACCAATATAAGAAAATGTGAGTAGAAATAATATATATTTTTACCTAGTAACCAATAAAACCGTTAAAAGTTTTCAGAGTAAAATGTTGAAGTTGGTGCAGGGAGACAAGTGGCAAAACTGTCCTTGCTAGGCCAAATGGGTCATTTCACAGATGAGGAAGCTTATGCTCAGAGAGTGTGTATGATCCCATTATTCCACTCCTGAAGGTCCCCGAAGGCTGCCCATTCCTTTGTGTTAGAAGCTGAGCTCTCTGGCTCTGCACATGAAGCCCTTCATAGCCTCTGACCCTACACGGAGCACGGCTTCAACCTGCCAAGCACAAGAACAGACACCGGCAACTGAGAGGCCGATAATGTGATGCCTTTTCAATATGAGTTTATTTTTAATTAATTTTTACTTATCAAAGCAACATATGCACATAGTGCGTGTAGTTTAAAAGATTGTGTCAGGCCAAAAAGCTTGTAACAAAGACAGCAACATTTTCATGGAGCCTTGCCTCCACCACTACCATCCTGTTAGCCAGAGACAATTACTTCCAGCTCTTTAAGCCGTCTCTACTTGCTTCCAAGTTTCTGGGTTTGTGATTCTCTATTAAAGTTAGATATTACCTATTGATTTCCTCTGACTGTAGGAGAGGCTATTATTACTCTTCGCTTTCCCCTACCCTTTCCTACATTTCTCTAAAATAGTTGTCCCAATTTTTTATTAACCCTAAAATTCAATGTTAAATAAGATAACTGTAAATACCGTTTGCTTTTGACCAAGAAGCATATTGTGATTACATTTTCTTTCTTTCTTTCTTTTTTCTGCCTTTCGTTCACTTTATTTTTCTGGTATTGTAGCTACTGCTGAAGCCTGAGTCCTCTGGATGGATGGAGACTCTGCTGTGGATTTTTACAAGATGGTCAGTGAATTCCCAGTTGGGAGACTTGGTGGACACAGTCTCTTTCCAGAGGTCCGGGTTAGGTAGCAGGAGGTCTTGGAGATGAGATCATCGGTGGCCTTGGCAAAGTTGCCCGGAGTGGCAGAGCAGCCCCTGGCAGAGGTGTAGCAGTCCCATCAGAGTAGTTTCTCAGGCACAGGGGCTGAGACAATGCCTGGGGCAGGGATTAGGCACCAACACAGAGCCACAGCGGCCTCTCATCTTGCAAGTATGGGGCTTGCTGGTCTGTCCCCCGAGTAATCGCTCTGCAAAGGGACAATGAAGAGCTTGGCCAGGATGACCATCCCTCAGATGGCAGTGGCTATCTCCTTGGAGTACTTTACACCCAAACCAGTGTGACTATTGGAGTCCCCAGTGGGGACAAAAGCCTTGAACTTGGTCTACTGGCCAGCACGAATTTGCTTCTACACAGGCAGGATCATCTCTGAGGATGCACACAGGAAAAAAGTAATCTCAGATTTCTTGATGTACAGGGTGAAGAGATCAATCTCCAGGGACAGGGTCTTCACGCCCTTGACCAGCGGCCCTGCTTGGTGATAGGGATCCACTCCCTATCCTCAGCCCTACTACTCCCAGATCTTTATACTCATCCCCTAATGTGCCCACAGCCTCCAAGGCTGCTACTAGAGCCTCCACAGAAGGCCCTGTAGCTTCCCATGCTGAGGCCCTGGGTCCTCAGTGGCCTCCCAGGGCACCAGCATGATCTCCATTTGGTATTTTCCTGAGGAAGAAGCTACAATTTCTTTATTATATATCTTTTAGTTTCTCTTGAAATTGACAATTGCCTCTGCTTTTTCATTTGCTTAGATTTCATTACAGCAATTGTTAGTGTTCCCATACCCAACAGCTCTGTAAAATAGTTCTCAATAAAGATGTTCACATGACCAAAATGACTTTTGTTCTTGTTGTTATAGGGCAGAACCACCTTGACTCTGTCATCTCATAACTGGAAGTCTTCCAAATGGATCTTCTTACCATCTGTTCAAGGAGTTTCTAGAAGAAGTGTTTGAGTGCTATGTGGGGAAAGGGTGGAGACAAAGGACCAACATGACAGAGAAGTTGAGCTTCTCTAGTTCCCAAGTTGCAGCGAGTCCTCCCGCTTCAACTAGCTCTGGCCAGAGGGGAAGGATTGTCTTGCTAACCAAGCCACTGAAAGGACAGGGCTGGGTCTCAGAGAATGAGGCATGCAGACCTGTTGGGACTCTTTCTCAAGACGGCGCGTTCTCCAGGTGGAGAGTAATGACTTGGCTGCCACCTTCAAATTAGGACAATGGAGGAAAGAACCTCCAACACTCTGCCATCAAAATAACCAGGGGAAGTGTTTTGACTGCCTCACTGGTGACCCACATGGTTACTGCATTAATTGCCAGCTCGGCACCACCTCTGACGGTACTTCTCCTTGGTGAGAGGGCTAGAAAACTCAAGACCACTCACTTCCCAGACACCAATGAGCAACTACTGTATGCCCCGTGTACTGGGAATTAAAAGATGAATAAGACCCAGTCTCTGACCACCAGGAACTCAGTCTTACTGTCAAGAGAGCCTTGTAAGTAAACAACTGCAGTTCAGTGTTCTGAATGTGGGTACTTGGAGGACAGAGAAAGGAGGCTGTGCCTACCTCTGTGGGAAAGTATACTGGAATAGTGGTACAAGCAGGATCTTGGTAAACGTAAAAAGGCTTTTGGCAGACAAATAATTAGAAGAGAATATTCTAAGCAGGGAGAGGGGCGTGGTGCAAAATTTCAATGTATTCATTTGTTTTCAAAAATTACTGAGCACCACTAGGCACCAGGGACACATTGGGTGCAATGTTGAACAAAACAAAGTCCCTGTCCTTTAGTTTGGGGTTATGATGAAACTAGACAGTCAAATTATCAGACACGTAAATATTTAACTACAAATTGTGAAGTCTCCCAGGGATAGAGATAGGCACCTGTGGGAATAAGAGAAGGGGCAAAGAGTTTCAGAGAGGAGGAGTCCTGGCAGAGCAGAAAAGGAGCCATCCTTACCGCAGGCTACCAGATAAGAACTAAACTGTGGATACCAAGTAAGCCTTTCAGAGACTTTGTAACTTTCCTGTGTTATTTTTGTTGTCCCTCTTTATCCCCATAGTAACTGGCCCTAAACAAAGCCCTTAAACTGAGGGGGCCTACTTTGATGCACAGAAAGAGGGGTTATACCCCACCACTCCACATCCACTCTTAGAGGATAATGACAGCCTCAAATTTGAGAGCATAACGGGGGAGAGTTTTCGAGTTCCCCAACAATCTCTAGAGCAGGGCAACCCTCCTTGCCTCCAAGTGCTCCATGCTGAAAACTGATACGAGGAAGACTTCACAGAAGAAGAAGTTACACACGAGCTTCTCAGCTTGGCACCGTTGCTAGCGAAGACTTGTATGATTCCCATAAACCAGCCACAGAGCCTGGGTCAGTCTCCAGGGGTCTCTAGGGCAAGCATTATTTTCCAAAAGGAATAGCTACTTTCTATTTAGTTTTTGGAAGAAGGTAGAGAAGAATGAGTCCCGAGAGAAATAACCACTGGAAGAATGTTTTAGAGTCTGCTAGATCTGCTTCAGAGTCCATGATTTCCTTGCATTTTTTCCTGAATGTGATAGTATTAACCAGGCACAAATGGCAAGCACTTCACATTAATGACCATAATGTGCGCTTATGAAGGTGGCTTCTGCAGGCTAACTGCCTGCATTAGACTCTTTGTCTCCTCCACTTGGCAATAGTGTTACCTTGAGCAAATATCTAAGTTCTCAAAGCCTGAAAGATGAGGATTATAAGCCCAGGCTAACAGCAGTACAAATATGACTGCCAATGAAACAACAGCTGATACAATCATCTCAAACTGGATACCTCACTTAGGCAGCAAATACAGCTGACAGCCGTAATCCTTGGTAGGAGGACACCACACACAGCCAGCCAGGCTGCACTTATACAACAGCTGATGGGCAGAGCCAAATATTACCAGCCAATAGAGGCTCCGCTAAGACTTTGCTTTCTTAATATGGAAGAGGACTGGTTTGTAGTTTTCAGCTTTAAAAGATATGGTAGCCAGCTCCAAGGCACACACCCCCAAGAGCCACACCTCTGGGCACCCTTGGGTAGGTCTTTCCTGCCCTACAGCAGAGTTGATCTGTGTAATAGACAGAGGACAGTGGAGTGACAGATGGTCACTTCTGAGGCTAAGCTATAAAAGACTTTGGGGCTTCTGCTTGTTCTCTCTTGGCCACTCCCCCTGGAGAATGTTGGCTGTCGTCCTGTGGCTTGGAGCTTAGGAACAGACCTATGAAACAGAAACCAGGTTTTTGTCTTGTTTTGTTTAGGTTTTATTTTGGGGAGGAGTTTGGGGATTGTTTATTTTTAGTACTGGGGGTTGAAGTCAGATACTTTAGCACTGAGCTACATTCCAACCCTTTAAAATGTTTAAGAATGTGTCCTGGGCTACGGACTTAGCTCAGTGGTTCTGCCGCCTGTTTCACAAGTGGAAGGTCCTGAGTTCGATCCCTAATACTAAAAAAAAGAATGTGTCTCACTAAGTTGCCCAGGTTGGGTTCAAACTTATGATCCGTCTGCTTCAGCCCCAGAGTCGCTGGGACTACAGGTATCGGCCACTATACTCAGTTCCAGAACTTGGGTCTTCAGTCAACATCCAGCAGGACGCGGAGGCTCCTGATGAGGATCCTGAGGGGCAGCCTCTGGGAAGCCAGTCTCCCAGCCCCAGTCAAGGTTTTTGTTGCTTTCACCCTGGCCACTATCTTGGCTGTAACCAACAGGAGAGCTTGCACCTGAAACATACAGAAGTACCTCCCCAGATTCCCAACCCTCCGTAAGTGGGAGAGAATACATATGTGTGTTGCTTTAAGGTGCTTAGTTTGAGGTAGCTTTGGGGGGGCTGCACAGCAATACATGCTACAAAATGCTCTCTCGCTCTCTCTCTCTTGAACCTCAGCCCCCAAAGCCAAACTCTGCTACCTTCCATGACTAACAGTAAGTGCACTTTCCACCCAGAGCCCACACTGTGATAGTACTTGTACTTGCTCATCAGACAGGAAGGATGGAGCAGTTCACTACACATACACTACTTGGTTGAGCCTAGTGCCGATTAAGCACTCAGGCAGTGGTATCCACCAGTGTTGCACAGAACACAGGCCTGTGGTGGGTGTGAGTGATTACTGTGGATCCTCGTGCCTCGGAAGCTTAGGGCAGAGTGGAATGAGTAAAGACTGGAAGGAAGGGGCCAGCAAAGGAAATCCCCAAGCACCCTTCCTGTTCCAAGCAGCTTGACAAGCTGCTAAAGTCTAGATGCTGAGCTAGGGCTCCCTTCCTCAGGTGAAAGAGGAACAGGTCAAATGAGAAGCACCTTTTTTGGCCCCAAAATGATTAAAGTAATATCTAAAAGGGTAGAAAAATGTCTTACTAAGTGAAGAAAAGGACTGAAACAGGAAATCAAAGTGGTGGAAGTCATCTTCATCTGCTTCTTAATTTTGTCCCAGGACTACCTTGTCTGTTTGTATCATCCACAAGGCTAGACAGAAGCCATTCTCAGAAACACCTCAATTATGCACAGCCGTGCACTCTGTGCCTCAGAACACAGCATGAATCTTGTCCACAAGTGTCTGCTCACAACCCATGCCCGCTCTGATAAGAGCTATACAGGAATGCAATCAGCTTTGGGGGCTAGGAGGTTTGAGGGCTAGCCAGGAGGTTTACTACTGAGTTGTTCATTCTCAAAGCAGCCACACCAGATGGGAAATAGTTTCGGGGACACAAAGAAAAAAGGGAAGAATCTCATCTACAAGTTTGTGCTAACTATTGCAGAAGTGAAACAGTGGAACAATTGAGAGCCAAGAATGGTTAGACAGACTAAGGAAAAGGGAGTCAGTTGGAGCAAGCTTGCAACTATTTTGGTGAATGCAGTGATGTGCTGAAACATTATTCTTAAACACACTAGATGAAAGCATCACAAGTTTTATCTGTTTTGATCACTGCTATATTCCCATTGCCTAGATCAGAACCTGACACATAGTAGGTGCTTCATAGATTTGAATGAATAAATGAGAATGTGACTCAGTATAGCTCAAGAAGTAGTAGTAATCTGGGTGTGGTGGTGGTGCACACCTGTAATCCCAGCGCTCAGGAGGCTGAGGCAAGAGTATCACCGTGAGTTCGAGGCCAGCCGGGGCTACATAGTGAGTTCAAGGCTAGCTCGAACCACATAGCAAGACGCTTTCTCAAAAGAAAAAAGAAGAAGTAGTAGTAGTAAAGTTCAAAAGGCATATTATTTAATTATACACACAGATTTGTGTTATATAGTTATGATTCACATTTTTTATTTTAGCAATCAGCTCCCATTTAACTCAACAGTCCATGTGCATCATGCATTCCACTTGGATCCTTGGGTTTTAAGTTCTTTTTGTCTCAAAACTTTAAGCTCCACTCCTTTGTTAACAAAAGAGAAAAACCGGCTATTTCAAATATGCTCTAGGAAGAAATTATAGTTTGAATTCATAGGTCAGTAACAACATGCTAACAGAATTAGCTGTCCCTCGAGAGTTGGAAAACACCATATCATTAGTGGGTAGGAACTCTAGCGTGGTTGCCTAAAATATGGGTCCCCAAATGATCCACCTTTGGGGAAAATGCTTTGATAAGAGCAACTGTTTAGTTCAGTATAAGGTTTGACTGGACTGCTGCATATGTGCAGAAATCTCTGCAATTTTAATATTTTCTCTGCCATCTCTGCTGTAGTAAAGCGACATGAACGCTACCTGTTTGACTAGAATTCTTTAATCTCTCTTTAGGACTTTGACTCATTTCAGAAGCTTCCTGCTCAGTAAACAAATCTCTCTATGCAAGGAGATTCTGGGGCACAACACTCAGAGGTCGTAGTCTGTGCGGACAAGGCCACAGTCACCCACCCGTCTTCTGTCCCTGCCAGGTGGGCCTGAGTGCCCTCTGAGCGTGTCTTGGGAACAGTACCATCATCTGGAGCTGTTCTGTGCAGAACGGCAGCCATCTGCTCCCCCTGTGCCCTCTCCTTCTGAACAAATGAGCCATCGCCCCCCATGAAACCTGTTAATTCATAGTCCTTCAGATTTCCTCTGCCCCACCTCGGAGCAGCAACCCCTCCAACAGTAATCCTTTGGCGGTCAAGAATGGGTCACCATGAGCACACCTTGGAAATATTAAAAATATTTGCACATTTCTAGCACACAAAATACTCCTAATTCCCTTATTGAAAACTTGTATCTTCCCATCTGTTTGCAATTGGATTACTCAGATGATCCACAAAGAGTGGGTGAACCATTATTTACAAGATTTTAGCTTAAAACACTAAATCCTAAAAATGCTGTGTGATTTTTGGTAATCCTGTTATTTATAGTCATAACTATATGTAGAAAACTATGTATTTTTCTTGTTTTCACAAGCAATCTACTAACATGAGGGATTTGGGAATGGCAAGTAAAAGAAGTGAATTAAATCACTCATTTAGCAACCTATGCCTGCTATAAGTTGGCTCAATAAAAGGACATAGAAATGCCTTTATACTGATTGAGAGAAATCCTGGAGCTTGTTTTTTCCTCCACCAGAAGGCACCTGCATCAAAGTGTCTGTCAATGAATTGATTTCTAATGTTATATGTAGCTTTGTTCTGATTTGTACTATTATTCCTTTTTTTTTTTTTTTTCTGAGACAGGGTCTCACAATGTAGTCCAGGCTGACCTTAAACTTGCAATTCTCCTGCCTCAGCCTCCTGAATGCTGGGATTACAGACTAGCACCACCACACCCACCTGCACTGTAATTACCTTTTGGTGGCAATGGTTCTATAATTCTTATACTATGTACCTTATAAAGTCTAGGCAATTAGTCTAGGGCAAAAATATTAAAAAAAATTTTTTTTTTGTTCCAGGGATCAAACTCAGGGCTTCGCTCTTATGAGGCAGGCAGTGGCACCACTAAGCTAAATCCCTGGCCCAAAGTTTAAGCTTTTTCTTTTCTTTTCTTTCTTTCTTTCTTTCTTTCTTTTTTTTTTTTTTTGATATCAGGATTGAACTAGAGTCCTTGTACTTGGTGAGGCAGGTGGCAGAACCACTGAGCTAAATCCCAGGCCCTAGCCAACATTTTTAAAAGAAGATTTCACTGTTTCCCAGGCTGGTCTCAAACCCCAGGGCTCTAGTCATCCTCTTGTTGTGGCCTCCCAATAGCTGGGACTACAGGTGCACACCACTGGGCTTGGCTCAAGAGCATCTTTCTGGTTCTCTTTTCTGTCAAAACAAATAAAACCACAAACACACATCCTTGGAGAAGCAATATCACCATAGTCACAGCACTATGGAATTTGCTGCATCGGTACTACTTGTGAAAGAGACAACAAAGTTGGAGGAGGAGCCAGATTCTCAGGCTTTCACTTACCATAAAAAGAGCAGGTGTGGGCCAGGGATGTAGCTCAGCGGTTTGGTGGTCTGCCTCAAAAGTGCAAGGACCTGAGTTCGATCCCCAGTACCACACACACACACACACACACACACACACACACACACACACACACAAAGAGCAGGTGTAGAAGAGGCCAGCATCCAAAAAGATTTCCAAAGGCAGAGGTCTGCAGCTTGGCTCTGCCATATCTTTAAACCTAGAGGGCAAAGGGCATGGTGACCATGGCTTTAAATGTAAATCTTTGCTGGGTGTTCTGTAATCCCAGTACTCTGAGGCTGAGGTGGGAGGATGGCCTGAGCTACATAGTGAGATCACCTGAACTACGTAGTGAGACCCTGAACCAAAACAACTCTTCTAGAACCGCTATGAACACAGGGAAGAGAAACAGACCTTAATACACACACAAATGCGTATAAATATGTACACACGTGTACATGCACACATATGTGTATACACACATGTACTTATGTGCATCTCTATTATATGAAATATATATGTAGGAGGAAAGTACTGGGGAGAAGCAGGGGAGCTACAGGGAAGCTATGTGAGGCTCCTTCCCCCTTAGGTCTTTGAAAAGCTCTCCTTGGCTCTTTCCTCACAAAGAAGAAATATGCCTCTGTGGGCCTGTTTTGTTTTTTGTTTTCTTTTAGTTTGCAGTTCATTAAGCAGTGGAAGGGACTAGGAACTCTTTTGAACAAAGGGCAACTTAGCTCTGGCTACTGCTAGCAAGCTAGCCATTTTAGAGTTCATAACATGGAAAGGAAAAGAAACGAAGGGTGCCTTCGGAGCCAGGTGTGGTGCACACCTTGATCCTGGAGGCAGAGGCAGGAGGATTTTGAATTTGAGGCCAGCCTGAACTATATTGTGAGACCACCCTGGGCTACATAGTGAGTTTAAGGCCAGCCTGAACTTCACAGTGAGTCCCTGTCTCAAAAAACAAAAAACACACACACTAAAGGAAAAGCTCCCTCTGTTCTTTCCTTATTCCAATTACTAAAGTAGTGGTTTCATGAAAGCCCAGACTTGCTTGTAGCTATAACCCCACAGCTAAATATTTGTTGATTGAAAAATGGATGAATTGAAAGATCAATAGATGAAATCAATAAATATTGAATGTTTTCTCTGTGAAGTACAGAATACAGGAAAATATATGGTGTGATTTCTGCCTACAAGAAATTTTGTAGCTAGATAGAAACGCAGCATTAACAGTAATAAAGGAATTGGGAAGCCATGCGCAGTAGGAATGGTGCTGAGAGTGAAAGCTGGGTTACAAGGTGCACTTAAGGTGCTCAGAGAGCAGAGAAACGATGCTAAGTTAAATAGCCTGCCTGCTTACTGACTCCATTCCTCCAAGGGCACAATGGGGTCACGGGGCACATTATGGGGCAAAACTCTGTGGCTAGTTCTATTCATAATGTAAGAATGTGTTAAATCCGCCTGTCAGATCTACCCATAGAACAGCACTAGCTTCATCAGGAGTACAAGGAAAAAAATAACTTTATAATATAAGTATGGTGAATATATATTTGGAACTGCATCTCAGGTCTTACAATATAGGACATCATTCTTGAAACTGAGACTAGAAAAATCTGTGTGTCAGAAATCCTTGCAAGTCATCTGATGAATGCAAATCCCACAGCCCTCTTCCTACTCATTGCAGGTAAGAAGTTGCTGTACTACACAGTGTACTCCAGTTCTTTGCTTTAGTGAACACTTCAGGGAAGTCAGCTTTCAGAGAGAACTTTTCTGGACAGGTTGAGCCACACGTGCTGGAGCATTCCTGTAGTTTCGGCCATTGAGGAGGCCGAAGCAGGAGGACGAGTTTGAGGCCAACCTGGACTACATAGCAAAACCCTATTTCAAACAAATGACTGACTGGAGTTGCAGACTGGTCTCCACATAGCCTCTGACAGTTTAAATTCAAAGGATCAATGGACTGAATGGATCAAAGCTGTTTTATTTGTCTGATGTGAATGAAGTGGGGCTGTATACCTGGGGAGACAGGGAGGACTTCTTTGGCTTCTCAGATTTTGTGGCAGCTGTACCACCGTTGCCACATCTATCTCCACTTTTCTCTACTTTCTATCTCGAGTTTTACATGATATTGTTTTTTCCAGAAACACGTTTGAATGGCAGAGCACATTTTATTTCTGCTGTGCTGGCCTCTTGCTTATTTTCTTCCTACACTGTCCTTAAAACAGGTTGCAGACTGAATGTTTGCCTGCTATCCCAAGAACAGACTTTTGCTGAATTTGGCAGAGAAACAGGGCCACGCTAAGACTTTCAGAAGACTATTGATTAACCTTGTCTGCTAAAATTATTTCTTTTTCAAAAATCTCTTTTAAACGATAGATTCCTCCTCCGATTCTTCTAACACCTTCCTGTGAAGAACCCAGAACTCTTGACCTGTATGCTCTCCCGCACTCCGGACGTCACTGGCAATAATACATCCAGGGTTCAGCTCAGCAAGTTTCTCTGTCTCTTTAGTTCCTGCTTAATGGAAGCTAGATCTAGAAGTCTGATCAGAGTCAGCTTTGGCTCCTTTGGGAAGATGAAGTGATGGTGTTTCCTTCATATATGTCCGGCATGTGTGAAACACTCATCTGGTTCTTTCTTTCTGTGAGGTCAGCCAGCAGCTGTTGATGCTCACTGACTCTATCCATTAATTCTTTGGGGTTTACAAAATAGCAATATTCTATTATTCCTTTTATGAGTTGGAATATTTCTATGTAAAGATGCTTCCTCTCATTTACTGTTTAGTGACACAGTGGCATCGTGCTTATAAAGAGGTAGGATAATCAATTGATTCCCGTTATCCATTCAGAAGACAATTAGTTTCCTATCATTCTCCAAAACAGATTAATTTAAAAGAAACAGATAGGAACATTATTCATATGCATCTATATATGTATAGACATGTATAAATGCACTTCTGACCATATGTATGCATTTAAATATAGGCCTTTGTTGACCCTGCTAAGCTCTGATAGTTTCTCACTATCAGGGACAAGAAGATGTTTGAGGCTCATCATGTATATTTAATGCTTTTTATGGATGAATTGTATCCCCAAAAACTCCTGTTGAAACTCCCCCAGTACCTCAGAATTTGAGCTTATTTGGAAATAGGATCTTTATAAAGGTAATCAAGTTGAAATGAGGCCATTAGATACAATAACTGATTTCCTTTTAAAAAGGGGAATTTGGTCATGGAAATACATGCAGAGGAAGACAATGTGAAGGACAATGTGAACATGATAGCTATCTGGAAGTCAAGGATTGAGACCCGACCAGATTCTTCCCTCACAGCCCACAAAAAAAGGCGCCAACCCTCCAGTGCCTTGATTTTGGACTTTGAACAATGAGATGACAAATTCCCATTGTTTAATTCACTCAGTTAGTGGTAATTTTTTTTATAAGTATCCTCCTCGAGACCTGAAATCAACCGTTTCTCCAAGAAGCCCTAGCCTCTCGGTGAGAGGTAGTGTTACATTTCTAGACCACAGTCAGGCTTCGATGGATGCACATTACTGTAGGGTTGATCACTGTGTCTAGGCCTCTTCGTTGGACAGAGATGTGAAAGTTGAAAAGAAAATTATCTCTAAAGACAAAAACCAAAATTTCTTATGCAAAACAACATTCAGAAAAGCACACATTTTAAACATGACTCTAGGTTAGAGAGATATTTCCAATTCAAATTCAAGACCATCAAGTTTTTTGTTTAGTTTCTCCTGTATATAGTGTTTCATACCTAGAAATTTTTATTCTCTGGGACAAAGAATAAAATAGAATTAGCATATATCACACTCTCTGTTTACTTTATCCTATAGAATTATATGTATTGCAGGCTCAAAACCATAAATATAATTACTGAGAATATCTAAAATTTATTCACATATTATTCTACACCCCACATGCCTATTCTTCCCCCCATTTTATAATTGTTTTGGTGTTGGGGATTGAACCCAGTGTCTTGTGCATATTGGGCAAGTGCTCTACCACTGAGCTACACCTCTCATTTCTTTCCCCCTTTAGTTTTAAAATTGTATGGTCTCTTTTTGCTACATGCCTAAGCAATTTTTTTCCATTTTTCTTTGAATTTTGATGATTTTACTAAATTTTATGTTTTGCTTGCTCTGGGTGAATATTCTCAGATATATGGTGTGTGCTCTCAATTTGTAATTTAAAGTTATTTTTAATTTAAGGAAAACTTCCTAGAATTATGGTTTTTAGTGTTTGTTCTATTTACCTACTTTGACTTCTTTTGCGGGGGATGCTTAGTCTGTATGTTGGACTTCTTGGCTTCAATTTGTCACTTTCTCAAATAATTTCTACGTCTTAATTTTTTATTTTAAAAATTCTTGTTTTTTTCATTTCTCTTAAGATATTATCTGTGTCTGCACCCCGCCCCCCATCTCCCATGTTCCAAACTGGACTGGAGCTCACCTAGCCTCAAATTCATGGCAATTCTCTTGCCTGAGCCTCGTGAGTGCTGGAATTACATGCTTCTGCCACCACAGCTGGGTCTCCCCCACCCCATTTATCTTTTTCTGCTATTTTTAACTAATTCTATTTATTTTATTCTTTAATCAGATTTTGATCTCATTTTTCTCTCTCCTCATTTTCCTTTTTTTTATTTCAAACTTTCCTCTTTTCATTTTCTTATTTCCTGTCCCCTCCATTTTTATTAGTATTACTATTAAGCTTTATTATTTTTATTATTTTTTAGCTATTTTGTTGACTATGCTTCTATTGCTGAATTCTTTTCTATGGTTAATAATGGTACATTATTGCTTTTAGTGTATTGTATATTGTAGCTTTTAGTAGATATTTACTGTATGTCAGTATTTGGTTTGTATCTGTGTCTACATTATTTTGCAGATTTCTTTCCTTTGTTAAGGAAGGTACAGTGGTAACTATTATCAGTTCTCACAGTATGTCAATAACCATTTTGTCTTTGACTCTGTTACTATTGCTGATTTCCTTTCTGTTGTTAATGGCAGCATAGTTATTGCTTTTAACTGGCTTTTACTGTATGCCACTATCTTGTCCGTCTTTGTATGATTGTTAATATTATTGTGGCTTATTTTCTTCTCCATGAATAGTATTGGGGGATCAAGCCCCAGAAGATTGAACACTTAGAAGACCCTCAAATAGTATGTTGAATAATTTGAAGAAGGGTATAAACACCAAAACATAATCAGGCCCAAGGACACATTACATCAAGAACCTAACTAAAGACATATCCACAGTAGTGAGAGTTTCTCTGCTCTAATTGATCTTAAATCCATAGTGCAAAAACAATAGAAACATAAGAAATCAAGGCAACAAGATCCTCCATAACTTCTAACTCCCCAAAAGTTGATCTCACAGATACTGAAGTTGAGGAACCCTAGTCAAGGAACTCAAAACTAAATAGTCAAAATGTTTGAGGAGATAAAACAAAAAACATATAAGTAAATCCATAAGATGGTTTAAAAGCCCAGAGGGGATTTAATTAAACAGATAAAGAATTTAACCAAGAAAATGTTTGAAGAGCTTAAATAAGAAGCAAACAATAAACTAATTGAGTTAAGCAAGACAATACATGAATGACCACTTAGAAAAAGAATTAAAAAGTATGAAAAGAAAGCAAATAGAGATAAATGATGTAAAAAATTCAGTGAAAGCATGGGTAACATGACCAAGGTGAGGACAGACTGTCAGACACAGAGGATACAAAGCTAAGTGTGGTGACACACACCTGTAATCCCAGCACTCAGGAGGCTGAGGCAGGGGGATCACCATGACTTAGAGGTCAGCCTGGGCTACATAGTGAGTTCAAGGCCAGCCTCAAGTACACAGTAAGACCCTGTCTTGAAAATAAAATAAAATAAAATAACAATTTAAAAAAGACTTAGAAGATATAGTAGATCATAAGCTCAGTGATGCTCTAAAAACAAGACACCATGCCAACTGAATCCAATAGCTGTTAGTTGACAAAATAAAAACAAAAACAAAAAAAACCCTCTCTTCTGAGGTATAAGAATAAGGGAAAAACTGAAGATGACTCAAAAGATATTAAAAATTATTCCCTGAAGTCATAACAGAAAAATTTCCAAATCTAGGGAATTAATTCAATATTGGAGTACAAGGGCATAGATAATCCTAAATAGCCACAACCAAAAAACATCCTCTGACTGACAAATTATAGTCAAAATTCCAAAAATTCAACAAAAGGAGAGAATACCAAAAGCTGTTAGAGAAAAACATCAAGTAGCCAATAAAGGCAAGACCATCAGAATAACTGCAGATTTCTTAGCACAAGCTTTAAATACCAGAAGAGTTTGAAACAAAGTTTTTCAAGCCCTAAAGAAAAAACTGTCAACTCAGACTTTTATACCCTACAAAATTAGTCTTCAAAACTGATGGAGAAATAAAGATTTTCCAAAACAAAAAATACATGACTACTCAAACACATTGCAGAAAATACTTAAGGGAATACTAGACCCAGACAGGGAGCCAGCAGCACCATAGATCACAAGGGAAAATACACATATAACTGGGAGAGTTGTTAAAACAAAGGAAAAAAATAAATAAAAGAATCAGCACTCTCAATGTGAATGGTCTTGATTCCCCAGTCAAAAATCATAGACCAGGAGATTGGATTAAAAATGGAAACATATATTGCCTATGCGATACACACCTCATCCAAAGTACATAGACTTAGGGCCGGGGATTTAGCTCAGCGGTTCGGTGACCTGCCTTGCAAGCGCAAGGACTCGAGTTCAATCCCTGGTACCAAAAAAAAAAAAAAAAAAAAA
>NW_022900914.1:26762002-26793177 GCF_012274545.1 Fukomys damarensis
AAAAGTAGCAAAGTACATAGACTTAAAATGAAAGCATGTAAAACCATATTCCATTCAACCAGAGCCTGAAAATAGCAGACTTCAAGCCAAAACTGCTCAGATGATACAAAGATGGCCAAAACATCCTGGCAAAAGGAACAATTCAACAGGAAGAGGTAACAATTATAATTATATATATATATATATATATGCATATATACATCTATGTATGTATGCAATGTAAATATATATGCACTGAAAGTTGGTGCACCCAGCTTCATAAACAAAAACTACTAGACATAAAGGACAGAGAGTGGATTGTAGCAGGCTTATGTTTTTTCATCATCCCGCTTTCGATACACAGGTGAATCACACACACACATACACACACACACACACACACACACACACACAAAATAAAATATCAGTTAAACCACACCATTGAACAAATGGGCTTACCAGATATCTACAGAGTACTTCATCCAACAACAGAATATACATTTTTCTGAACAACACATAGAACTTTATCCAAAATAGACCACCTCTTAGGCCATAAAACCATGCTTAAATAAATGAAAGAAATGAATAAGCCCCCACATACTACTGACTCATAGCAGAATGAAGTTGGAAATCAATAACAGAAAAAGCCACAGAAATACACGTAGAGATTAAATAATACAGAGCCTGCTCAAAAAAATGTATACATACTTCAGGAAAAGAAAAATAGTATGGTGTTTATTCAACAGATGATGGGACCCTTGTACCATCAAGACTGACTTCCTGGCCCCATTGGGAGTGACCTCTTGGACATCAGCCTGTAGGGAGTGATGGGGTAGGGCACAGATGCAGGGTAGGAGTGGGCAGAGGCCCTGCCAGTTTACCTGAGGCCACAGCTGCCCTGTTCACTTCTAAGGAGGCCCTGTTTTGAGATTGTTTGTTCTAATTTATTTTAAGCTAGGTGAGGCTTTCTGGTAGGGCCATGGTCCCCTCAGCCTCCATGGGGAGGGAGGAAGGGGGATCTCTCTCTCTTTTTTTTAATGTTAACTTTTTTTTTTTCTACTGTTTTCCCTTTTTTCCTTCCGCTCCATTTGGGGCCCTGGGGGTTTCAGTCATCTCCCCTTTTGGTCCCTTGGATAGTCTTTGTTTCTTGATTCTAACTTGTAAATAAAGAAAATATTATTCAAAAAAATATTGTAGGGGGAAACATAGCGGATGTCATATATCACAGAAAACCCACTACACAGCCAGCCCTTAGAGAGGGAAATGTGTGTGCAGCAAGCTCAGTGACTAAGGTCACCTACGCAGCAGCTCACTGTACTAACGAATGTCTAGAAGCTACTGGCCACCACTTTGAGCCACACCTTGTAATTGTAGAAGCCGAAGGTAACTTGTGTTATTAACCTCACAATGTCTCGATAAATTTAGTATGAAAATATTTATACAAGTTTTTTTTTTTCCTGAAGTACATATACATTTTGGGGGGCAGACCCTGAATGTTATTTAATAATCAAGGAATCACAAAAGAAATCAGGGAAAAACTAAAAATGTTCCTAGAATTAAGTGACAATGGAAGCACAAGATAATAAAACCTATGGTACCCCTGACAGCAGTTCTAAGGGGGACATTTATAGCTGTAAATGAACACGTAAAAAAAAAAAAACATAGTGATCTCAGATAAAAATGTAATGGTATATCTCAAAGTCCTAGAAAAGCAAGAACAATCTAAACCTGAAACTAGAAAGAGATTCTAATATCATTTATATATCATTTATTTTTTAAGTTGCCTAGGCTAGGCTCAAACTTTACCTCCTCCTGCCTCAGTCTCCTGAGTGGCTGGCTTTACAGCCGTGTGCCACCAGACCTAGCTCTATTTGTTGTTATGCGGGGGTTTGGAGAGGTTGAAAAATGATGTCACTGTGGCCACGATCCCAGCATCTTCTCAATCCTAATAACGCATTCTTAAAAGTACATTTAAAGCAAACAGTGTTGTCCTCATAAAGCTTGAAAGTAGCCAGCAGGCCCTAGCAGATCGTCTGGTCCCTGTAGTCAGGTAGGAAAAGCACCATTTGAAATTCAGAGTAGGTGGCAGAAGCTCTTAGAAATTAAGTCAGAGGTAGAGCCTATCATTTAGTAATGTGTGTGTGTGTGTGTGAGAGTGTGTGTGTTGAGTCAGAGTCTCACTATGTAGTTCAGGCTGAACTTTAATGCACTATGTAGCCCAGGCTGGCCTCAAACTTGAGATGATCTTCCTGCCTCAGCCTCTTGAGTGCTGGGAATTTAGTAATTTTAAATTTTGATGTTTTCTTACAGTGATCATATAATTAAACATCTAAATATATAAATATATCCTAGAATATTACTCATTCCAATTAAAATAAATAAGTAATTTGAAAGTACAAACATTGGGTTTTATAGTACATGTGCATATGAATACAAGTTAAAATTTCTGTTAGTTATTATAGTCGAGAATTGGAAATATTCATTTAAAATAGCTACTTTTTAAAACAGATCTGAAAATCAGCCAAAAGCAACATCCACTTCAATCAGCTTTTTTGGGAATAGCTTTTTGAGTGAGCCAGAACACTTGAATACAAATTCTTAATGAACCAAAGAATAAAATCTCTGGCAAAACAGTGGACTAACAAAGTAGTGAACTAGCAAATGATAGAATCTTTAAAAGCAAGAAAGATATCTTTCTGTAATGACAAAAAGAAATAACTATAATACAAGATGAAAATAACCTAAAAGCAAACAGAACATGTCATTAATAGAGTCCTCCATTATCCAGTGCTGCCTGCAGTGAGGAAAACGGCAAGTATAATTCTGTTATCTTACCATAGGCAGTATGCACACCCTGTAAAATCCATCTCTTCATTTTCTGGTTGAAAAGATCATTGTAGAAAAGGCCCTCCAGAGACTGGAGGTCATGCTGATTTATTGGCAATTAAACCTGCAGGATTTCTGCACTCCCTTCAAAACAAAGTATCTGAGGCTATTCAGCCAGGATGATTACATAGTGGGCTATCTACTCAAACCCAGGAGTCTTTCTGTTACTGCATAACAGATACAACTGACTTGGCTGTATTTAGAAAATTACTGCTATTTTCTGTGCAGATTCTTGTTATATCTTCCTCAAACTGCCTCAGCCCAAAGAATTACCTTGTTAGTCAGTTTAACAAAGCAGAATCTTACCAAGTGGTATATAATTCAGCTTGGAAATATAAGAACCTTAGTAAAAATACAAACATGAACTCAAAGGAAATGGATGTATTAGTGAATCTCTACAAGGTGTCCACGATGCTTCAGCCCTAGGCTGAAATGATGGCCTGTTTGGATTGATGTTTTAGGATTTGATATTCGTGCAATTTAAGTAGCTTATTTGCACTCCATGCCTCACCACAACCCAAGTTACTTAGCTTAGCTGTTTAGATCACGAGTGCCATTTATACATAGACAGACCCTATAGATTTCCTCTTTTTTACAGATGGTGACATTCAGGCTTAGGTGGTCAGAATGATGGAATTTCAGAAACACAGGCAGGTGGGGAAGAGAAGGAAGGTAGGAACGGGTCGGGGAAGGATGGAGAAAAGTGACTGAGTCAGCAGTTGCCGCTGTCAGAGCGAATCTGCTTACACTTGAGTTCATTCTCCTTAGAAACAGGAATTTGGCCACTGGCTGTCCTCAGCCAGCTCCGCAGGACCAGCTGCCTCAGGCACAGCCTGCTCCCCTCATTCCTAGCTTTCTCTTCCTCCCGTGGCTCACTGATCCATGCATCTATTCTTTCATTCACTAAATATTAACTGAGAATTTAATATGTGCTGAATAACGTAGATGAGTGCGTATTTATTATGTGATACTGCATGTCACTGCAATGCACTGTTTTTTCTTTAATTTTTAATTTATAAAATTTTAAACAATTAGGATATACTTATTTTAGAGGACACAGAAAAATATACAGAAAAAATTTGAATATACGTGTGAATCCCAAAATGCTACTAAACACATAACTTTTTAGTGTTTTTCTTACCTCTTCTATTGTTTTTAAATTGAACTACTTCAGGCATACAAAACATTAGCTATCAATAAAACAAGTATCCAATGCTAGGGAGATGGCACATGCCTAATCCCAGCACCAAGTAGGCTGAGCCAAGAGGCTTATGAATTTGAGGCTAATCCAGTGAGAACCTGTCTCAAAAAAACAAAAAACAAAACAAAGCAAAAAACAAACCACAGCAACAACAACATCCACGTGTTCATGACCTAGTTTTAAGTAGTATACAAATTGATGAAAGCTCCTTCCTAGCTACATTTCATTGTCTCACCAGTAGGCCATGATCATCATGAATCTTATTTTTTATTTTTACCACGTAATATAGGATATATAACATTTCTTTACTCTACATATGTGAAATACATGCTTGTGTATATGTGTTCTGGTGCTGATCCTAGGGCCTTGTGAATGCCAAGTGTATGCTCTGTATATCACTAAACCCTGTCTTGTGTTTTAAAAAATTTTATGTTGATATCATTGTGAATACATTCTTCTGCAGTGTGCTTTTATCTCTCATTATTGTTTGAAGTTTATTCACACTGATACCTGTAGCTCTACTTCATTGATTTGAACTGTTGTACCATAGATTTTTCCAGTGGGTGGATTAGCCATAATTCATTTATTCATTTTCCTTCATATTGGAAGGTGGGCTCTCGCTATTAAAACCATGGCTGTGACCATCAGCTCCTATCTTTTTGTGCACAGGAGAGGAAATGTCTGTCTCTAGAGGACATACCTAGGAATAAAAATGTCCAGAGTAAGGGCGCAAGTGGCCCTTCATAGTGGTTGTGTCAATTTACAACTGTATCAGTAATGTTAGTGTAGTGTAGTCTTTGCATATTAGGAAATGGATGCGTGCCCACACTCACAGGTGCATGGAGATAGATGGTGTGGATGTCTTGTGTGTGTGTGTGCAGAGCTTAGGGGACTCAGGCCTGGATGCGCTTACTTGGGCCTCTTCCTCTCTTCTTGGCCCTGACTACTTCCCCTTAACTTTCTGCCTTCGGGTACCACTCCTGTCCCTTAGGAAGCCCTTCCTTATTACCAGGTTCCTTCCTGTCTCCTCTCCCTCACTTTTGCCGCTGTTCCTCCAACACACATACCACCCAGGAGGTGTAGTTAGCACTTCAGGAGCCCATGCTCAGCTCTACTCCGTATCATCAGCTCCTTGAAGGTAGGAGCCATCTAGGATCTATTCGTGTCTTCCCAAATCCAGTACCAGATTCATGATGGGTTTGTGGTGAGCTTGGTGAATTGCTGGTGGAAGGAATACGATTCCCAGTCCCCCATCTCCCTACCCCTGAGAATTTGCTCACATTCTTGGAGCAAAGACCACGTCGGTAATATCCAGTGGAGATGTCCCACATTCCATTCCACTCTATCCCTGCAGAAACTCCTTCCCTGTGCCCTGCTTTCCTCTTACACTCTCTTCTCCATAAATTCCCAAGGAGAGCAACGTGCGTACAGGCTAATCTTGAAGCCACAAGATACAAAACTATTTTGTGAAAGCCACTGCCACTCATAGGGCAAATAACACAGGGTCACAGTTCATCTTTGTTCAATGTGGACAAAATCTGCTCCTGAAAGTCTTCATTCTACCCAGACAGTGGAACCTTCTATACTCAAGTAGCTGAGAAGTCCAGACTGGCTCTTGTCTTCTCCTCCCATATCCTGAATCCCAAACTGTGCTGTGTTTCCCTCAACAGGATATCACCTACTCAGATTTATTTTCTTTTCGTATTTTATAGACCCTCTTTTCACTATGACAGTAGCATAATGTTGTAAAAAAAAAAAATTAGGCTCTAGAGGGGGGTTGAATCTTCACCACTTCATGAATTGCCTAATGATAGGCACCTCATTAAACTGGCTAGAGAAACCAATGCCCGCCTCATGGTTGCTCGGAGAATTAAGCTAACGCAGGTTAAATATGTTCGTTCATCCTGGTGTCTTCTGCATAGTAGGCCCTTGACCATGATCCATGTCTTCCTTTCATTCTCCTTCCCCCTCTTGAATTATTTCTTGAGCAGAGATGGAGTAAGAAGTCACCTTGGTGTCTACCTCTGTCCGCTCCTCATCCTTTTTCCTGTTTGCACTCCGGAAATTCTCTTTACCGATTCATCATTTGGGATGCCTAGTTGACAGGGATCGAAACCCTTCTCCGGTGTAACAACAACAAGTTTGAGGCCCTAGTTGCCCAAATGTGCAAGGGGCACTGATTATCGAACCAGAGCGGGGGTTGAGGGGCCTTCCGAGTTTGGTGTCTCCAAGCAGAAAGGTTTCTTTTTGACAAGTATGTATGGATATCTTTGGACTTGGTACACAAACAGAAGTAAGGAGCATCATTACAGCAGAGGTATCTGGTTCTACATACAGTAAATTTGCACTTTTTACTACAGGCTTTTGAAAGTACTTTTAGAATACAGTGGTGCCTTGGTTCACAAACTTCATTCTTTCCACGATTCTGGTCTCAAACCAAGTTGGATGAGAACTGAATCAGATTCAATGATTAGGTTCAATGTTGATCTTATGGAAAAATTTGATTCAGTTCTCATCCAGCTCGGTTTGTGACGAGAACTGTGGAGAAAACTGAGTTTGTGAACCGAAGTACCCCTTATTTTAAAATAACATTATTGCATAAATTACCGTTTTATGGTAAATATTTTATGGATCGCCATCAATAAGATCCAGTGGTACTTCCCTTCTTGTATCCACATCAAGGTAAATGCTTTGAATGGTAAAGCTGCTGGACGGCAGCCAGGTCTTTCTGAGCTCCTCCGCTGAAAAAGTCCTGGAAAGGCCTCAGCCACATTTTAAAGGATCAAAGTATAGCTAGCCTAGATCACCGCAGGGCTTAGGTGACTGAGGCAAAGCAAAAAGGACTCATTCATTAGAAAGTGTGAGAAATGTCGTAGGGTTGATTTTATTTAAATGCCAATGTGAGTTGATCATTAGCATTTGCCAGAGCTGTGCAAATAACACCACCTAAGGGGCTGAACCAACAAGGAATTATTTCAGAGCAATTAATTCACTTCCAAGCTCCTTGTATTAACATCACCTTATTTCCCTAGTGTAGCTAGACAATTTGTTTTAAAAATCAACCAAAAATTGTGCTACTCTGCCAGCAAGATTACAGGGGTGAAAGAACAACCCCCTAGTCAAATGCAAATTGTAGTCATATTAGTATGCTAATGAATCAAGCGATAAACTGTGGGTCAAATTTCCCCTTATTTCTCTTAAATAGCCCTTGAAAAGGGCTTATTTCTAAATGTTTGGGAAACCTAAGAGCAGCAGCAATTAAGGTTGGTTACGTGCATATTATCTGTACATAATCTGTTCCACAATAAGAAAAATTATAGACAGGACCAAGCTAAAATGAGGCATAAATCTGCCTAGTGATTTACAAGTTATGGAGAAATGTGGCTTAAGGGAGACATATTTAACCATTCTAAATTGAGAGCAAAATCTTTTAGAAATTTCTTGCATTGCAATTTCAAATGTTTTGTCTCATTAAAGAAAATTTAAGGAGGAGCCAAGGAAGCAAATAACAGAAAAAATAGATGGAAGGACGATATGTTTTCCCAGGAAGGAAGCAGAGTGCTCACTTCAGCAGCACATGTGCTAAAACTGAACTGATAATATTAGCATGGCCCAGCCCAAGGAGGACACACACATTTGTGAAGCGTTCCATAGTAAGGAGGAGGAGGAGGAGGAGGAGGAGAGGAGGGAAGATGGCATGTTCAGGGATACCAATGGCTCTTTCTTGACCACTTATCAAAGGCTTTCCTGATTGAATCTGTCCCATCATCTGATTTCACAGTTCTTATGTTCACTTTTTATAAGTCCATTTAAATTCACGCGCAGGTCTATAGGTCAGGATCCTGTGGAGGCAGAAGGCAGCCAGGAGGTGGCTACAGAAAGCCGGTAGATCGGGTCACACTGACCCACTGCCCTCCCCCATCCTGTGTGTGGTCACTTCCACAAGCTTCCTAAATTACTCAGTCCTCTCAGGCTTCATCTTTGACCTTTGTAAAACAGATGATAAAACTTGAGGTTCAAGGCTGTAGACTCCACCTTGGCTGCACAGCACCTGAACGCAAAATCCTGTGTTCCCAGTACTCAGGGGGCTGAGGCAGGCGGGTCAGAGGTTCAAGCCCAGACTGGGTTAACTTAGTGAGACCCTATCTCAAAATCAAAAATTAAAAAGGCTCAGCACTCCAAACAAACAAAAAAACAGAACCATGAGGGAACTTTACAAAACAATACAGATGACTATGCCTGATATCAGAGCTTCTAAATTTGTCAGCCTTGTTGACAAAGCACAGGGAATCTTAAACCTCAGGTGATCCGTAGTAATGTTTAGCTGAGGCCAAGAACCATTGTTATAATGTGTACTGTGAGAACTAAATAGAACAGCGGGTGGAGGAGCAACAATAAAGTAGGAGGTAAAAACAAAATCACGTTTCCTTCTTTCTCTGGTTAGCTTTCCTGTTTGTGTTGGTAGTTGTGTTGGATCCTAGCAGGAAGCTGAGGAACAGAGGGAGAATTCTGTTCAAAGATGTCGTTTGTTTTTAAATTTTTATTTTGAAATAATTTTAAGCTGACAAAAATGCTGGAACACAGTACAGACAATTCCCATACCCCTTCACCCAGATTGACCTGTTGGTAATGACTTACCACCTCTCCTCTATTACTCCTTCACTCTGAATACGTACATACAATCTGTCCTCCGAACTACTTGAGAAACAGTTGCAGAAAGTGTGCCACTTTACCCCCAAATAGCATGGGCTTACTAAGACTAAAGACACAACCACAGGACAGTTATTTGGACTTTTTTTCCCCCCCAGGGCATTTTGTTTGTTTTTGAGACAAGGTCTTGCTTTGTAGTTCAGGTTGACCTTGAAATCACCACTATCTTCCTGCCTCAGCCTCCCAAGTGCTGGGATTGCAGGCTTATGCCACCACAAGAGGCTTTCTTCAGTGTTTTGAGACAGGGTCACCAGGCTTACTATATATCCCAGGCTGGCCTTGAACTCACTATGTTAACTCACTATGTGAACTCACTATGTGAACACTATATATTCCAGGCTGGCCTGGAACCATGGAGATCCTCCTGCATCAGCCTCCAGCCTCCTGAGTGCTAGGATTACAGGTGTGTATCACCATGCTCTGCTTAATTCTTTGCTTTTTGTTTTTGTACCAGGAATTGAACTTAGGGCCTTACACTTGCCAGGCAGGTGCCGTACCCCAGTCCTAATTATTTGAAAATTTTAACATTTATATACTACTATGGTTTATAGTCCATTTATAACTATTTTATTTCCAGCTTTCCCAATAATTTCTCATGATATCTCTTGCACCTCCCTTCTGCCTCATTCAGAATCCAGTCCGGGATCATGCATAGTAGTTGGTGGTTACACTTCTTTAGTGTTTCTAATCTGGTATAATTCCTTTGTCTTTTGTTACACTGCCATCGTGAATCAGGCCAGTTGTTCTGTACACTGTGTCACCCTTTTTTGTAAGCATAAAATTTACTGAATGTTTAGTAAATTTAGAGTTGTACAGCCATCACTATGATCCAATCTTAGAACATATCAGTCACCCCCAAATGTTCTCTTTTCCCCTACTGACACTCCTGTGTTAATCAACTACTAATTTGCTTTCTGTTTCCATAGTTTTTCCTCTTTTAGGATATGAAATAAATGTCTGGCTTCTTTTAGCCTAATGTTTTTGAGGTTCATCCATTTGTGGCACACCTGTGGTTTACCACCTTCATTGCAAGATGACATTCTCTTGGGTGAATATAATACACTGGTGGGCAGCTTCCAAGATCACCCCAATGACCCTCACTGCCTGGTATCCAGGCCCTGTGTAACTTTCTCCCATCGGACGTGGGCTGGACCGAGTGCCTTGCTCCTAATGACCAGAATGTGACGGAAGTGATGAGCTGTGACTTCTGAGATCAGGTCAAAGCAAGGCCAGGGCTCCCAACTTGGTCATTCTCTTTGGCCCTCATTGTCTCAAACCCCACTGTCCCATTATAAGCAGCCCTGAAGAGAGATCCACAGGGCAAGCAACTGAAGTCTCTGGCCAATGGTTGATGAGGACCTTAGGGCTCATGAGAAGATGATGCCTTTCTGTGCCATCCAGTCTTCAGATGAAGCTGCAGTCCTGGCCAACACCTTGACTATAACCTCAGGAGAGCCTGAGCCATTGACCCAGTGGAGCAGGATCCAGTACTTATTTTGTTTTCTTGACACAGGGTATTGCTTATAGGTCAAGCTGGCCTTGAACTTGCTATGTAGTCCAGATTGGCCTTGAACTCATGAAGATCCTCCTGCCTTGGCCTCCTAAATGCTAAAATTACAGATGTGTGACACCACGACCAGCTGACCTTGAACTCTTGATCCTCCTGCCTCGGCCTGCCAAGAGCTGGTGTTTTCTTTTGTTTCATCTCTTCCTTGCTCCCCAAAGCATGTGTCTTAGAAAAAAAAATGTTTTCAATCTACTACACTTGCACAGTGGTACCTGCATTCCTTTAACTCTTACCTAAGGGTACAGTTGGAGTGCACGCATCTCAGTCCTTCTGTGCTGCTATAACAGAATGAAGAACAGAATTTATTTCCTGCAGTTCTGAAGGCCAGGATCCAAGATCAAGGTGCTGCTATCTGATCTGCTAAGGCCTCTTGCTTTGTTTTCCCATGGTTGAGGGTCAAAGAGCAAGTGAACTGAACCATGCATGAAGATGCTCTTATAAGGGCCTAAACCCCATTCAGGAGAGAGGAGATCTCATGGCCTAACCCCTCTGAAGACCCACCACTTAAGAGCATCACACTGACACCTGAATTTAGGAGGGGACATGTTCAGATCTCAGCAGTGTGTTGTCAGGATTGTCTGTGTAGCCAGCACGTGGACCATTTTATAACAGTACTTGCGAGTCTTTACCATAGGCCAGGCACTATTTTAACCCTCATGTGCACTGCACCCCTTAATCCTTTCAACAATATAGTCATCACCCCTTGCTGGGGCAGCTCTAGCGGACCACACTCACATGGTGGGCTGGGGCTGTCTATGACACTCTCTGCTGCCCATGTGAAAAAGACAGGAAGGGTTGAGTATCTTGCCTACACTTAGTTGTAGGTGGCAGAGTCAAGATTTGCAGCTAGGATATTTGACTTTACTCCTGTACATGAGGTCTTAGCCACTGTACTCTTCTATAGAATCTCAATTTTTCAAGGCTCATATTAGACATGGGTTTTATGTGATAATCACTAGGCGGTTGTTTCTTAAGGAGTGGACCAGTAAGGTAAATATTTAGCTGGGAGTTTAATGTACTGGATCAGAAACTCTGGGGTGGGACCCAGCAATCTGTGTGTAGCAAAACCTCCAGCTGAATTCTGATGCAGATTACTCTTTGAGAACCACTGTTTTAGGGAATAACTGACTTTTTTAAAGGAAAAATATTTTTAGAATCTTACTTTAATTTAGAGAAAGTTCCTATTCAGATGAATTCAAGGATTCATTATACTCTTGATCTTGAAGAATACTGATCTCAACCTGACACTGTGGCCCACACCTGTAATCCTAGCTCCTCGGGAGGCTGAGGCAGGAGGATCATTTGAGCCCAGTAATTTCAGGCCAACAAGCAACACAATAAGACCCTGTCTTGTAGAAGAAAATGATAGGACAGGGCCAGGGATTTAGCTCAGAGTTTCTGCCACCTGCCTCACAAGCACAAGAACCTGAGTTCAATCCCCAGTACAAAAAAAAAAAAGACAGGGCAGAAGGTGGGGGAGAAGAGAGAGAGGGGCTGATCTCACAGATTTCAGGGAAAAAACCAAGGATGGTATATTAGCTTTAGTTTTCCTGTGCTGGGACACAATACTAGATACAATTTAAAGGCGGAGAGGTGTAATTTAGCTCACAGTTTCAGGGGTTTCAGTCTGTAGGCTGCCAACTCCAAAGCAGAAACCTCATGGCAGGAGAGCATGGCAAAGCAAAGCTGTTGAGTTCATAGGAACTGCAAAGCAGAGCAGGGGAACAGCTCCACAGAAGGGACCAGGGACCAGATCTAGTAGCCAAGGCCACACCTCTATGACCCACCCAGACACACCCAGAAGTGTGCTCCACCAATCCCCGGGCAGACCCCAGGCCATTCAAATTGATTCAATCAAGCTGAACCATCCCAGGTAGAAACAGGGTGGCCACTCTTTGGGGTGTACCTGTGAAAAGGACTTAGTTGCCCGCTTCCTAGGTCTCTGCATCTCCTCTCTCTAATGTTCAATAGGAGAAATTCCTTGGCTTGGGTCTGCAGTGGAGTGCAGCTCCACCAGCCACTTGTCCACCCATGACTACCTTGCCTAAGTCCAGGGAGGTATGGGGTCACACATACTACAACACCCACGGGTTCTGATTCAACAAACCATGGGTCAGAATCTTTTGAAGAGACTGAGCATGGTAGTGCACACCTGTAATCCCAGTACTGGGTAGGCTGAAGCAGGAGGATCACTGAGTGAGGCCAGCCTGGGCTACAAAGTGAGATCAAGACCAGCCTGAACTATGTAGCAAGACCCTGCCTCAAAAACAAACAAAACCACAAAAAAAGAATCTTTTAGAAGATCTCTAATACAATATTTGTTTTAAATCATGAAATAATGAACAGATGAGAGGTATTTCAAGCTGGGGATGGTGGCACATGCCTGTTATCTGGGCACATGGGAGGTTGAGGTTGGAAGATCATGAGTTCAAGACCAGCTTGACCTACATAGGGAGTTTCAGCCTGGCCTGGACCACATAGTGAAATTCTATCTTAACAACAGACGAAACGGGGCTGGGTATTTAGCTCAGTGGCTCTGCTGTCTGCCTCAGAAGTGCAAGGTCCTGAGTTCAATACACAGTACCCCCCAAAAAAAACCCCAGATAAAACAAAACAAAAATGTATTTCATTCTGTCTTAGCTACTTTTTCTCATTGCTGTGACAAAATTCTGGACACCCAAAGTTAAAGGGGGAAAACTTTATTTAGCTCACAGGCTGCAGATGTTTCAGACCATAGTCGGCTGGCTCCAAGGCAAAGTAGCATATGGCAGAAGGGTATGGCAGAGGAAAACAGTCCATGACACCCACAAGGCACCAAAGTAGCAAGGGACCTTAACAGCGCCTTTCTTCCCCTTTTATCTTATGCAGACTATTTAGGGCAGGTAGCACCCACACCCTTAATCTCAGAGACTTTGAATCTAGCACTGCGCCATGAATCAATCACACACTGTAGTCGAGACATCTCCGAAAAAGCTCTACGTATGACCACATGAGGCTTTGAAAGAACATCTAAACACAAGCCACAGCACATTTCATCACATATTTGCTGTTTAACTTGTGGTATTTGAGCTTCTTAGTTCATTTGGGAAAGAAAGAAAACCCAGATCTGATCCAAGAGCAGAAGCCCAACACAGAGCAGCAATTTGTGAGATGCTCAGTACATTTCTCTATTAAATGGCAACAAAGACACCCAAAAAAGGCTAGGTTAGTTGAATTAAAATTCATGTGTTTTCTTTTAGGGATGTGAAAATATATATTTAAAAAATGTGAAATGTCTTACGTGTTGGTAAGAAAATAAAGTCTATAATATCCCAGACTTGTTCAAGGTGGCACCACCTTGCTGGATTATATACCTTGCTATTTCCTGAACAATTTGTAGCTTTTGGAAGACTCCTGCCTGGACCTTCTTCTCCTCTACCACATTCTCCCCGGCCTCAGCTGATTGGATCAGAGGTGGATGTGTCCCAGGAGAGATAAACCATTCCTTTTATAGAATCATACCACAGTGATATATGTGCACCCATATTTATAGCAGCACAGTTTGTAACAGCTAAAACTTGGAAACAGCCCAAATGCCCATCAACTGTAGACTGGATAAAGAAGATGTGGCTTTTCTATAAAATGGAGTACTACTCAGCCATAAAGAATGAGAAGCTAGAGTCATTCATAGGAAAATGGATGCATATTGAGGCAATACTCTTAAGTGAAATAAATAAGACACACGTGTGTGAATATCAAATATTTTCTTGGTGTGAAAACTAAAAGTGTAGTATAAATAAGATCCAAATTGTATAACTGATAATGTGAAATAGGAAAAAAAGGTCTAAAGGTGTAGGGGAAATGGGAAGGGTAGGGGAAAGGTAATAAGGGAAAAGAAAGAATATGAGAAAAGGAAAAAATGGAAACAAAGTCTTTTTAAATAGAGGAGGGTGAAGGGGGTGAAGGGAGGGCAGGGGTAGGGGGAAAAAATGAGAACCAAGACCTGTCATATAAGGGTACAAGACCCCAGTGATGAATGTAACTGTACTGTATACCTAAAATGTACCAATAAACTCAATAAGATTTTTAAAAAATTCCTTTTATGCACTGTATTCCAAGACCCCATAGTGATGAAAGGTAGCAGTAGTTTTGTTTTGTTTTAAATGGCATATTAACACTGAGCTACATCTTTAGCCTTTTTTTTTTTTTTTTTAGGATTTTTTAGTTTTTATTTTGATCAAGGTTTCACTAAGGTGCAGAGGCTTGGTTTGAACTTGTGATCCTTCTGCTTCAGCCTCTCACAGTGCTGGGATTCCAGGTCTGTGCCACCACATCAAGTTTAGTTATATTTATCCAATCAATATAGTGTGTGTGTATGTATGAGATTAAAGCATATTATTCAAATATCCCTGAACTCTAGGATTAGAAGGAATCTTAGTTATTTTCTAGTTAGTTGAGGGTCATCATTTTACGAAGAGAAAATTGACAGCTAGCTCAGAATCTTGGGTTCTTTCTACCAAGCTATATCGCTTTCCTGACACAAGAGACAGCAATCATGTCAGCAAGAAATGCATATTTCAAAGACTCAATTAATTTTAATACTTAATTTATTCTTAGAAAACCTGACTGCCTTGGTGCTGAAAATAAATTATCTTCTGTAATATAATCTATACACAAGCAACATTTTATATCATGATTGCTGGATATCAAGAACATCCAGAAACAAAATTACTGCAATCTAAAATGGAATTTTACTGACAACTACTAAATTTCCTTTCCTGCTTATTAATTTTAAATCATATAATAAAGTGAATTTAATGATAGAGTCTTATGAGTATAGGAAAAATTGCCTCCCCTTTTCTTAACCCATCAAATGTAATCAAAGATTAGTAGTACTATGTGCTGTAAAAATTGGCTTATTTTCACACTACTGCTTCTGATGTTATAATTAGTTACTTAAGAAAAAAGAAGTAGAATACCTACAAACAGGCCCAGCTTCGTAATTTTCCAGGCCCACTGAAAAATGAAAATGTGGCCACCTTGTTCAAATCTGAGGCAGGAGGGCTGTGAATTCAAGGCTGGCCTGAGCTATACAGCAAATCTGAAGCCGCCTGCGCAGCATAGTGAGACCTTATCTAAACAAAACAAAACAAAACAGGCGGGGGATTTAGCTCAGTGGTTCGGTGGCCTGCCTTGGACCCGAGTTCAATCCCTGGTACCAAAAAAACAGTAGAGGGAAAAATGCTGTTAAAGCTATTAAGACACTTCTTTCTTCGGATACCTTTTCTCTTGTAGGTTTTGTGTCTCTTGCTGTCACCCGCCTCTCCCACAGGATACTTGGAGGGAGAGTGCGGGCCTCCGTCTAGACTGGTTTCATGGTCGCTCTCCACAGCCAGGGTGGCAGGACGAGGCAGGCGCCAACCTCTGCTAGGGGCTCTGCCCCCAGGGCGCGGAAGACTGGCAGTCCTCACCTTGCCAGGAGGCACGGGGTACCCAGGTTCGCAGATGGGCGAGACGCTCGTGGCTGACAGGGCACTCATCAAATGCACGATGACACCACCAGCCCAGGCCAGGGACAGCTGCTGTCACCCCATTGACCCAAGATAATCCCAGCCCAAGGGAGAAGGTGCCGGGGAAACGCGCCTCGGTAGGTGAGCAGGGCAGAAGAGGGAGGCCAAGCAGGGTTTAGAGTGCTAGGGCCGGGAAGCCGAGAGAGGGAGCAAGGCAGTGCGGGTCAAGGTCTTCAGCTCTCACTGTGTCTGTGCTGCCCCATCAGACCCTGCCTGCAAGACAGTCCAAGATTTATTTAAGAGGAATCTGCAGAATCACCCCCCAAAACCGAGTCCTGAGCACCAGGCCCTATGGAACTGCTCAAGTCACACCCCTGAGGCCAGCTCTGCCCCAAGAATTTGAGTTACTTCCACAGCCTGCCAAAAGTAAAATCACAAATACCTGTGTGTATTTATGGGTGCATGTTTATGTCTAGGATGAAATGTCTTTTTAGGTGAAACTATGCTCGCTGGCAGAATTCACATCAAGTTATGGTGCCAAGCAGTCAAAATAATAAAAGTACTTCTAAAAACATCATATAGTGACATGACTAATGACACAGTTCTGATTGATGGGCAGACCTTTGGAGATAGAGCACAGGACACAGTGAGAGAACTGTGAGCAGAAGGAAATGCATCTCCTACAGGGGAGGCAGTAGAGAGATTGCTGGGTCCCCTCCGTCTTAGCCGGCCACTGTTGAGGGGGCCCTGGAAGACACTGAGATGACAATGTCTCAAGGTCTAAAGAGCCTGGTTCCAGACAGACACCCTGCCAGGGGCTGGGGATTTAGCTCAGTGGTTCGGGCAGCTGCTTCGAGAGCACAAGGACTGGAGTTCAATCCTTAGTACCAAAAAAACAAAGCAAACAAAAAAACCTAATCTTGGACTGGGGTTTTAGCTCAGTGGTTCTACCACCTGCCTCTCAAGCACAAAGTCCTGAGTTCAATCCCTGGTACCAAATAAAATAAAATAAAATAAAATGCTAGACACCCTGCCAACCTGCATTGGGTTTCTCTTATTTATTTATGTATTTTTCTGGAAGTTTACAATTGTATCGTGGCCAAGTGTCACCATGCCTACTTTTCAGGAAAATAAAGCCAGTCTTTTTTTTTTTTTTGCAAATTTTCTTTTGTTTTTATTGGAAATTGGTTCACAGCCATAATGATTACATTTATTATGACATATTGGTACATGTACATAATACATCCTAATTTTAAAAAATTCCTATCCCTCTCCTCCTTCCCTGCTATTTCCAACTCATAGTCCTATTTACAAAAGGACTATTTTCATCATCATTTTCCCCTTCAATTCTTTTTTTATTCTCTTTCCCTCCCACTTCTTCTCCCTTCTCACTACTTTCTGTTCTCCATCCATTTGAAAAGATCTTACTACTTCCTATTTATCTCTTATATCTATGTGAAATAAATATGAGTTCTTCATATAAAAGAAAAAATATAAATAAAAAATAAAAACATTATACAGACGTCCAGTGTGGTGATACACACCTGTAATCTCAGCATTTGGGAAGCTGAGGCAGGAAGATCTCAAATTCCAGGCTAGCCTGGGCTACATAGTGAGTTAGAGGCCAGCCTGAAGTATATAGTGAGTTCATGTCTCAATAAAACAAAACAAACCCAAAAAGAGAAGAAAAGAAAAACATGATGAATAGCTTTGATAAAAAAAATTAGGTATAAAATATTTTAAAATTTTAAAGGATTTTTAGCTTCCTTATGTAGTACAATTATAACGTGTGTCTAAATTTTAGAGGCTTTCAGGCTTTGAATAATAGGAACTACTGACTCCTTCTACTACTTGGAATGACACTTCTTTTTCTCTTCCACAGTAAAGTTATACTGTCCATCTTCAAAGCCCAGTGCAATCCCACCTCTTTCTTAAGGGTTTTCTAACTATCCTAATTTTACAATTTGTTTGTCTCTCTCTCACCTCACTATTTTATTGTTGATTATCTTCTGGTAGTTGTGTTTGTGTTAGTTGTAGTATTTCCAAAGAAGAACTTTACTTTCTTTAAGGGGAAGCTTCAGATCCTCTAGTATTTCTTTACTCCTTGTTTCTTTACCTCTCTACTCAGGACTTAGCAGTCTGACAATCATTTTGTACATTTTTGTATACTCAATCAAAAAAATTTTTTTAAAATAGCACTCCAAGTTTTTGTTAAGAACTTGCTTAAACGAGAGCAAATTTTTCATTGGAAATAAGAGATGGTGAGAAACAAGGAACATAAAACCTTAGGCTGGCTGGGCGCAGTGGTACACGTCTGTGATCCCAGCACTCAGGAGACTGAGGCAGGAGGATCACTGAATTTGAGGTCAGCCTGGGTTCCACGGTGAGTTCAAGTCCAGCCTGAACTACATAGAGGCCCTATCTCAAAAAAACAGAACAAACAAGAAAACAAAAAACCCCATAAAACCTCAGGGTGAAAATGATATGAAGCCAATGTGATTCGGGGAAGCAGAACATGGTCTAGCCTCTCACACCAAAGAGCAGCGCCCATCCACCACTCCCTGTGCCCAGTGCCCAGGGCACATCCAGCAGTGCCACTGCCTGTCTAACACTGTTGTGCTGCCTCCAGATGCTTCTGAACCTGCTCTCCTGCTCTAGCTGTGAGCGCTTCCCTTGGCCTCTCCCTCGAGGCCTTGCTTGCTTAAGGAGAAGGCGGCTAACCTGCGCAGGTGTGCCCGTGGTGGACAGGGCGGACTCTGCCAATTTCTTCCTTCTTGGGTGACATTTAAAGAAAAGACGGGGTGGGGGTCAGACTCCTAACCCAAAAGGGGGGTTCAGTGTGAGTGCTGTCACTGTCACGGTTCCTCTCTTCCTTGCTTTGGTCTGTGTTAGTTGTGCTAATCCTGTACCTGAAACCTTCCTGAGCAACCCTGCTTTGGAAAGCCTCCCTTTGGCCCCAGGCCAGCATTGAAGTAAGAATCAGAACATAGTCAAATCCCTTCCAAAGAAAAGCCACCCTCCAAATTTGTATAAGCTATGTAGGTTTTATTCAAGAGTTTCTGGAGCCGAGGGAGGGTTTCATAAGCCCCGCCCTACAGCGTACAGCGTTGTGAATGCTCCCTTCCGGTCCCTCTCCTGTCTTCCCAGTGGAGTGGGGTGAATGGTGAGTTTCCGCCTTTTCCCACAGAGGCCAAGTTTCACGTCTTCCTCTGCACGGCTCTTCCTGTTCTCTCATTTCTCTGCTGCCACACAATTATCCCCACCTGGCCTCCTAGCCTGGCCTGCGGGAGAGGAGAAGGGCCTCCTGCTGATACAGCAGCCCAAGCAGAGACAGTTGGACATAAAAATCCATTTCTGTGCGCATACTGGGTATGGCTGAGGCCTGGGAAGGAAGTGCCAAAGGCATAAGTGTTACGAAACAAGAAGGGCTTGCACTTTTAGGTGAGGAAATCAGAACATCAGTTTATAGCAGAGTTCGAGACGGATATGTGGTGTACACTTGTAATTCCAGCACTCTAGGAGGCTGAGGCAGGAGAATCATAAGTTTGACCCAGCCTGTGCAATTTAGGAAGACCCTGTCTCAAAATAAAAAGGCCTAGAAGTGTAGCTCAGTGTGAAGGCCCTGGGCTCAATGCCCAGTACTGATCAATCCCCAGTTCTGGGGCTGGGGGGAGGGAGGGGTTATTATTTATGGGTGGTTTTTATTATAGCATAAAAAGAAATTTAAAAAAGAGAAGCCAAAAGAAAATGGAAAACTCCCAATTCATGCAATTATTTGCCTTATTAAATCATTGTCAATGTGGTTTAGTCTTTGTCCAAATAAGACACTGCAACAAAATACACACAAAACTGCAACCATGAAACTAATTAATTAATGCAACCAATATCTGTTGCCTGTGTGTGATGTGCCAACTGCCTTGGAGATGCTTAAAATATACAAGAGAACAAAACAAAGGCTGCTACCCTCTGACGCATTCATGCATGGTAGTGGAGGAGATAGACTCACCCAAAACATAGTGAATAAGCAGCTGTTGTGTTGGATGATTGCAGTGGGGATAATCGAGTACCTCAGGGCAGGGAGACTGGGCGTGCTAGGGTAGGTCCGGGATATTTACAGTATTAAATAAGGAGGCCAAGGCCAGCCTCACTGAGAAAATAAAATTTGAGTAAAGACTTAGAGGAAGTAAGAGCATTAGCTAAGCAGGTGTCTGGGGGAAAGGACGTTTCAGGCAGAGGGTGAAGCTCTCTGGGCAGGACGTGCCTGCTGGGTGTTGCGGGGTGGGGGGGGGCACCGAGCAGGACGGCGGTTGAGGGGCAGATCTTATAAGACCGGAAAGTGTGAAAACTTGGGCATTATTCTGGGCAAAATGGGGAATCACTGAGGAGTTTTGAGCTGAGAAGTGGCAGGAACTGAGAGATTTTAAGAGGACTCTTGGCTGCTATGTTAAAAATTACTGCCTAGGGGCTGAGGGTGGAGCCCTGGGATAGAACTCCTGACTAGCAGGTTCTAGACTGCAAGGCCGGGAGTCAGTCCTCCTGTACAGAAAGAGAAACAAAGGAGGAAAGAAGGGAGGGAGGGAGGGGGGAGAGGGAAAGGATAAAAAGGGAGAGGGGAAGGGAGGAGGTAAAGAAAGGGGGGGGTGAACCTGAAGACTGAAAGTTCAAGGGCAGCATAGCAAGACCCTGTCTCAAAAAACAAACCAGATACCTCCAGCCACATCCTAAGACTCCCAATCCTTCTGCGCTCTCAAAAATAAATAAATAAAATAAAAAAGCAGAAGGAGAAAGGAAGAGCGCTGCCTAGGGAGGACTAGCAGAAGGGAGTAAGGAGATTCTGAGGGCGAAAGGTGACTGTGGCTTTGATCAGGTAGTGACTTAGAAGTGGAGGAAGGACCTCTGATTCTAGATGTAGTCTGAAGATACGAGAGAAAGAGGAGCCCAGGGTATCTCCAAGGTCTGGTACTTGCCCAGCCAAAAAGACAGAGTGGGCCATTGACCATAGTTATTAGAAATGCCGGACTATAACTCTAGCAAGACTATAGGGCCAGAAGTTGCTTTATGTAGTGCAGCCTGAAGTCTATTCATTTGTTTATTTTTTTAGTATTATGAATTGAATGCAGGGACTTCCTGGTTTGTTTGTTTTTTTTTTAAAGAAAATTTTTTATTTTGATACTGGGTCTCACCAAGTTGTTAAGTTTCTCAAATTGGATTCTGGGTTTATAATCCTCCTACCTCAGCTTCCCAGAGTTCCCGGCTTCCAGGCATGTGCCACCATGCCCAGAAGAAATCTCTAACACTCACTGCCTTCCCTAAACACGTACAGTAAGTCACTTATCAAAATCCATTTTCACCATGGCAGGACTTAATTCTGAATAAACTCTGTTAGATAGAACCAATCACTGCAGATACAATTTATTTCACTCTCCTGGCAATAAAGAAGAAACAGTCTTTTCTAGCTTCATACATATAATCCTTTCAGGTGATTTTTAAAAAAATTATAGTAGCTTGACTTCTTAGATGTTTATTTAAAACTAAGAGCAACTAATATTTATTGAGGACTTATTAACAGGCGATGTGCTTGATATTCACATATATTTACTTCCCAGGGCCTTAAAGCTGGAATGATTTCCATTTGAAGTGTGAAGAGGTTTAGAAGACATTTAAACATTTTGGCGGGGCCAGTCAGTGGCAGAGGTCAAGGGCTTTTGAAACTGTATGCGCTGTCTCTCCACTTGACTGCTAAAGAAGGCCAGGGAAGGGATATGAAATTGTCGTATTTTCTTTTCGTTTTGTATCATTTGTTCTTTATTGCTCGTAGGATTTAGTGAAGCTTCCATCTTGCCTCCTGTGTCGGAGAACAGTGTGGTTTTATTTTATTACTTATTCACTCATTTGCAGGGCTGGGGTTCAAATCCACGGCTTCATGAATGTTAGGTAAGTGCTCAACCTCTGAGCTGAAATCTAGCTTCTAATCCAGCACTGCTCAAACTGTAGTGTTTATATGAGCTGACAAAGGTTCTCTGCTCTACTAAACTTTAGTCAGGAACTTGCTCCTCTTCTGTGTACTTCCTTCTTAAAGCAAGGGTTGGGAGTGGTGCATGACAGCAGCACTTGGGAGGCTGAGGCAGGAAGATCACTGTGAGTCTGAGGCCAGTCTGGCCTATAGAGGGAGACCCTTTCTCATATCAAACAAACAACACGAGGAAAGATGATATTAAGAACCCTATTAAGTCAGGTTAGCAAGAACTGCCTACTTTTGATATCTATCCAGCCTCAACATCTGATTGGTTTCCTCACCCACCCTCACCCAGGTAATGTCCTATAACCTTGCTCATCTTCAGCGAGAATCCTGTCCAGTGGGAGGGGCCGGCTCTCCCTCACCCTTGTTGTTTCTCTTAGTAAGTTTTCATCCAGGGACTTCCACCCTGGTCTTTGGCTATGTAATCCCCACTTGCCCATGCTATATTTGGAGCTGACCCCAACCTCTCTCCTTATTGCAAAATCCCACTGTAGTGTTCCTCATACCTACTGTGATGGTCTTAGATAAAGTTTGAATTTTTTTTTCTTTAACAGAGTCATCTATGGAGATTTTTTTAAAAAATGCTGTTTCTTATTTGGTTAGTGAGTAGGATGGGGCCTGAGATTTTTCTTCTTTTCTTTTAAAATTTTTTTGAGACAAGGTCTAGGCCAGCCTTGAACTCACTATGTGCCCCACGCTGGCCTCAAACTCACAGTGATCCTCCTGCCTCAGCCTCCCAAGTGCTGGAATTACTGGCGTGCACCACCACACCTGGCCGGGACCTGAGATTTTGTGTTTCCAAAAAATCTTTACTAAATGCCAGGGTTCTGAGTGTGCTCAGCCACACTTGTAGTAGCAAGGGGCTAGAATGATCTTTGACCTTCTTTAAGCTCTAATAGCTTCTTCTATTCACCCCAAAAGACTCTGCTTCTGAAATACTTCCCCATGTGCCTTTTTTCCTCCTTCAGGGTTGGGGATTGACCCCAAGGCCTTGCACGTGCTGGGTAAGCCCTCTGCCCCTGAGCCATATGTATAGCCCTGCCATGATGATCAAATGGTAAATTTACTTTATCCCGTCACCCCAAGTCTAAGCCTCTGTTTTCCCATCTGTTTGTTTCATTTTCTCCAGCCTGTCCATCTCTCTCAATAATATTTAAATTTCTGGGCATTTAAAACTCTTTGGATGAACACTGAATGTTGTGCCTCAGCCAGTTCATCTCTGCCAGAGCTAACTGGAGGGGCTGAGAGATTTGCCACAAGTGAGTTATTTCAAGGTGGTGAGGGTGACACATGCTCCTAAATTTAGAACCTAATGAACTTCTCCTGATTAAGGAGTTACTGTCTTCCACCCTTCCACTCTTTGTGTAAAAAATTTAACACACACTTGAGACCGATTATTTTTTTTCCTGTGTTAGAACTTTCAAGCAGTTCCTTTTTTAAAGCAACTTTCCCCCCCACAGTATCCTGTTTCCTCAGAGGGGAGGTAGGCTGTCCACCCTCCGAGCTGTGATTACCAGAGCCAGCTTCCCCTGAAGTCTTCACATCTCCACATCCAGCTAGCACACTGTTTCTGAAAATGTCTAGGTAAGGCAATATTTTCAGCTTTGGGGGCCACAGGTTCTCTGTTGCCGTTACTCAACTCCATAATGCAGAACAACCATAGGCAACCAATGTGTGTAGTTGTGTTCTAGCTTAACTTTATTTTCGAAAGCAGAAAGCATGCTAGATTGGGCTGCCAGCCCACAGTTGGCTGACCTCTGATCTGGGAGCACGTGGAGGCTGCATCAGTCTGGTTACAGCTCCTGGGAATTTGGAACCAGGACCCTGTGACTGAGTCTGGCAATAACTGGGGGTTGCTGAGCAGCTGGATTGGGCACAGTGGGTGGGGCAGAGGGGAGAGCCAAGACCAGTAGTGGGGACAGCCAAACTGGGCCTCACATCAGCGGGCAAGGGCACAGAAAGGCCAGTCTGCAGAGTGCAGCAGACACCTGAAGCCAAGACTGGAGTCCAGAAGCTGAGGGAGAAAGGAGGCCAGAGAGGTCTTGTTTTGATAGCCGAGGTTCCCACCGTAATGTGTTCTCATAGAAGCCCTGCCTCTTTTTATATTCATGTCTCCTTTACTTCAGCCAATTGGCATGACTTTATGTTTCTTGCCACCAGAGAGGGCGTAATTTGAGCAACCTTCTCCACTCCAGATTCCCCAATGCCTACAGCTCTCTGTCCCACACAACCATGCGTTCACAGCACCCAGATTTTCGAAGTGTGGTTCCACCAGTCTACTCTGCCTTACCATCTCCCTCCATCTTTGCTCAGGCATCGCTTCCCATGTCTGAGTTAGTTAGCTCTTGGTTCCTGTAGTAGTCAACTTTTCAATACCACACAGAACACCTCAGGTTGGGGACTTAGCTCTGAGTATCTGGAGTGCTTGCCTAGCACATGCCAGGCATGTTCACTTCATAGAACAAGGGTGGAGGACCATAAAGACTACTTTTTAAAGACAAAAGATTTATTGTGACACAGGGTTCTGGCAGCTCAAGGATGAGGGGCTGTGCTTGGTGATGGTCTTGTTGGCAAAGTCCCAAGGCAGCTCAGGGTAGCACGTGGCAGGAGACGGGAACAACGCATTGTCTGTGTGCTGCTTGGTCTCTCTTCTTATAAAGCCATCAGTATTCCATCATGGTGGCTCTGCCCTAAGGACTTTATCTAATTCTAATCACCTCCCAAAGGTCAGAGTCAGATTAAACTGATGCTTAGCATTTCCCAGGGGAGATTAAACTCCAGCAGGAGTTTGAAGGGATCAACCATATCTACTCAGGTCTGCATTGCTCTTTATATAAAGCCCTATCACTGCACTTGTAACACCACATTATATTTTTTGATATAATAATACAGACTACTTGTCTGTAGTTTTAACAACAGCCTTCGTCTCTATAGAGCCCAGAGGATGGTAGGAATTTAATACATTCATTTAATGAATGGGGCAAAACTATATAAGGGTAAATAAATCTGTTAAATAGGGGTAGGTTCTAGCCAACCTGAAGATTCAAGACCCTTTGATATTTTTTCCAGCCTTACGTATACGTGCTGCCAAAGCAAATACTTTTTTCAGCCTTATGAACCAAAAGTAACATAACTATTGAATTTGTTCATAAGTAACAGACTCTAGGAATGTACTTTATAGGCCCTTCTTTGCAATTCATTAATAGTTGTTAGAGTTTAGATCTAAAATGTCACCCAAAAGTCCCATGTGTTCGGAGGTAGGAATTTCAGAAAGTAACTGGATCACAGGGCTGTAATTTCGTTAGTGGATTGATCCATTGATGAGATCCTAATCTGATAGCATTATTGGAAGGTGACAGAAACAGGAGGTTGAGCCTAGGTGAAGGGAATGGATCATGGGTGTGTGACCCTGGGGACCATAACTGGTCCCTGGTCCCTTTGTTTCTGGTATTTCCTTGCCCTCTCTGCTTCCTGGCTGCCATGGGGTGAGAAGCTTTCCTTTACCAAACCCTCCAACCATGATATTTCTGCTTTGGAGTCAACCAATCATGGACTGAACCCTCTGAAATCATGAGGCAAAATATAACTCTCCTACCTTAAATTGTGTGTCAATTATTTCATCCCAGGGTCATAAAGCTAGCACAACAGTTTTGTTCAAACTTATATTGCTGAGTTTATTAGCCTGCACACGTGATTAGTAATTGAATATGTTAACATCTTGCGCTAGAATTGTAGATTTCTTGCCAAATGAAATCTATCATTATGAAGTCTCCTTTTATCTTCAGTGGTGTTTTTTTTTTCTTAGAGTCTGCTTAATCTGATATTAATATAGTGATTCCAGACTGATTTTTGGGAATATTAAATGGGTTAGTTTTTTCCCATCCTTTTACTTTCAAAGTTTCTACATTTTTATGTTTCAAGTATGTCACTTCTAAACAGCATGTAGGAGGGTTTTCGTTATTTGCCCTGTCTGACAATTCCTGGTAGTTGGTTACAGCAATCTGTGGCTCCAGATTTATTCTACCTTTTAGTATTTATACCCTTAGATAACTCCCTCCCCTTGACTCAAGGATGGGTCTATAATGACTTGTTTTGTTTTGGCCTAGAACATACTATGTAGCCCAGGCTGGCCTCAAACTCTAGCAGTCGTCTCGCCTCACCCTCCCTGTGCTGGGTGCTTTATCTGACAGAACTGGCAGGAGTGACCATGTGCTAGTTTCAAGCCTAATCCTCTTGAGAGCCCGGGGAAAGTGTGTAAGAAGTCAGCCCGTTCCTCTGAGGAGACTGCAGGGAAAGGCCATCTGGAAACAAGTCTTGAATCTACCTGCAGAACAATGAAAGAACCCAGCTGACAGTGAGAACCAACACACACACACACACACACACACACACACACACACACACACACACACACAGGAAACACACACACACACACCCACACACACCCACACAGGATCAAGTTATTCCAAGATAACTCCAAGCCATTAGAACCAGGTGCCAGGTGCCAGGCATGAATGCAGAGCAATCTGAGCTCATTCCTACTGGAACCAAAGGTCTAGGCTGCCTGTCACTCCCATACCAATAGTCACCAGACCAGTGTTGGTAGAAAACAATGAGGTTTATTCCAGGTCAGCCCTGAGGAAGACAGAGGGGAAGGCTCCTCAAAGCTCCATCTTACTCAGGCTCCGGGGCGTGAAAGGTTTCCATGGCAAGGGAAGGAGGCAGTGAGGCTGCAGTGTCTCCTTCTCAGCTTCACAATGGATTCCAACTTCCAGCTACTTCCTAAGGTAAGTTGTTACATGGGTCATCTGGGTTCCAGGACGCCAAGAAGGGTTTAGCAGTTACCATCTAGATAGGGCCTCCTCTTTAGACAAAGGATTAGAGAGGGGTTGAAGGGCAAAAGAGAAGGGGAAGCCTCTGTTATAACGTCAGTCTAGCAGCTATCTGGAGAAGAGAGGCGCCGTCTCCATCGGGTCCTCTCTGATGACCTGCAGCTTGTGGAAAATAACAGAATCCAATATCAACGCACTAAATTTTTAGGTAGTTTGTTACATAGCAATTGATGAGCAAAAGAACTGTCATTAAGCCAGGGTCTGTTTTCACTTAGTATAATTAGTGATACATTTGGTTTGAAATCTATTATTTGGCTGGAGATGTAGCTCAGCAGTAGAGCATTTATCCAGCATGTACAAGGACCTAGGTTCAATCCCCAGCACCAGCAAACCAAACCAAACCAACAGAAACTTAGCTACTTTCCTTTGCAGGGCTGGGGGATCAAACCCAGGGCCTCATCATGATAGGCAAGCGCTCTACTAGAGCTATAACCCTCAAAAGTACTTTCTATTTGGCTGTCCTCTGTGCTGATTTTTCTTATATCTTATATTGAGATTATTATTTTTTATTAGTCCATTTCCTCCCACCTCCTTCAGATTAGAAATTGCTTAGAATGATGATCAACTTTATATACCAATCTAGATGTGCTGTGGTACCCAGATATTTGGTCAGTTATTCTAGATGTTTCTGCAAAAGTATCTTTTAGATGAGATTAATGTTTAGTCCCAGTCAGGGATGAGGTCTGCCTCTATTATGGAGGACAGTGAGCTTTTCCTCAATAGCCACTGATCTAAACATTAATCTAATCTTATTTCAGTTTCATCCCTACTCATCCCCTCAACTCTTTCTGGAATGGAGGACAAAGGAACTTTCCCAGGCTGCCATCATTCTTCAGACAATGCTTGGTGATTCCTGATTAAATTGTTGGCTCTTGCGGGTTGTGGGGGCGCACGCCTGTAATCCCAGCACTCCGGAGGCTGAGGCAGGAGTATTGCCACAAGTTTGAGATCACCCTGGGCTACACAGTAAGTTCAAGGCTAGCCTGGATTACATAGTGAGAAAAAGAAAAAGGTTAGCTTTCACATAACTTTAAGATGGTATTTTAAACTTTCTGTTGAAAATTTTCTAGTTTTGTATTTCTCCACACGAGGATTGCGCCGAATTACTGTCAGTTCCAGAGCTTATAGGAATGTAGATATTATTAGATGTAAGTGGTTGCTTTTAAGAGTACATTGAAAAAGATCCCTAAGGAGCAAAATTAGACTTTTATTCATAATTCTTTTTTTTTTTAGCCTAAGTGGCAGGCCAGTGCTTAAGAATGTTGTACCCCATTTTAGATATTATATAATTTAAGAAAAGTTACTTCTTTTGTTGGCAAATATTATTGTGTGTCACCTTTTTACCAGAAGCTTGCCTAAGAAGTGAGAGTATAATAGTTGGGTGTAGGTATAGTGGCATATACCTATAATAACGGCACTCAGGAGGGTGAGCCAGGAGCACTGCCAAGAGAGAGGCCAGACTGGAATACACAGCAAAACCCTCTTTCAAACAAGAAGAAGAAGAAGGAGAGGGAGAGGGAAAGAGAGAAAAAGAAGAAAATGGGGGAAAATAAAAGCTGGGTGTGGTAGCCCATGTTTATAATCCTAGTTACTCTGGAGACTGAAGCAATAAGTAATTTTAAGAAGGGATGGGAGCCAGGCATAGTGGTACATGCCTGTAATGCCAGAATTTGGGAGGCTGATGCAGGAAGATTTCAGCCTGGACTGCATAGGGAGACCCTGTCTCACAAAAAAAAAAAAAAAAAAAAAAAAAAAAAGGAGAGGGATGAAGCTTTATGGTATAGGGTCCCTGGGTTCTTCTATCCCCAGTACAGCAAAAATTAAAAAAAAAAAAAAGACTATAAAGATGAAAAAGAAACAGTCCTGTCCTTAAAGCCTTTGAAGTCTAGATTCCTTTTCTTTTCTTGTAAAACAGGATTTCACTATGTAGTTCACGCTGACCTCAAACTCTTGGTGATCCTCCTGCCTCAGCCTCCCAAGTGTTAGGATTACAGGCATGTGCCATCATGCCCAGCCTAGATTCCTTATTAATGAACTCATCATATCATGATCCTGAAAGTTTTTAATTAAAAAAGTCTTGTTAAATATATATAGCATTGTACAATGATAAATGCACTTACTGATACTAGGATGTTGGAGTTGTGTTCACTGGTGATGAAGAATGATTCCGATATCATGGATGGAGGAGGTAGGTTGTAAGCAAACTTATTTAAAAGCATAAAGGCAGGAAAGCTCCTGCTAGATTGGAAGGGGTTGAGTAGGATCCCCACAAGGACTCTTTGTCTAGGGGGTTTTTAGGGTTTAGAAGGGAGCTTGGGCAGTTGTGTGACGTGATCTCTACCCTACAGGGAACTACAAGTACACACAAGGGTCCAATCTGTGCAGTGCTCACACTGAACCCACGCAGAGCCCATGGCCTGTCTCATCACACTCTGCAGAGGTCCCAGACAGCCAAAGGACACCTGGCAGGTGTTTTTGTGAGTTCTCTGGAGGGTGATGACTCAGCAAACTCCATTTGGGGCTTTCTGATCCCATTTTTGGGCTGCTCTCTTTACAGCCTAGTAGAATCCTAACTCCTGCCTCACTGATTTGCTACATTACAACATAAACGTATATTTGAGTTCCTAGTACTTTTCAGCCCAAATGATGGCATCTTAAGAAATATATTTTCTAATGTATTTGTCTTCTAGTTCAGTTTACCATTGAGTCTGGTCCTTTGAAATATTTTGGAGGAAGAACAAAGCTCTGCAAGACATCTAAATGCTAGGATCCTCTCTTGCCTAAAGAAATAAGTTCTGTTTTTTATCTTTTTGCTCATGTAAACTGGGAAAAGCTATTCTCTCTGAATCATCATTTTGATCAGAGCTTTTCCTTGGTACGTGTTTAAAGTCCAATAAAATAGCCTCTTTGTACATATCTCTGAACTTTAAAAGTGTAACAGATTTGCTAAGAGATTTGAGCCTTACTGAGATTATTGCATGCACCCATCCTGTCTAGGTTGGATTGTTCAGTGGAGAGGAACAACACAGATAATTTAACAGATAAGGGTGCAGTGGATTCATATTTAACTTTGGATAAGTAATGTCACTTTTTGGGTTTATTTTCTCACAATGATAGATTGAGCTCCTGGATGATATATCTGAAATATTTTTAACGATCTCAAATCCTATGATTCTTCTAGACTTGAGGAAGACTGTTTAGCCCCTTGAGGTAAAAACAGATGGAGAGGGCCGGGGATTTAGCTCCGTGGTTCTACTGTCTGCCTTGCAAGTGCAAGGTCCTGAGTTCAATGCCACGTTAAAAAAAAAAAAAAAAAAAAAAAAAAAAAAAAAAAAAAAGAAGAGGAAAAAAAAAAAAAAAAAAATAGAAAAAGAATAATGAAGAGGGCAATAAAGTTCAATATATCAGGTATGACATTAGATTAGTGCATACCTTTAAGGAGATGAAGACGTAGATGTTAGTGGCCACCATGGCAGTGACCAGAGTAGAGAGAAAACAAGACTGAGGCCTGGGGAGGCTAAGACTCCTGGGAACCACTTTCAACCTTCCTTCCTCCGCACTTCCCTCTTTTCTACACTCATCCTCTAGGAATTGCTTTCATTTGTCCACAGAGGCAACAGTGATCGCTCTGAGGGAGTCTGCAGCTACTCCTGCTCATTTGAAAAGCACCGCACCTCAGCCTTGTGGCCTCTTCCTCTGGACGCAGCTGTGAGGCCTCTGGGACCGTGGAAGTAAAACAAACAGAACCACAGATGACCTTGGACGTGTCGTAGAAGTGCAGGGTTTTCATTTGTGGAATGAAAGGCTCCAGTATTCCTAGTTTTGCTTTTAGCTTTTTTTTTTTTTTTTTGCAAGACAGGGTCTCAAAATGTACTTCAGGCGGTCTTAAAACTTGCAGTGATCCTCCTGCCTTCATCTCTCGAGTGATGGAGTAACCAGTGCACACCACTGCACAGCTCCTCCTTCATTCTGTTTTGGACTCCTCCTGAAGTCTTTTCTTCTCTCAACACACACTGACTTTAGTTTCTACAAAATTTCAATGAAGCAGCCTAGCATGGTAGAGCGCGCCCGTTAGCCTAGTAGTCTGAGAGGCTGAGGCAGGAAGACGGCAAGAGGGAACCTAGCGTTGGCAATTTAGCAAACAAGCAAGACCCAGAATAAAAATACAGGATGTGTGAAGGGGCTAGGGATGTGCCTCCCAAGCCACACCAAGGCGGAGCGCTCTGGGAGAGGGTAGCACCTTGGGCAGCTCACACCGTCACTGCAGCCCGACACTGGAGGACACCCCAGCCCAGCCGGCCGCGCAGCTCTCCTAAAGCGCGCGGGGACTGGCGAGGCCTTTCCACTTTCCCGCCTCGTCGGAATCCCGTCCTCTACCCTCGGCCCGCGGCCCCACCCTCGCGCCAGCACGTCTCTGACGCCCCGCCCCGCC